>NC_090865.1:158011-458011 GCF_024217435.2 Syngnathus scovelli
CTATTGCTTACAATGTCACAGCACCTCTGATGACATTGGGGGAGGCAAAGAATGTGGGCAAATGTGGAACTCTTTACCTGACCCAATAAATACAAACAAGCATGCACTAGACTAGAGGAAGAAACAGGCCCATATTGTTCCGAAATCAAAACGGACCTTCTCACCGAAACCACTCTGGTAAAGGCTTGAGAGGAAACCAGAAACAGACTAACTCAAAGCACCCGCCGTCCGTACCTTCGTTGGCAGCCAAATACAATCATCAATCCATTGGCCTAATATTTGCATTGATGTAGTGCGTACGTATAGCCTTCTATTCTTTTCGGCAATTTCATGAAGACTTCCACCAGCTGTGCAAAGTTCGTACGGAATGCAAAGTGATGACTGGATGGATAGATACTTAATCCCATTGGGGAACTTCAGTCCATCTATTCATAGAATCTTAGATCAATGCTGGTGTAGTGCTGGAAAGCCAGACGAGGCTTGGACATTTTTTGTCTCTCCCCACCAGCGCATGTCACTCGGGTCAACGTTTCAGACTTGTAAGCACTTGTGGGATTAGAGGGTCAAATGCACAATGTCACTCACTCACTGCCTCACTCACTCACTGCCTCCCTCACTCACTCACTGCCTCCCTCACTCACTCACTGCCTCACTCACGTCTCATTTTTATTGTATCGCATGTCTTGATTCAAGTCAAGCAGCTGGTCTGGTCCAAGACGGCAAATATACTAATAAATGAGCCCAAGATGGAGTGAATTGTGAAGGCACACTGAAAAGATGAGAAGGTGGAAAACACCACATGAGGTGCAAGTGAATCTAATTACAATAAATAAATGAAGCGTGATTAGATTAAGTCTAATTCCTAATGCTTACTCTGCTAGCAAATTAGCATACATTAACTTGCCAAGCAACGCTTCAGCTATTTTTCCAAGTCCGCTCTCATCGTACAATCTCAAACGGAATGAGTATTTTTTTTCTTTTTGTTTTCTCCCAGCCAGCAGCCAGCCAGCCAGCAGAGGAAAAACAAGGATTCACATTGACGTTTGCAGTAGGCAGTCAGCAACTTGCCCACGCTGTACAGCGCAATACATTCACTTTGCAAATGGGTGTGTAGTGAGGCTGTGGGGGGGGGGCACCCTACGTAGTGAGCCGGGGGGGGGGGCACAAAAGCCAGCGGATGCCAAACATCCAGGCAAAGAAATGCTTCTCTTGGAAAGGGCCACGTCCCAAAGACCCCCAATCCATACAAATTTGTAAAAGAAAGCATCCCGACCCCGTCAACGTCTGTGACTAGTGCTAGAGGCTTCTGCGGACATTTTCGTTGGAATGATGGAACGATTCATATCTGTAGCGCCGACCCGACTTTTCCCATTCTTTTCTTAAAGGCCGAAAGGTTGCATTCCAAAGACGTCCCTTTTGCGATCTGCTTTTCCCCCTCCAAAAATCAAACAAGTGGATGAAGGGAACAGACTCCAAACATTTGATTTTCTAGCACGCTCCACTTCCATCATATAGTACTGAGTTGCAAGATACTAAATGGCTTCGCCTTTGTGGAAGGTCTCCTCTAATGAAATTACCGTCTTGCGCTTTACAAGAGAACTTAAAGAAGGGGCAAAAGAAAAGCTTGAGCGTTTGAAGACAGCGTTTGACGAGCCTGGTTAAAAAGCGCCAATCAGTTAACCTGATTGCAGCGAGTGGCCTTTTGCAACATCTTAAGTTGAGCGTGCGTGCGTGCGTGGATGGATGGATGGATGGATGGATGGATGGATAATTGAAATTGTGTTGCAATTGGCACCATAATCAGCCATCGCTTGGCCTCACACCAGAGGCGCTTTGAAAGGTGCCATTTGATGAACCTTTGATTGCTTCATCAATGAGCGCTCCGTCCGTATTGACGATTGCAGCTCTTTATTTAGTCCTCAGCCTTCTCCTTTGCCGCTCCTAATTAAGCAATCAGCCAGACCGACCAGGGAGGGATCCATTCACCATGGCGGCGGCGGCGGCGTCACGTCAACGTTGCCGTGCTCGCCGCTACGGGGTCTTTTCGTTTCTTTTCGCGCGCTTCCTTTTTTACTCTGAATTGCTCTCGAGATATTGTTTTGGTTGAACGGGTCAGGCGCGGTGAGCCACGCAACTCTTGGTCTCAACGTGGCTCGTTCAAATGGTCCGTGAAAGCGTTTACGGCCAGCGACGTACGTATGTTTCAAAGCAAACGACAAGACAAAGAAGCTGCGGCGGAGTGACACAAGCAGCTTGAATCCAAGAGTAAGTAGGTGACCTGTTCCATTTCTTCCTTGGCTTTCCTCATTTGAAATACTCCGTACGTACGCAAGCAAGTCAGCCCAGCGCACTTCTTCTGTATTGAACTTGCATGCGGAAGAGAAGGACGCACATAAAGTGAGTCCCAAAATAAATTCAAGGGTGTCTCTGACTTCAAAAAGTTTTCACGAGCCTGCTATACTACTTGTGTGAAATCACTCTTGGTATCAGAAAAGAGAGCTGGAGGTGTTAATTTCATGGGTTAGGTCTTAAATTGAGCTCTGCAATTCTTCTTTTTTTTTTTTTTTCCCTTCTCCCCACAGAGTAGATTAGAGAGAGGAAGGCCTCCCTCGGTGTCCTCGGGTAAGGCCGGACCCCTTGGACTCCGTCCTCCGCTTGACCCGGGTCACCCACCCCCGTGGCTGTGCGCAAGTCAGCAGCGACACCAAGATTGGTGGCAACGGGAGCGCTTTCTTACACGTCCCCGTTGGCCTTCAATGACGACATGTCAAACGGACGTGGCGTATTTGGGGATGCCGTACGAGCGCGATCTCTCGGCGAGTCGGAGATTAGGAGCATTATCTTTATCCTGAGGTGCAAATATGCGAGCTGGGCTTTAAGTGTGCGCGTGCGCGTGCGCGTTGTTGGCTGCCGTCAGAAGAATCACAGCAAAGGACTTCTCTTTAATGCAGACGTCTGCTATTGTCCAGCGACTGGAGGCCCCATTTTTTCAGACTATCCAGACGGAGGTTTGCTTTGCCCTTCCTTCCAATCACCAAAGGTATCCAAGAGGCCATCAGCGGCCTTATTTTGCTACATTTCCTGGTACAAGGCAGAAAAAGAGCAGATTCCTTGGCTAAAATTTGAAGCATGTTCATACACTGACACTTTGCTTTTCAAACTCAAGATTGGTCTTTCCCAAACGTGTCAAAATGTACTAATTCCTAATTCTATTTTCTCATTCAAAGCTCATTTCAGAGAGGTAGTGAGCAGCATTGGGCCTACATTGATTGGAATTGAGTCAGAAAGCAGCCAGCCATCCATCCGGCCATCCGGCCATCCGGCCATCCGGCCATCCACCCATCCACCCATCCAGCCAGCCAGCCAGCCCGCCAGCCAGCCAAGTGGCCTTTTAAAGAATAATGGCATGGTTTGTTTTGTGTCCATTAAGAAGCAATGCTATTTTATTAATTCCTCAACTGGGTTTCCTGCATCTTCCTAATTAATTCCATTTTGTTTTCAGACTCAGGAAGCTCGTGCAGATTAATGACGCGGAACCAAAATGTTGTCAAGATGCTGATGTGTTTCATCTACATGGGGTGAAATTTCGATCATTAGATACAAAAGCCTGCCTGATGACTCCAACTTTTCCCTTTAATTGGACGCCGCTTCAGTGTTCTTTATTTCCTCTGTGTAACCCATTAAGCTACAAAGTCATCAAATAAATGCGGCGCTCCGACATGAATTGAACCACCTATGGACTTTTGAAGACGTGTTTCTCTTTATGCGCTCGGCGTAAGCGGGCATGAAAAAACGAAAGCGTACAATTACAATTTGCCTACGTCCAACATCCTTTTGAAAGAAATGCGCGTACGTATATGCATAGAATGATTGTTTGTTAAAGCGGTAGACGTGCCGAGCTGTTTCTTATGACCGATGAAATGAATATATTCTGGGAACATGGACTGGGTCAAAGAATGATCACGCTTTAGCTTTTGACTTGCAAGCTTGTAATATTCGTACTGAAAAGCTTAAGCCTGTGCGGCAAGCTTAAGCGTGGCTGTAATTACGCCCGGCTTTATTGGAAGCCCTTTTGTCTGTGTTATTCTGTGTACACGTTTCAATCTTCGATTCCACTTCCAACAGATTCCTCCCTCCTGCCTGCCTGGGTGCAAGTGCTGAGGCCCCCCCCCCCCCCCCCTTGCCGCCCGGAGTTGCATTTTAACACCATTGTTGTTCAATCCGTCTAAACAACGACTAAGCCGATTTGTATACAATGTAATTCCAAATGACAATTTGGACTATTCATCCCCTCTTCACAAGCTGTGACGGGGAATTTGCAAACATTTCTGGATGACATGATCAGTTTGCTTTGGGTTTTTTTTTTTGGACCCCAAAAATGATTTGATCATTGATTGACCTGCGCTGCTGTGAGTGAAATCACATCAGAGGGATTGAAGGAAGCTATTAAAAGCAAATCCACTCATGTTTGCCAAAGGATGAGCTCAAAGTTGAATTGAAGTTTGGGGCTTAGCACTTTCATTTAGTTAGCGATGGGATTTTCGGATTCACCTAAATTCATACCGACGCGGAGGAGATTGGAATAGTCAACCGTTCCTGACAAGCGAGTTGAGGATTTTGAGGAAAATGCGCGGGGCATCACGCAAGTCAAATTCCTTGTTTGGCACGCTCAAACATGGCGAATAAAAAACTCTTGAATCTTGAAGAGGCCCGATTGTCATTGAATGCGCTCGATGGACGTCGTACGTACGTAGTTGCTGTACGCTAGGCGTGGATTGAACAATGCTGCCTGCCGCAAAGGAATTGCTTCGAGAAATGCATAGCGTTGCATTTTTTGGTCGAATCTTGCCGCCGCGTTAGCTTGAAACGCAATTAACAGGATGTTGATAAGCGTGGCCATTTATCCTGATTTGTATCCCGGTGTCAAGCGTGACTGATGACGGAAATCACGGGCAAATTGTTTTTGAATTTAGGCCACTTTTCTGCTGCAGCGCTCGCTCCATGAAGGGCACGGGGAGTTGCCGTGTAATTCAGCGCAGTGATGTCAGACTTGTAATGTAATTACATAGCCATCTGTCTCTCATCGTATGACAAGCGCAAAATGTCCAATTATGCTTTCGTTTAAATTGTAATTAGTTCGGCCCAATTTGCCTCCCTCCCTCCCTCCAGCGTGCGCCTAATGAAAGAACGATGCACATTTCTTGGCTAGAAACCTGGCAAATGCTGCGCAGCTACTTACTATAGGTGTCGCCTCTTTGCATTTTGCCAAGCAGCAGCATCCACTTTGTTTCAGGTATTCCATTGAGAGGAATCCATTCGGTCTAAAACAACTGGCAGAGTTGGCTGATTCTTTTTTCTTTTATGATTAGGACTATGGAGAGCAGTGAAAGAATTTGATTGCAGGTCTCATTTGTGATCAATGATGCGCGATTGCATCTTCTTGATTTGCGCCACTTCTAAGCACGTATACGTTTGAAGACACTTGTCATTCTTGCTTCGCTTCACTTCTCATTCCGGTGGGCTGAAAGCAAGCAGTAGTGGCCGTTTGTTTGTGCGGGCAGCCTTCTGCACAGCAAACAGGCAGGATGCGTCTAAATCGAAACACTAGCGAGAAAGTCCGGTTTGAACGTGGACTTGGTGGATGTATGTGAAGCTAGGTGGAGCTCCTCATTGAGCTCAGTTCCAAAGGGGAGCGTTTGTTCAAAGCCTTTTGGTGCACCAAAATGTGTGATGAGGAGGAGGAGGAGGAGGAGGATGCTGCTGCTGATGATGATTTATCAAGTCTGCGGGCAGCAGCAGCTGCAGTTGCACCTTGCCACAAGTCAAGGCACGCCACTCTGCCGTAGTTATTCATTATGTGCTTGACTGGCATGCGAGGGAGGGAGGGAGGGAGGGAGGGAGGGAGGGAGGGAGGGAGGGAGGGAGGGAGGGAGGGAGGGATGATTGAAAGGGATTCAAAGCCCCAACCAGCATCAATAACAATCATTCTGCTGGAACTGAATCAACATCACAAACAGAACTGTTTGGGTAGTAACAGGCAAGGCCAATTCAAATGTCTCATCATTTCCTTGTGGCAAGGTGGAACCATTTGGTGTATCATTAGACTAGGAAAGGGAAAAAGCAAGGCCCACCCTTAAGAAGCACCACAACTGACATCCACTAGGCTAGGCTAGGTTATTTCACTTGCATCCGTTCGCTTACAGAGCTTTGGAAAATATTATTTGGAGGAAAACAAATCAAATGGCATCGGCAAGCTTTGGTTTGCCGACTTGGGAAACCATCAGGGATAAAACGATGAGCCGAGATAGGTGCTCGACTTGGAGGATCGAGGGAGACTGCTGCATTCATTGTCGTGTCCAATGTGAATATGAAGAGCCCCACTTGCGAGAATGATCCCACAGCCTATTATGTATGGAGTTAAAGTCGGTGTCAGTTAGACTTGACTTTCCGTCTGACATTAATTACAGGTGACAGGCCCAAGAATAAAAGGCCACACCATTCGAATGACGACTCTGGCGGAAATTCTTCATGCTTTCACTTTGCTCTGCTGTGACAGAAGCCATTACGCAGACTCGGAGCTGGTCACAACTACAATATTGACTGCGGCGGGCGGGCGGGCGGGCGGGCGGGCATGCGGGGCAGGGCGGGGCAGGGTGGGGTGGGACAGGGCGGGGCGGGGTGGGACGGGGGCAGGCAGGCCACTCAATGTGGGTCAAAATCCAAGCAGCATTAAAAATACAATTCCAATGGGCAAAATCTCATCAGAATGGGAATCCTGGATTCATTACTCTGTCACAAGCAGTTTTGCTCCTCTTTATGACAAGCAGATTTCATCCATCTCAATCTTAGTGACCATTCCAATGAAATTCTAATCACAAGCTTTCTTTCCAGGTTGCACAACAGTTGCAAAAGCCTATTTTTTTCCCCCCTCAACGAGTGAACGATATAATCCAAACGTACAACAATATAATACAACATTGACAAAAAGTATCTCATGCAATCCAATGAATTGATTGATCCCGAATACGTGTGAGCAAATCAGTCAGCAGCCAATTCAAATGGAGCCAAGAACACGCCAGCCAGCCAGCCAGCCAGCCAGCCAGCAAGAGCAGAGACGAGCCGAGCCGAGCCGAGTGGATATGAATTGTCCTTTTGATAACTATCGCTTTGCTCTCATGGAGCGCCATTGACTCGCCACCAAATTGTGTCTGACTGATAAAGATTGCATTCATGATAAGCCCATAGCACCTCTTTGCCTTGCGCCCATATGGCAACAATGGTTTTCCTTTTGCAATCCTTTCATATCAAAAGAAGCAACCATTGAATACATGAAAGTGGATCAACTCCTTTTTGTTGGCCACGCTACTTGATATATTACGGGCTTTGACCTTAACCTATTGATTCCCCTGAGACCTCAGCAAAACCCATGAACAGAGAGAGAGAGAGCGAGAGAGAGAGAGAGAGAGGAGAGAGAGAGGAGAGCGAGAGAGAGAGAGAGAGAGAGAGAGAGAGAGAGAGAGAGAGAGAGAGAGAGAGAGAGAGAGAGAGAGAGAGAGAGAGAGTGAGAGAGTGAGAGAGCGAGAGAGCGAGAGAGAGCGAGAGAGAGAGTGAGAGAGCGAGAGAGCGAGAGAGAGCGAGAGAGAGCGAGAGAGAGCGAGAGAGAGAGAGAGAGAGAGAGAGAGAGTGAGAGAGTGATCCATTTTAAATTTCTTCTCCTTTGATGTCCAACAATTGTTTTGCAAAAGTGCTATTTTTGCTAATAGCAACTTTAGCTGTACATAAAATTGGATTTTGCCTTTTTCGCCAATGGATTTTTGGGGGAAAACAGTGTTTTGGATGCCGGTGAAACTAGCGAAATGTCACTTCTTGCATCCAGATCATTCCCCAATGACCCTGCAAAGTCACCTCGGACGCTCAGCTTACCGTGGATGGCAGAGACGCTCGCTCGCTCGCTCGCTCGCTCACTCGCACGCAGCTTACAGTGAAGCATTTCACAGGTCACTTCTGGAAGGATATTCCATATTTTCTTTTTGCGGGGAACACCTAATGAAGCAGAAAATCCATGGTTAGGTACACAGTCGAAATGTACAATCATTTCAATTTCTTCTTGATATGAATGAAGCCAGCTTACAATAACACGTAGTATTTGATTGTAGCAGTGGACTACAATCAAAATAAAAACTTCATTGTGACCAATGACTTGTATATTCAGTAGACATATGTAACAGAAATGGCCACTGAAGTAAGCGATCGAAGCGGACAATGTCTGGATGCAAAAGGAAGACGACGAAACCACAGCGGCAGGAAATCCACCTGAAAGTACTACGAATACTGTGCGCAGTCAAAAAGACATCTAATTGCTAATCTATAATCCTTTTAAAGGCTTTTGCCTTTTTTTCCCATTGATCCCATTCCAGCTGGAACAGCGGCACCGGGGGCCACATTAATCCTGTTATTGAAACCCTCAAGTGTGGCTGGCTGGCTGGCTGGAGAAAGCCAAAAAGCTCTTTTACCCTTGTCAGCCACACTCCCTACCCGCTGCTTTCCAATGATTGCCTCTAATTCATTCATCATGCAAAAACAAGCCAAAGAGTACAAAGATACAACTGTTTATATCCATCTAGCTATCGATCTGTCTATCATTCATCCGTGATCTGAGCCAGCCGCTGCATGGTCACCAGGCGCAGTGGGCGGGCACAGCAGACCCTCGACCGCTCACCGCCCAAACGAGCATTCGATTCCAATAACCCTCACGGCAATTTGGAGCGCTCAATCGTGCTGCTTTTGGAATGCGCTTGCCCGCCGCACCGCACCGCACTCTTAGCCCATATTCTCCCATCACAGCATTGGAAAAGGAAAGAAAAGTCTGTTGGAGCCATGGACTTCATCAACAAGGTTTGACAGGGCCAATAGAAAATATCCACTCCTTCCTTCCTGCCTTCCTGCAATCCTGCCTTCCTCGCTTCCTTCCGAGGCTGCAGAAACAATCATATCATAGACCAAAGTGAGTGAGTGAGAAATGACAAACTAAATGTGAAACAAAAGAAAGAGAAAAACGGCATGGTACCGCGTGGACATGGCAAGCAACGGAATAACTAACCATGCAAGTGACGGAAGCTCAAGAGACCTTTAGGGACCTCAATCAGACAATGTCCTGGAAACGTTTCACCAAGCAATCCCGCGAGGGCAGACAGGTTGGCCACACACAATTTGGACTTATTATTTCATTCATCTTTCTCGAATGCTTAATTCAAGCTTTTTGCCGAAATGGATGTTTAATGCGTTCGTTCGTTCGCTCGTCTGCTGCACTTTGGAAACAAAAAAGAAGTTCAAGGGGGAAAAAAAAATCAACAACTTTTTCCGTAGTCTCCACCTGCGGTCATAGAGTAAGTAAGAGTCCAGTTGCATTGGCTTGCGATTTAAAAGTGATTAATAAAAGTCATATTCCATGACAATTAAAAATAATTAAGCTCAGGGCTTATTGCTGTTGGTTTGAATCGCTGCAGGAGTGAGTTGGCAACAAAGCTGAGAAGTAAATGCATTAGTATGTCGAGGAGAACTGTATTAAAATGCTAATGTCGAGCTGTTAATAGTTCTTCAAAAACCAATAATCCCCTACAGTCAGTCATGTGTCAAAATGCTTAATGGAAAAATATCCCAAAGGCACGCCGGCTGGGTCTTTTCCAATTCTGATTTTGATTAAAGCTGAAATTCTGTTCCGGGACAAAGCGTGGATTAGGTTAGGCTGGGCTGGGTCGGGTCGGGCCGGGCCAGGTCGGGTTGGGCTAGGCCGGGCCAGGCTGGGCTGGGCTGGGCAGGGCAGGGCAGGGCAGGGCAGGGCAGGGCCGGGCAGGGCAGGGCAGGGCAGGGCAGGGCAGGGCAGGGGGGCAGGGCCGGGCAGGGCCGCTCCGGGCAGGGCTGGTCCGGCACCGGCAAACATGCATTCGTTCATGTGGCTCTGGAACGCATTGTTTTGATGCCACAGTGCGTGTCTTTTTCGTCGCCAGTCATTAGCTTCAAAACACTCGGCTTCTTATTTGACCCAAAAAATGTCAAAACTAATTCAGAAATAAAAGTATATGTATAGTATAATGGATTGTTAATAATAATCAAGCCACACTTTTTGTTATGTATGTTAAAATGGGTTGTAGGACTCCTTGGGAAAAATCCTCCCTCTCTGGTATCACCTTATGCTTCTAATTATATTTGTAATTGTATTTTTAATTGGGCTGGCAAGTTAAGGCATTACATTTGCATGAAACCACAAATGTATTAACGGATGAATTATTTGATCAAGAATGAACACCGCTGCTATAATCTCCTTTATTGTTAAAGTCGGCTGCGGCTCTCATTTGAACTGGACAAAATAATGGAGTGGTGGCCAGATTAAAAAAAAAAACAACAACCCAATCATTAAGGTACTACCTCTTTTGGCCATTTTACTGTGAGGAACTAATGGGCATCCGTCCACAAGCGCGCTGCATCCATGTCATCCTCCCGTTTTTGCAGATGCAGGAGGCAGGCTTCCACTGCATGGAAACCAAATACACCGTGAAATTGCAGCATGGGAATAATATACGTACAGAGACAGGTCAAAGGTCGATGCCTTGCCCGTTTTTCAAGTCAGCCTGCGCGGTCGTCGCCAGGACGCGGTTATTTCTTCGTTTTCAGGAAGCTGCTGGCGCGCGCTTCAATTTGATGTGCAATAAATGCTGCGTCGTCCATTCATTTGGATGGAACCTCATTATGAAGCCTTATCTGTTACTCACATAAAACTGCTGCTGCTCATTCAATTATTTATTATCAGCAAAATAGCGCCGTATGCATAATATTCCTTCATGTGGTGGTAAAAACAAAAACAAAGAAAATTCTCCAAAATATATATAAATACAAGCGGGCAGGCAGGCGGGCAGGCAGGCAGGCAGGCAGGCAGGCAGGCAGGCGGGCAGGCAGCCAGGCAGCCAGGCGGCCAGGCAGCCAGGCAGACAATCAAGTGCAAGAAACGGGAACGCGTCCAACTTGTCACTGCACGCACGCACAGGGCTTTGAACGTCTCGTCCATTTCAAAAGCAACACAATATGGAAATAGCGGTTAAAGGTTACTTTGGAAAACCTGAGGTTTCTACGTATGCACCGCGGTCTAAAGGTTACTTTGGAAAACCTGAGGTTCTACGTATGCACCGCGGTCTGACAATTTGCGACTCCAAATATTGAGGTCAGAAGTAAAGACCGACTTTCCCACTGCTTCTCCCTCGGCCGGCCGGTCGGCCGGCCTGAGCTCATTTTGGTGTTTTGCCGGCGGTATCTCCAAGCAGACCGCTTCGTCTTTCAATTGTTGCTGTCCACTTTTGAGCTGGTTTTGCACCTGCCGCCACGCGCTACGTCGGGTGACTGACTATTCAGAAGAAGCCAAGCAAGCCAAGACATGACCTTACCTACCTCAGACAGATGAGCTTGTTTGATGGGGATCACGAGGAGACTCTTTCAAGAAGCTTTGGAATTCAGCCAGCCCTTTGCTTCGCACTTGCTTGTTTTCCTTGCTCTTCACAATCAGCACTTTTGCACCTTTTCTTTGGTGGTGGTGGTGGTGGTGGTTGGTGATGGTGGTGGTGGGGGTACTCCAAAAACAAGCTAAAAGTGTTGTTTCTACAGAACACAAGCAAGCTGCCTCAAGCTGTTTAGGATTTGAATGGGACACACCTGGGTGGGTGACACGCCTACCAGTCACATGAAGTCACACTTAATGATTTACATACCTGAAAACAAGAGATATCACGTTCATCGCTTGTTTTGATAATGATTCAGATACCTGAAAACAAGAAATATCATGTTGATCAGTTGTTTGGATAATACTAATAATGTTGATGTCAGATCATGGAATTAATGGCATCATGTTCATTAGTTCTTTTCGTGGTGGGGAGTTCAGATGAATGCACACATCTGTAGCCATGACCTGTTGACGGTCAATTTTTGGAGGCGGCCGGCCCTTTAACCAGCGACGAGGGCTACGACAGCACCTGTGGAGCGCAAACTCGCCATCCGCTTTAATTAGTTGGCAGCCGGCTAAAGGCGGCGGCGGCGGCGGATTTCCCGCCTGCCCGCCTGCCTGACGGCGGCCGGCGGCCCCCAGTGGCTCTAATCCGTTTTAAACCCACTGCTGAGTCGGAGGATTCCGTAGCAGGTGCCGCTGTGACGTCCCCGAACAGACGCTATCAGACTCGCATCTCTGTGGGATTGAAAAGAAAAAAAAACAAAAAAAACCCAAGTTTGCCTCGTCGTTCAACTTTCTAGGATGCTTGCTTGCTTGGTAGCAAATGTGTTCTATTGGGCATGCTGCCAGCCAGATCACAACAAGTCAGGCTGTGGTGGGTGGCCCGCTCTGCCCGCTCTGCCCGCTCTGGCCGCTCTGCCCGCCGCTGGCAATGCTTTGCGTGCACTGGCTCCCAACACAACTCAGTCAGACAATAAAATGTACTCTATTTTTATTCATATGTACATTTCCAAAGTTTTCTGCCAATAAATAAAGACAATCCTAACCAATACGTGTGGTGTACAGGGTGTGGGCAGCCTGTAGTATTTAGCTTGTGTACAGGATTGCTGTTAGCGCTACAATCACATCTAGGGCCGCAGCGACATTCTTTTCTTTCAACAAGCGTCGTAGGTGTAGTGGACTAAGCCAGAATGCATCTACAGAAGCAGCAGGAGGAAAGAAAAACAACCCAAAAAAAACATTTACAATACAAACCATTCATACAAAGTAGGCAATAAGATATACGTAGAATTCAATACATGACATTTCTACAACGTGGGTTGTGTATCACGCCAGTCCCCAACCTTAGCTGAGAGCCAGAGTGAGAGAGAGCGAGAGACACAGAGAGAGAGAGAGACAGAGAGAGAGAGAGACAGAGAGAGAGAGAGAGAGAGAGAGAGAGACAGAGAGAGAATCTCTTAGTAGCGGCCTTCCGGAGGCGACTGAGGAGCGCTCGCTCGCTCGCTCGTGTTCCACATTGAAATGTTACCACCAGCTAGCGGACGGAGCGCTTCTGCTCAAAGCCATTTCAGCCTTACTCAGACCGCCACCTCACACACTAAACACACGTCAGCATATTCAACTGCAATAATCATCTTTGTTTTTACAGGTGTTGTCTTTATACCTGCTTTATTGAAATCATAAATCTATGATATATTGATAGCAAAGTTGTCTGAACAAAAACAAATCAATTCAAGCAAAATATCATCTAACAGTGCTCTAAAATATTACAGTATTGTATATTAGACCTCATTGGATTATGCACACATATATATATATATATATACCTACTTTTGTGTCAGTCAGTCAGTCAGTCAGTCAGTCAGTCAGTCAGTCAGTCCACCCATCCATCCATCCATCCATCCATCCATCCATCCATCCATCCATCCATCCATCCATCCATCCATCCATCCATCCATCCATCCATCCATCCATCCATCCATCCATCCATCCATCCATCCATCCACCCATCCACCCATCCACCCATCCATCCATCCATCCATCCATCCATCCATCCATCCATCCATCCATCCATCCATCCATCCATCCATCCATCCATCCATCCATCCATCCATCCATCCATCCATCCATCCGTCAAGCCCTGATATCTACATATTCCAACGGCGAGGGGTTTGACACACATTCCTCGGTGTCTCGCTCAACCATATTTTTGTCGTCGCGGTCAGCCGGATGGAAAATAGGGAGTGTCACTATGGTAGTTGTAGTCGGGACAACACTTTCTGGACCAATTTGTAGTCGGTGCTATAGAAGGCGATGAAGATGCAAATGACTTTGAAAGGTTTGGAGCAGAGCCAGGAGACGTGGCTCTGGGTTTGCTCCTGGTAGCACGTCTTGGACGGGTCAAAGTTGCACAGCGTGTTCTTGGCGCCCTTCTCCACCTTCTCGTACTCGATGCGGCAGTTGAAGGACTTGGAGTCCTTGGCGTCTATGACCGACTGCTGCGCCGCCGCCACGTCCAACTCCACGATCTTGGTCGGAGGGACTAAACTGACCGACACGTTGCCCTGCCCCGTGGAGTTGTGGCGGAAGTAGACGCTGAACGTGCCGTTGCCGTGATCCACGATCTTACCCGTGATCAGCAGGTTGAGTTTGACCGTCTTGATATTGGAGTGGAAGTCCCCCCAGCCAAACATTTTTTTAAACTTGCCCGTCTTGACCATGGGCCGCCGTTTGGCCCGGGGCCGCCGCGAGTCCTGCGGCTCGGTGGAGTTCCTCAACCACTCCCACAGATCCTGTTCCGAATAAGGCTCCGGGGTGTCGTAACGCAGGTCCAGCGCCGTCTCGTTCTCTTTGCCGTGCAGAGTCTGGAGCAGCAGCCTGCTTATGGACGCGTCCTTGCCGCTTTCTGTCCACACGCGCTTGAGAGTCCATTTGGGGCTCCCGGACTTGACCGTCCCGGAACTCGACGAGCGGACGCTCGGAATCTGATGGAGAGAAAGAAAACGAGAGCGGGGTTAATATTGGGCGGGGGAGAGAGCCACGCTAAAGTGCCCCATCAAAGATAAAGAGGAGAAGAACGCCACTGACTGGCTGAGTCTTGATGAGCTTTGTGCAATTTACGGCTTGCCCTTAGGATCCGTACAGGGAAAGTAAGGGCTGGCCAGCCCAGGCCATCGTCACAATACAGAATGTGTGTGCCAAAATGATTGGGAGAAAGAATAGATGGGCGGGCAGGCGGGCGATAGTCCCGTTTTGCAGCCCTTGATCTGCTCCTTGCACACAGACAGACAGACAGACAGACAGACAGACAGACAGGCAGGCAGGCAGGCAGGCAGGCAGGCAGGCAGGCAGGCAGGCAGGCAGGCAGGCAGGCAGGCAGGCAGGCAGGCAGGCAGGCAGCCAGGCAGCCAGTCAGCCAGGCAGCCAGGCAGCCAGACAGACCGCAAGTTGCGTGGGCTGACGAGCAGCTGCTCGCTACCTTTCTTAATTTGCCATCTGCAATGCACTCACCTGGGGGAATGCTACATCTGCTGCCAGCCTCACTCATTCACTGGCGCATACAGATCGCTGAGGATATGTCAAACAACACAGTCCATGCAAACGGACAACACCCTTGGAGTCCGTGGCAACCATTAATACGGAAATAAAGGGGCCAAATAGTGTTGATTTCATAGGCAATGTCTCGGAGTCAGTGGCAACCATTGCACAATCTCTGGCCTGAAATAGGTTGGGGTTACCTGCAAGCCTAATGAGGACAAGCGAAAACGATTGGATGCTGCAGCCTACGTTCCAATACATCAAGTGGTAGCGAGCGTCTCCGGGAGACAGTCATTGCTCGGTGACAAATGTTTCTTGATGTGAAGTCATGCAATTTTGAAGAAGAATTGGCCCTTTATGAAGCAAGCAATTTAAGCGCCATGCTGTTCTTTCTTTCTTTCTTTTTCTTTCCTGCTTTCCTGCTTTCTTGCTTTCTTGCTTATACACATATCCATCCACTCACTTTTGCTGTCATCCCAAATCACTTTAGCACATCAACAAAGCATTTGACAAGGTTGTCTTCTTCTGCAATGTCCACGCAAAGTCATGTTCACGCTGTAAGGCTGCCAAGCGAGTCATTAGCAGCAATTAGCACATAGTGGCTGGCACTGCACATAGCGGATCATCGGTCACCTGCTTAAACGGATGCCAGATGGGCATTTGATCCCCTTCCCCGTAACAAGTCAACGAGGCAGAGTTGATGATGGTGGGGCTGTTTTTCTTTCTTTCTTTCTTTCTTTCTTTCTTTCTTTCTTTCTTTCTTTCTTTCTTTCTTTCTTTCTTTCTTTCTTTCTTTCTTTCTTTCTTTCTTTCTCCTTTCTTTTTTGAACCAAGTCCTCCCATCCACCGGAGCTGTGATTAACGGAGAGGCACTCGTGACCAGCGCCCTCGAAAATCAATATTGAAATTATACTCTAGTAAAAATAAAGACAGAAGCCAGTCCCCACGACGGGCCATTGGCCGATTGATCCCTGGGATAATCAATATGATGATCTATTTGAGAAAGAATTGTTTGTGACAGCTGGAATTCCAAGCGGAGCGAGTACCGGAGGCCTAACGCTGCAAAACCTGCAGATGGTCCAAATCCGGGAAGCCAGTTGAAAGCGGAGACTCGTCTTTGCCTCATATCCTCTGATATTGTGATCAGCTGCTCTAAGCTGCCCCTGAGCTGTTTGAAGAGCAGCTAAATGATTGCAAACAATGCCAAAGCCCGCTCGCAGCCCCTTTGCGACTCCATTCACTCCCACTTTGCTCCCGTTCCTTTCGTTCAACTAATCTGCACTGTCACGCTTAATGAGATTTTTGCAAAAAAATGGGCCAACAGAGCAGCTTCTCCTTCCTTCCTTGCTTCCTTGCTTCCTTGCTTCCTTCCTTGCTTCCTTGCTTCCTTCCTTGCTTCCTTGCTTCCTTCCTTCCTTCCTTCCTTCCTTCCTTCCTTGCGTCCTTCCTTGCGTCCTTGCTTCCTTGCTTCCTTGCTTCCTTGCTTCCTTGCTTCCTTGCTTCCTTCCTTCCTTGCTTCCTTCCTTCCTTGCTTCCTTCCTTCCTTCCTTCCTTCCTTCCTTCCTTCCTCCCTCCCTCCCTCCCTCCCTTCCTTCCTTCCTTCCTTCCTGCCTTCCTCCCTCCCTCCCTCCCTCCCTCCCTCCCTCCCTCCCTTCCTTCCTGCCTTCCTCCCTCCCTCCCTCCCTCCCTCCCTCCCTCCCTCCCTCCCACTCTACCTTCAGCACTCAAATGCTTTTAAGCAGCCACCTTGATGGGTACAAAATTGAGGACGATTACTTGCACAAATCGCATTAAATGAGTCACTGTGAAAATAGAAAGCCGTTTAATGCAATTTCACTCTTTCCTCTCATCTCCAGAGAATAGCAAATCACGACTCATTATATACGATGTCTTGATGTGCTAAATATTCAATGAATGGAGAAGAGATAAAGTCTTGGTTATTTTGTGTCTGTATTATTTCCAATCCTTTCTTTGGATTCAGGCAATGTTGATTGACGATGCTGTTTTCCTTTTTTAATGTTCTTTTTTTCAAGATATCTGCCTTCCATCGAACACAGTGACATGTTTAAAATGATCATTGTAAAAGTATTCCCACAGTGGTGAGCAATAGGTTGGTGGGTGGGTGGCTTTTTACTTAGCTGTATGCTTACAAATTCAATCGACGCCAGCTGCTTCCAAATTGGCAGCCACGGGCGACTTTTGCGGCGTGCGGGAAGTCATTATTCATTCCGATCAAGTCAATCAATTGCTCACCTGCATCTCAGAGCAGCTTCTGTCAGGATGAGGGGATACTGGGATACCAGGCGCCGCAGGCCCAGCCGGGCCCGGCGGGCCCCGCCAGGCCCCGCCAGGCCCCGCCAGACCCTGCCAGACCCCGCCAGATCCCCCCCCCCCCCCCGGCACCTGACGCTAATGTAGATTGTGGATACGCTTGCTTGTAAATGGACAGCAGCTCGCTGGAGATTAGCCCTTATCTGGAGCCATGCGTGGGATAAGGCTGAACACACAGCGCTCATCACAAGTCAGGTAGCTTTAGGATCCTGCGGTCCCACCTAACGGCTAATGGGAAAATCAAAGGCTCGTGCTGCCTGTCTGAAGCCCGCCCCAGGGCCAAAGCTGTTAAGTGACTGCCCGCCTCACTCCGGATTTGATAGGCCGTCTGTCTTTCTCTCGCCGCCTCATCAAAGCAGAGCGGCCGATAAATGCGAGCCGTTATCCGTTACCCGAGGCCTAATTGGCCCTTTCCTTTCCTATCGGATCACTTCAGCGCCTCCGAGCGTGCCACGTTGTCAACATTTGATCCAATAGGGGTCAGCCAGCCATCCTTTCAGGATGGCGGGGGGGGGGGGGGGGGGGGGGGGGGGGGACACGCATTGTTACACATGAGTTACCGAGCATCGGCAATCTGAATGACAAAGAACGGCGCTTTCAAATTGAACTAACACATGCCCAGCCCACAAATACAAGATTGCAAATAATAGATTGAAATGGTATTGACCACAGATGAACATGACATTCCAGACTCCATCAAGTCAATACATTGCTATCATAGACACTTTACGAATCTTCAATTGTAAGAGTCAATCACTTTTTGTGTGTGTATCTTATCAATGCAGGCTCTATGGAAATGCAAAGAGAGATTCAAGCCCAGCCAGCCAGGCGGGCAGGCGGGCAGGCAGGCAGGCAGGCAGGCAGGCAGGCAGGCAGGCAGGCAGGCAGGCAGGTGATTATTTGGAATGTAAAGCTACAGTATCTGCCGTCTCATTGTCTGCCCTTTGTTGTAAAGGTCATTTACAAGAGCGAGCGAGCGAGCGAGCGAGCGAGCAAGCTCCAATTTGTCAGGCTCCAAAGAAAAGAGCGCCGCTATCCAAACAAAAGCTATACAGGTCGACTTTGCCTGTGTCGAGACCTTGTCTTTTATCTGGCTGAATGATGGTGCTTTTGGAAGAATAATGTCCACTTACAAGTCTTTATTGTTCTCTCTCTCGGCTTGATGCTATATAACAGCGATCCATCGTGACTGACGTGCTCACAGATGCCAGGGAGGAAGCGGGCGGCTGAGGAGCTTTTGGAAGCCCAAAAAAAAACAGCCATGTGCAAAGATACTATGCTACTTGTAAGAAAAGCAAGCCCAAATGTTGCACACACACACACACACACACACACACACACACACACGCACGCACACACACACACACACACACACACACACACACACACACACACACACACACACCACACCTGCCTGGCTTTCTACCACATATGGCCATTTCTGGTGCTTTCATTAAACCGTGACACATCCACAACTCATCCCACTTGATGTCAGTTGAGCTTGCTTTAAATATGGCAGCCTGTTGTACGAGAGCATTTTGCACATCTGTGAGAACAGCTGCAGCCTGAGACGTACGCACGCACACACACACACGCACACACAGACGTACGCACGCACACACACACACGCACACACACACACACACACACACATGCAGGCAGGCACAGGCTAATTGTCTTGCTACTAAAACCTATTTGAGATGGATTCGAAAAAGAATTGCATTCTAGGATTTGCCACTACTGGCCAGTGTTTTCTTTTGAGGAGTAATTAGCTGCCATTCTAATTTGGAAATCACGTCGATGCGACGGCGAGTTGCTTGAGGATGACTTGATCAATTGAATAGCATTTGGGGTGATTCATTTGAGTTTGAATTCTAGAAAAGAGTCGGAGCGACATTAACATTAGAAGATGGATTTGAAAGCACGCCAGATGTTTTGAGTGGAAATTGACGTGGAAACATTCTAATCTCCAACTATGAAACACAGTATTTACTACGAGTCAAATGGATGCCATTAACTTTCACCACGGCAGAAAAGCCAAGTGGAAAAGCATGATAAAGGCACGCTACGCCATATCGTGGAATACGTCATGTGTTCTCAAATCTGGCTGCACTTATTTGATGGCTCCGAGTGCATAGAAAGAAAGCACTTCCCGACGGCCGAGTTGCTAATGTTTACAATCGTGACCCTGAGCTGAGCTGAGCTGAGCTGAGCTGAGCTGAGCTTTAACCTCAGCTGCATGAAGAAGAAGAAGAAGAAGAAGAAGAAGAAGAAAAGGGAGCAAATCCATCAAAGTGACAGGACAAATGAAGGGTGAGACACTTGACTACCTGTAAGGAAGTACTCCTTTCACCCGCAATTGTTTTGATCAATGTATGAGCGGAATGAAAGATGAATTGCACTTCTTCTTACGGCATGTCCATTCCTTGGAATGTGCTTTCGCGGTCCTTCCTTCCTTCCTTCCTTCCTTCCTTCCTTCCTCCCTCCCTCCCTCCCTCCCTCCCTTCATCCCCACCCAACAATGGGAAAGTGATAAGGACTCCAATTGGTCGAGTCAATCAAAAAGGGGGAGGGCACAGCCATCTGCACTCTAATTTATTGATCGCTAAGCAAGGAAACACAGCCAGCCATATTGTATTTCTTATCAAGCGCCTGGGAGGGAGGGAGGGAGTGAGGAATTTAGCCATCATAAAATAGAATTGCATTTAGGTTTTTAAGCCGCTCTTGGGATTCTCGACAGGTAGGGAATGAGCTTTGATCAGTATCACCTTTATTGTCGCTGATTCGATTCAAAATACACACGAATTGCCAACATTGCCATAATATTAGGTGCACGCGCATAAGTGGATGAATTCCACGACACGAGCATAGCAGACAGTCAAAGGTTGCTACTCAAAAGCCGCACGGCCAATGATCAATTGAAGTTCACTGCATGGATCATGTCCGGACACTATCGAAGGTCTCTCGCTCTCTGTGCTTTGTGTTTTCGACAAAACAAGCTTGTTCCATTTTCACGTCTTCACGTTATGACGCTTGTATGGATGATGGGGAGCAATTAGGTGCTCGCTCCCTCCGTGTGTGTGTGTGTGTGTGTTCAAGCACACTTGCAAGTTTAGCGGGGGAAGACAAGTGATTAAAGGAACCATCATGGTCCTTTGTGGACCTCAGCCACCATCTTTTGCTCCCATTTCTACAGATGAGTATGTCATCTTTGCTTGTGTAGCCTAGCCGGCCGGGCGCAAGCGCTGCCGTGGTATTACTGCTACCTACGTCACCCACCAAAAGCAATTTCAGGAATTTGAGCTAAACGACTGAAATGATTCATCCACAAAGTCAAACTATATCGCAGGGCGAAATGGGCTAGCTGAGCATTTCCCGCCCGCCCGCCCGCCCGCCTTCAGAGACACCATCGTGCCGCTATCAAGGTGCCCAATTGGAGGGAAGCATTTCTGGAGCCTCTGGAACTGGGCCATAGGTTGCCTGAGATTTTGAAATGGCCTTGGACGGACGGCGGCAAGCTCCATCTCTGACCTCTGAACTGTGAACACAATCTCCAGCGGAAAACGGATGAGGGAGTAGAGGCTAGCGTCATTAATCATCCCGCTGCTGCACACAGCACACAAACACTTGGCGTGACTTACATTTGGGAGGAGATGCCTCCCTCTCCATTCCACAGATCCAAATCTCTGCCACATTTTTCTCTCATCTGGATGTGAAATATTGAGAGAGAAAAAACAAGCCAGGAGCTTAGTGTGCCCATTCTTTCATTCCTTGCTGCCTTGCTGCCTTGCTTCCTTCCTTCCTCCACAGTAGGTAGGCTACCATTATCATTGACTTAATAGGCAGCCACCAAGGTCAAATGTTGTTTTTGGCTGTTTGCGAGTGGATGCCAAGGCCCCTGGGGAGATGGATGCTAGGGAGGGAGGGAGGGAGGGAGGCAGCGCTCACATCTCAGCCAGCAGATCACGCAGGTTACGCTTCACGCCGGCCGTGAAAAGCACCCAACACAACAAGCCCGAGTCACCTTGATGTGTCAATTCCAAATGATTACTAGAGATTATGCAAAGGGAAAAGGCAGCATTTGGTTCAAAAAGCAGCATTTGGTTCAAAAAGCAGCATTTGGTTCAAAAAGCTTCTGTACCTCAGTGACGAATCGCACATCCATGCTAATAATTAACATGGAGGCTTCTTTGGTGGCATGGCAGTTGATTTAGCTAAGCTAAAACATTTGTCAGATCATGTGATGTGCGGAATGGGAACACACTCGCTGATTATTTTGTCATTAGCATTCATGCATTATTACTTCCGTCAAGGGGGTTTTTGCTTTTCATTAGCGCTTAATGTTATTTTGTCTTTCTTTCTTTCTTTCTTTCTTTCTGTCTTTTCTCAGTGAAAACATCCAAATCACGTGTATCGGTTAGTGGATTTTGTCAAACGGATCTGGACGGCTGGAGACAAACAGCACGAGGCAATCCCGTTCCTTCTGCTCACAGCGGTGGGAAACTTGACAAATGTCACACGTGCCTCACACTTGGTGCAAATCCGGCTTACCAATTGCTCCCTCTGCCTGTTTGCCTTCCTTCCTTCCTTCCAGCGCATTCATTCCAAAACTATGGACGGCGACTTACGTGAAGACTGGAAACTCACTTCATTGAGTTGGCTTTAAAAGATCAAGCAAGGAAACGCTTGCTACATGAAAGAGCTATTTGTGCGGCACCTTCAAGCAAACTAACACCAGGCGCAAAATATGCTTAAGAAGAAAACACCAACTCAGCTTCGTGCTTGTAGCCTGCATTTGTAGCATGTTTGAAGCGAGACAACACCTGAGCCCATGAAAATGGTTCAATTGACATGTTGATAATGCTAAAAAAAAAAAAGAAGAGGGTGAGGGTGAGGGTGGTGGTGGTGGTGGTGGTGGTGCGGGGTTGACGGTGCTTTACAAGTCTGCGCGACCCCCCCCGCTCTGGCTGCTTGGCTCTGCTCAGCAGGCTACATTTGCTGCGTTTGATAATAACAATTTAATGTAGCTTCCATCACCGATGCCCCCCCGGCAGATAGCACTGCAGCGGGTGGCGGCAAACAAAGAGCCCTTCCTGCTTGACTTTATTCTTCCTCATCTGGATGACAGATGGTAAGCTATCAAGTCTTCCATGTTTATTGATACAGTGCGTATATTTGTGGTCCTGACGGGCAGGCACATTTAGAAAAAGAATGACAAAAGTATGGGCTTCTGTTTGAATAAATGTAAAGAAAGACTTCATGGTGCCTTCATCATGAAGACATTCAAATGTTTTCACTCTCTGATGGGAGAAAAAAGCTTGATGGCGTTTATACCATGACAATGCTATCAAACAATAGAAAATAGGATCACAAGTGCTCTTATTTTGTTCTGATGGAGCAACGCCAGACGGGATTTTGCTCTCCGCGAATAAAGAGCCCCCTTCCGAGCCACCTCCGTTAATTGAATGCTGAACCCGTAGGTGAGTGAGCGAGCGAGCGAGCGAGCGAGTGAGCCCATGCACCGCTCCGTTTGATAGACTGCTCGCTCGCTCGCTCGCGCGCGCGCTCGACTGCCTACCTGGGCCTGAGCTCTTATCCAGGTCAAGACACGTATCTCAGCAGACAAGAGGCTTAAGTGTCTTTAACACCAAGTAAAAGCATCAAAGTTCAGGATTAATCCTTGCTGCTGCGGATAAGGCAGCTTGTTACCGCCGCGCAGCACAATAGGCTCCCTTTACGTGCGTGCGTTCGTTCGTTCGTTCGTTTGTACAAGAGTCCATTTTGAACTACTACTTTCGTTTCGGGGTGAATAGTACTGAGGATTCTTTTTTGATTATTTCATTTTTTTTTTTTTTTTTTTTTTTTTTGGTCTGGAATGCCTGGATATGAGGCGTGACCCAAAGTCAATCTAAACTCTTGTTCCTCTATCCATGAACATTGACCTAAGAAAGCACATTAGGACATGAAATGGACGAATACTTGATATCGACGAACGTGCGCTTTAATGTGGAAATATACGACGCATGTGTGGAAAAGTGGACACAGTAATAGATTGTATTGACATTTGTTGTCGATTATTTGAAGACGGTTTTCGTCGATTGAAAAATACACACCAGTCCAGAGTGCATCGTTTTGCGTGGATTAAAAAAAAAAACACAACTTGAACAATTTGTTCAAATCAAGAAATAAAAAGAGATGTATTTTCTTAATTTGTAAAAGCACAGCAAAACAATTCACAGGAAGTAAAATGCACTTTGAAATGGATTGATTAGCAATTGTGTGAAGCCTATTTATGTGCGTTAAGTTACCAACAGGAGCTTTGCACTCCACCAAATAGAAACTGGGGTTTCTGTCACCATTTATCAAGTTCAAAAAATAAATAAATAAAATACAAACAGTACTAAAAGTTGGATTCCTGTCTAATATGCTCTCGAGTGTCCTCTGTCTATTAATGCAAAGAGAAGCGACATTAAGTGAGACGCTGTGACAGACAGACAGACAGACAGACAGGAAGGAAGGAAGGTTGTCCTCACAGAAACACGTTTTACATTTTATTACTCTTCCGCTTTGGATTGAACGCTAGCGAATTATTGAAGTGCATTTTACAAAGTAAATGCAAAATAGCATCAAATTAAAATAGAGAAGAACAACTTTTTGTTCCGATGTAGTTCATGAAGCTAATATAAAGCTAAATGTTAGTTTGGAGAAAGCGTGGGACTTTTGCGAGTGCGCACTGAGACGAATGAGCCACTCCAAAAGTCCCTCCCGCTGCCCATGCATAGCGACATGACATGAAATGTTCCATCAAATCGATGAACGTTTGGTCTCTTCGTCCAACTTACCAGGTTTAGTACAGGCACGAGGAGGAACACGGCGCACCAACACGTCCCCTGCATCCTCCCTCCAGCTGCTCGCTCGCTCGCTCACTCAAATTTCCTTCGGATGCTACGTGCGACCGACTCTATGGTAGGAGCATCAATCCACCCAGGTGCGTCTACCTCACTGCGCGCTCAAGTTGTCAAACAGCCGGGCGGCGCAAGCCATGACCGCAGGCTTGCTGGAAGAGGAGGGGAGGAAGCAAAAAGGAGCCAGCCGCTGACGGACCCACTAAGTTGAAGGAAGGAAGAAAGGAAGGAAGGGAGGAAGGAAGGAGGGAAGGAAGGAAGAAAGAAAGGCAGGAAGAAAGGCAGGAAGGAAGGCAAGAAGAATGGCAGGAAGGAAGGCAAGAAGAAAGGCAGGCAGGAAGGAAGGAAGGGCAAAGAAAAAAAAAGAAAAAAAAAAGAAAAGATTGGCGCTACAAACAGTTACGTACTTGTGAGCGTTAATCCAAGAGTTGCGCTCATAGTTGAGCAGCTGCCGCTGATGTGAAAGTGACACAAGGGAGCGTTCCCCTTTATAGCGCGCGTGTGCGCAGGTTGGGCGCGCGGCTGGCTGCCTTCAGCACAATCAGAGGGGTGCTCACTCAAAAGGAGATGCATGGGGGTCGCTCGCTCGCTCGCTCCCTCGAGTGCTGTGCATGGGGGCAGGCAAACGCAAATAGTTTGCTCAAAGTCCAATACTGCTTTCTTCGAACATTTTTAACTCACACTAAGAGTTGACTTTTACAAGGGAAAAAATGATCCTCAAGTTATTCAATCGATCACTATTTGAGGGGGACACATTGTGTGATCAATACACACAATACACGAGGAACGGGAAGACAGCAGTACATGTTTGCTGGACTATTTCTGATGTGTTACTTTTCACTGCATGGTGCGGAAAGAGCACCTTTGCTGCCGCTGCCGCTGCCCCATTCATCTGCCCACCTTGTGAGCAGAGTCAAGTTTGCACTCTTGCCGAGTGCGTGTCTCTAGGTTGGGGATAGATAGCATCCTTTTTGTCACACGACAGCGAAGAAAAGACTTTCATAAATCCTCACAGCCAGCCAGCCAGCCAGCCTTGCTGCTACAGCACTGGAGTGCTCTTCTTGTATTTTGGCCATAACTCAGCCAGCCTGGCTGATGGGAACCTGCGCTGAATGGTCCAGATAGCCTTCACGGCGGGCCCAGCGTGACACGGAGAGACTGAACAAGGGAGGATAAATCACCAGGGCTGGCTGGCTTGCCTGCCTGCGTGCGTTCGTACTTCCATTGTGGCACCACAATATAAAGCTACATTTCAGGGCCTGATCCTCCAAATGCATTGGTAGCAAGTTTGAAGAAGTGAGTTGTCGTATACTAAGGGCCCATTTACAAGAAGCAATAGGCCTGCAGCTGCGGCTGGCCAATCAACACGCACAGAAAAAAAGAAAGAACTGACACGTCTTGGTTCAAACACCTGCTTGGCTTCCTCTTTTGCCAGAGCAATTTGCTGATTTTTTTTACAGTGGCCATTCATTAGCGGGCAGGCGGGCGGGCGGGCTCGGAAATGACAGTGTAGGCACTTCCTAATGGCGTGCTTTTGGGCTCCAAAAGGAGACAAGACCGAGAGCACAAAGAAAGCGGATGATTGCAGAGTTAGTGTCCGCCGAGCTGGCACGGAAACCTTCCGCCGGCTCGGCTCCAATTGTGAGGGCAGATGTTGCCGCGGGCCCTCAGGCAAGGCGCTCAGTGGCTGGCTGGCTGGCTGGCTGGCTGACTGGCTGAGGCCCAAGCAGCTGCTGTGTCAAGCGTCGCTCGGCATCCGTCAAACTAGGCTTGACCGCAAGGGCTGCACTTCAACGCCATGTGCGTACAACAAAAAGCCCGGCAGCCTGCAGTCACCGTCAAGGCAGCCAGCGCTTTTCACCAACCAGGATGCATGCGTGCGGCTGACAGAGATGAATGGCTGAGTAGCACTGGCGGGCGGGCGGGCCGGCCAAAGGATGTAGCTTAAGCCTGGGTACCAATTGCTTCCTGGTCGCAATTAGCCTGACTGCAAAAGGCGCTTACAGAAACACAAGTTTCCGTTTGGCCTGTTGACAATGTGAAGATGGAAAAGAGGTGGCTTCTTTTTTTTTTTTTGGTGGGGCTACATTGACAAGTTGGTGTTTTTTAGCCATCCGAGTGAACATAGCCAGTTGGATTTATTTCATGTGTCCTTCCTCCCTCCCTCCCTCCCTCCCTCCCAAAATCAATTTTCATGGACACAAATGTACACACAGTGTGCTGCTTTCAACTATTTCAAAGATAAGCTGATATTTTCATTGATGATACTAACGGACGGACCGATTTTTTTTTTCCCAAACAAACAGCTAATCAGTTGACATAGCGAACATTTATATGGAAAAAGCGATCTTTTGCCTGCAACAATTTTGGCCGATGCGCGTAATCACATTTTGATTTCTTTCCTTGAGGTTGCGGCTAAGTCACACCGGATTGAAGTGGCTTTTACAGCTTTCCTTAATTGATTGGCCCAGCCCAGCCCGGCCCGGCCCAGCCCAGCCCGGAGGACTTCCTTTTCTTAGCAGCGGGCAGGGAGTTAACGGAGACATGATTAGGTGAAGTGCTGATTAAATGAGGACCAAAAAAGGCAATCTCTGTTTCCATCTGATCTTAATTAGGAGTGCTGATGATGAAGGCAATTACAAGACTTCAACAAGCAGAGGACAACAATTTAAGGAATGGAAGAAAACAATTGAAACATAATGATGTGAGCCACCGCCACACGCTTGCAAGTTATTGTAATTGGCTTTGACTTCATGTAACACCATTATTGGCATTATTTTGAGGGTCCATCCGTTTCCTATATTGCCTATTCTCAAAAGTATACAAACATAACATATATGTGTGCATGCAAACGCAGAGGACCAGTCAAAAGGATGGATAATTACCGAGTTATTTTTACATGCCCTTCAAATCAAATCAACTTTTTGTCTTATTTCATTAAAAAGACAACAAAGACGCAAAAGAAATGCTCAAGTGCCTTTTGGGGCTTTTCCTTCCCCTGGAGAACTCCAGATAGATCAATGGAGAAAACAAGAGGTTTTTGACTATCATCTACTCCAGGGGTGGGGCAATTGCGGTCCTCCTCGAGGGCCGGCCCCGGCCGGCCGGTGCTGTCCTGCATCTTTTATAGGTAGGTCTCCCTGCTTCAAATGGTCAGGCTGACCATTTGAATCAGGTGTGTTGCAACAGGGTGACATAGAAAACATGCAGGACAACACCGGCCGGGCTGAGGGGGGCCTCGACGAGGACCTCAATTGCCCACCCAGAGTAGATTCTACTCGGAAACAAGCGCCCGACTCTGAATTGTTTTGCCGCTCACTTTTAGATTCGGTCTTGCACTGACATCTAGTGGAGGAATGAAATACTGCAAATGTCTTCTTGAACCATTGCATGCGCCAAGAACACGCTGGGAGTTGGCGCTTGGAAGAAATGACGTGCAGCGTGAAAGGAGACTTTGACGCCCGCCGGCCGCTTCATAGAAAAACAAGGCAAATCGTCAAAGTTGAATGGGATCTTTTCTCTTCTGTGTTCGGAAAGCACTTTGTCGTAAGGGTGGGTGGGTGGATGGGTGGGGGTACTGTACTGTACGTACCGTATGGATGGATGGCTGGATGGCTGGATGGAAGGGCCACTAGTGTTGTTAGCCTTAAAGTTGCAGGGCTGTCAGCCGGCAGGCAGTCCCTGATCGGAGGGAGGCCCACACATTTTCCAAGCAGCCGCCGACGCCTGTAAATTCAATGATCCAATGAAAATTCGGAAACCGGGACATTTCCTCACTTTCTTAAAAACATTACCAAAAAAAAACACGCACGGGACAGGATGTGAAATGCAAACATTTTAAAGACATTTAAAAATAAAACATTTAAAAGCTTGAATGTAACACATTGATGGATTTGATGGAAATATGAATTGTTACAAGAGATCGATGTCAGGATTGAGTTGAGCCAGGGTGACCAAATGCAGCTTGAACCAGGATTCATTGAAGGGAAAGGGGAATCGGCGGAAAGAGGCTCACGGACAGCGAGCGGGAAACGGGATTCGCCTCGCACCAAGCGCAGACTAGGAAGACGTTCTGACCTTGAGCCTACCCGGCGAAGACGCAACAGGCGTGGACGACACAAACGGGAAGCAACAGGGGACACCGACGGAGAGGAAGCACGCGGATAGGGTTTAAATACATCAGGGAGCAGGTGACAGTCAGTGCCGTAATGAAGGGGTGTGGCTGAGGCAAGTTGCCGGCGGCGCAGGTGGCTGAGCGTCCTCCGCCACGGACGGACGGACGGACTCGCAGGTGGCTGAGCGTCCTCCGCCACGGACGGACGGACGGACGGACTCGCAGGTGGCTGAGCGACCTCCGCCACTCGGTTGTGACAATCGACCACTATAGTGTGCAAACACATTTCTCTTTGCTTTTTCATCACTTTTGTGCCCCAAATAAAAGGTGTAATTCACTTCAAATGGAAATACTTTGATCATCTTAACTGACCTAAAAAAAGACAAAGTTTGATATATTGTCAGACATTTGGGGGGATCTCTATCATTTGAATGCAATTGCATAATAGGCGTGCATGTAATCTTCATGGTGACTGTCATCTAAAGCGTTGTGACATCATTAGTGTTGACTCCTTGATTAAGACAAAGGACATAAAGTCTTCAAGAGGGTAAACAAAGAAGAAAAAAACAAGGACAAAGGGGAACGTAGGTGTAAAAGCTCAGCTCGCTTGACATCGCCGACCGAGTCTGTACTTGTTGGAGAGTGGTGAGGAGCAAGCAAGTACTCTTGACAGATGTCGCCAATGATGACGCTGCTGCTGAGAATTGTCTGCGCCTTCATACTCTATGGCTCATTTTGCGATAGCAATGTGCAGCCTTGGGTCGCACGAAAGACTATCCCCTATCCAGGTAAGTCTTGGGAGCTTACCATTCTCTCTTGTGCCAATTGGCAAATGTAAAAAAAAAAAAAAAAGAACAACAAAAAACATGTTCAAATCCTAAAGTCAAATAATGGAGACGGAACAATACAATAAGATTTGGTCTTTTCTGACTATGTTTAATCTACAGTCTAACAACGTGCTTTGATAGCATGTCGAGTGCACG
Source organism: Syngnathus scovelli (assembly GCF_024217435.2). Lineage (NCBI taxonomy): Eukaryota > Metazoa > Chordata > Actinopteri > Syngnathiformes > Syngnathidae > Syngnathus > Syngnathus scovelli. Next base: position 187,373 of record NC_090865.1, read on the forward strand.
TTAAGCTAAGTGGGAAACGATTTGCTTTGGTTTTATCATTGAAGTGAATTTGGAACTTTATGCGTATCTGTATGTTGCACTAGATGATCCACTAGTAGCAGTAAGACTATCAAACTATATTTGCTGTACAGAGGAGCTTTAGTTTCAGTAATGTATAAGTACTTAGTAGAAGACAGAAGGGCCAGTTGTCCGTGACCAGGGAGAATTCAGTTTCAGCAATGTGTGCAATCCTATAATAAGGTAAAGTGGCTGTTGTCGTCCATCACCAACAGCGCTGGTCAAGATCTCCTTTTTAGGACTGAAGTAAGCTAGTAGATTGAAAACTACAGCTGTTACCCAAAGCCGTGACATCAGCTTCTTGTCAGGTATAAAAGCTACGGGCCTGACAAGAGGGGGGGCTCTCGTTCCAGGGGTCGTTCGTACCAAGGGGGGCTCGCGCTAGCGCGGGCTCGCTCGCTCTCGCTCTCGCTCGCTCCCCCTTTTGGGGGGGGGGTAGGACTTCTTTACATCCATGCCTTGGGCCACTCAACTTTTTGGAAAGACTTCACTCTGACATTGGTTGAATAAAATCTTTTCCCAATCAGCCGTGGTCCCTGAAGTGCTCATTCGTCGGGAAACAGCCTCCGATCACCGAGTGTTTTTTGAAGACCAGCGAAGCAGCAAAAACCATATACCACATCATGCTATGACTTTTTTTTTCCAAGCTAAGTGGGACACCATTTTGTATGCTTTTGTCTTTGAAGTCTATGTCAAGGTGTCCGTCCGTTCGTCCGTCCGTCCGTCCGTCCGTTCAACTATGGCTTGCGGGCCAGAGTTGGACGGACGCAAACAATTCAAGTGACTTGTTTGATGGGAAGGAGGCTGAAGATTTCTTTGCTAGTGCTAAGTTGAGAATAAAAGCCCAACGACTAGTCCTTGCACACATGCAGATGCTTTCTCTTTGCCGTCCGTCCGTCCATTCAGACAATCTTGTGACCTTCCGCGAGGATGGGATGAACTACTACAACGCCATGCTGATTATGGAGGAGCTGGGACTGCTGATGGTGGGAGCCAGAGATGCACTTTTTGCCTTGGACATTAATAACATCTCTGCCAAGATGCATCATGTGAGTGGAACATGATGGACGCACGCACGCACGCACGCACGCAGGGACGGCACTGTCCCACGGCTGGCTACTCTCAAAAGTCATACAATCAACATTTACACATAAAATGTACACATGTACAAAAGGAGACAGTCAATGTTTGGTTTTGACACTTTGTTGCCTTGTGACGATGATGATGATGATGATGATGATGATGATGCAGGTATCCTGGCCGAGAACCGGGGGAAAGGCATGCGTGACTGACCAGGTTTGCGTCAAGTCTTATCTTGATGTTTGTGCGAGTGGTCATCTGCTTGGAGTTTGAATCTGCTGTCTGTTGCCTCTTGTCGCATGCAGTTGAATTGTCACAATTACATCCGGAGCCTCCACCAAACTTCCAACTCCGCGGTGCAAGTGTGTGGGACAAATGCTATGTCGCCCAGGTGCGACTCTTTGGTGAGTTGAAAATAGACACGTCTGAAAGGCTTGACAATATCTGTTGAAAGCAAGCAGCCAGCACCCTAACCCTCCCTATCGATTGTTGATTGTATGTGGGGCTATATGTTGCAAGCAAGCAAGCAAGCAAGCAAGCAAGCAAGCAAGCAAGAAAGCAAGCAAGCAAGCAAGCAAGCAGCCCTTACTTATCCCGTTGTCTGCCAAGGCAAGGACATTTCAACAAGGACGCTTTAAGGTTGCAAATGCCACCGCTAGATGGCAGCATCTCTTTGCACAGAATGAGTGAGTGCGTTTGGGTGCCAAAGGTGCTTTAACTGGGGCCGGGCCGGGCCGGGCCTGGCCAGGGATGCGATGCGATGCGATGGGATGGCCATTCACAGTTGAAAATTCGAGTTTCTCAAAAATGTCTTGGCAACAACAAAGGCGGGTGGCTCCTCAAGACCTAGCAACTTTAATTGGCTTCAATTGGGAAAGCCAGCTGCCGCCAAAAAGTAGGTCAAAGTGTCACAATTGGTTGACAAAAAGGAGGTCAAATCATCACACAATTGATGGAAAGGAAGGCCACAACTATTTGCTTGTAAGATTTTTCTTTTTGTGCTCTAGTATTGGGATGGTGGACACCTGGAACCATATCAGCAGTATGGTGTACAAGAAGGCCTTTGTTCTTCCTTACCATTTGATGGATATGCCTCTGTCAGAGTCGGTGAGTATTTCACTTGCCAACGTCAAGTAGGACTAAACAAGAAAAGACAAAAACCAAACTACCAACTGTCCAAGGCACATTTTCGTGCAGGCAGGGGCAAGAAAATCTAGTTTTGGATCTCCGGACAGTTCAAGCAAATAGAATGTTATGGTTTTCACATTGAATACTTCATTTGTATTTTTGTTTATAAAAAAAAAAAACCAAAACAAATGTGTAGAACATGATCAAAGTTTGTGGTACAGGACAGGACTTGTATGCTGCAACAACAGGCAAGGGTTCATCCCTACCGCAAATAAGGCGACGCGATGACTCTGGTGAACACGTTGAATTTCCTTCTGAATGGTTGAAAGGTAGGTCAAATAAAGCGCGATTGCAGGATGGGTGGGTTTTGGGTGGGTGGATGGATGGATGGATGGATGGATGGATGGATGGATGGATGGATGGATGGATGGATGGATGGATGGATGGATGGATGGATGGATGGAGATGGATGGATGGATGGATGGAGATGGATGGATGGAGATGGATGGATGGAGATGGATGGATGGAGATGGATGGAGATGGATGGAGATGGATGGAGATGGATGGAGATGGATGGAGATGGATGGATGGATGGATATGGATGGATGGATGGATATGGATGGATGGATGGATGGATATGGATGGATGGATGGATGGATATGGATGGATGGATGGATATGGATGGATGGATGGATATGGATGGATATGGATGGATATGGATGGTCAAAACAAGAACAGTTATGCAGTCGCTCCATACAAATTGCAGAGATCAAATAACGACTACATCAATGGTCATTTTTTTGGACTCCAATTGACTACTCATCTACTTGACCGGATCCCCTTTGTCGTCTTCCAGATACTATTAACTTTGTCCACATGGACTTTTTGAACGAGGAGAGAATGCACATCTATTTAGTATTCTCTGGTGTTGTGAGGGATGGTAACGGTGCAGTTCGAGTATCGCAGCTGACTTGTGTCCCCAAGGTAACAACTTGCAAAATCCAAACTGCTTTACAATCAAGTGCAAGTATGCATGCGTATGGATGGCTTTAGGACAATAGCGGCAGCAGTTACTACAGGTCCTTGGCCCGAGCGCGGCTGAATTGCGTTCTGCCTGGCCAGAAGTTGCCCTCTGTAGTGGAGAGCGCCTACCTGTTGAAGGATGATCAAAACTGGCAGCAGAGTCGATTATACGCCGTCTTCACCTCACAGCTGTAACTATAAGCCGGCCCGGCCCGGCCCGGCCCGGCCCAGCCCAGCCCAGCAATCTCATCCACCAGAGAAGTAGCCAACGTGAAACTGTTTTCATTTGCACTTCCCAGGGATGGAGTGTCGACTGTGTGTGCGTACAATATGGAGTCTATCAGTAGCATTTTCAGGGTAAGACTGTCTGGCCTCCAAGCTTGAGAAATGGAGTATCCCCGGAAGGACTTTTTTTTTAGCTTGCCTCGTCTTTGCCTCCCCTCCCTCCCTCCCTCCAGAAGGATTGCTACGAGTACGACAACGGCCCGGCCAAAAGGCTGGATTTAGAGATTGTCCCTCAGCTGATGAAAAAGGGAGCAGCGCTGGGCCAGATAGTTGGACATCGTGTGAGCACATTGGACGGAGAGAGACGGGATGTGGTGTTCATTGGCACAGGTAAGAAGGACGCTATTTTAATTCGAGAGCTGAAAGTGAGCGAGCGAGCGAGCGAGCGACGGACGTCTGGTCTTCTCGCTCCCCCGCCAGCCGACGGTTTTATTCAGAAGGCTGTCTTTGCCGACGGAGAAGTGTTTGTCATTGAGGAGATTCAAGTGTTCCCAAGTGAGCCCATCAGGACACTGCGCCTGTTAACCAGCAAGGTAAAATGTCAAAAGTGAAATTGTTGCCGCCAGATGCTTCATTGTATGGCTGGCTGGCGGGCGGGCCGGCTGGCCGGCTTGCTTGCTTGCTTGCTTGCAGGGCCAGCTGTACGCCAGCTCGGACGCGGGCGTGGTCCAGATCCCAGTCAGCGATTGCGCTCGCTACCACACGTGCCTGGACTGCCTTCTGGCCAGAGATCCCTATTGTGCCTGGGAGCTGCTCACAAATCTCTGTTCGGCCGTCGCTTCCTTGTCCAACCTTACCATGGCCATACAAAGTTTGAACGCTGTCTCCGCCTGTCCCTTACCTGGTATGTCATGGAGTGATCCTTGGTAAGAGTCAATCCACGGCTGGATTTTTTTGGCGCTCTTGAATATGGAAGGGAAACGTTTGGGCTCACAATCCGACTTTGGGTGGGCTCGCTGCTCAGCGTGATTGAAAGCTCTCCTCGGCTCGTCACGTTGCTTATGCATTTGTAGGTCCAGTGGCGGTGGTGAACAAGTCTTTGGCTCCAGGGGTCAACATGCTGCTGCCTTGCCAGGCTAGCTCCAACCTTGCGCAGGTCCACTGGCGCTTTGCCAACCGGACGCTGGAGTCCAGCGCCAAGTACCGCATGTATAGCCAGGGTCTGGTCATTATGAACGCCTCGGACTTGGACGTGGGCCTGTACACGTGCCAGTCCTCGGAAGTGGCCCGAGACACCGTGTACAGCCACGGCGTCGTGGCTGCTTACTACTTCACCGCCAGTGAGCGCGGCGGCGGCGGCGGCTCCTCTCATTCGCCGCTGTTGATTTGTGTCCTTTGGCCACCTTTTGTGGTGTCAATGGTTTTGCTGTTTGTGCTTTGCCTCTCCCTGGCAGCCTTCATCGTATGCAAATGGAGACGACAGGTGTACACGGTTAGGGAGAGCAAGAGCGAATATGCTCTCTAAGATATTGCTAAGTTGTATGCAAGCAAGTTGAAGCTTTGACACAGTGTAAATCCTTTGGATGATGATGATTTGGTTGCATGTGCTGGCTGCATTTAGAGAAATAAAATGAGTGCGGTGGTCATAAATGGGCTGAACTATTTATTCTTTTTCTCGGGGTTTATTATCAGCAATTATTCAAAGACATACAAAGAGTAGGAAAGGACAGACTTCATTTTTCCACATTGGTATCCTGGCATTGGCTCGGCGGCATTTCTTCATTTTGCAGTCCAAAAAATTCCCCCAAGCAAATAGAAATGCAACATTCCGTGAAGCTACCGGCACAGCGGGCCACCTGCTGCTTTGATATCCATTCACAAATGTCAATGCTTGACAATGGACAACTGCATCTTCAAGCTCAGTGTCAAAGAGGGTAGACGGATCGATTGATTGATCAAATGCAAAGCCTCAGAGGAATACCGACTCGGGTCAAGCATCCAAAGGAGCGGTCGAATGAGGTGAAATCAAGTCAAAAGTCGGACCTGCTTTGCCGTTTCCCAAACAGGCGGGACGGCGGCTCCCTCGGACCCTGGTCTAGGCCAAAGGTCACCTTGAGGCTTACAAAATGAGAATATCCCAGGCATCTCTCTGGCGGCAGGCATCCCGTGAAAAGATGCGGCGTTGCGGGAACTCCCACGCAATTAAGACTCATGCGACTAAACGAAAGGATCATCACACAGGACCTTCAACCTTTTCCAGTGAGGATGTGCTCCCCCTTTCGGCGCACAATTGTTGAGCAGTGCCCAAAGTCAAACTCGGTAAGTCGGTGCCAACTTTTGGAGATTGACTTTTGTGGTGAGGAAATCAGACAAAAGAGTTGCTCTTCCACAATGCATTTACAACCGCCGAACGTATGGCAGCTGTACATGTTTGAAAGGGATGTTGAGAATCATCGTTTACACTCAAAAACATTGGCATTTGTTCAATGCATTTTCTGGAGAGAGAGAGAGACAGAGAGAGAGAGAGAGAGGGAGAGGGGGAGAGAGAGAGAGAGAGAGAGAGAGAGAGAGAGAGGGAGAGGCCATTTCTTGCATGGAGGCCAGACATGAGGACAACTGGCTGCACTAATATAGTGCAAAACGATGGCCGGAAAATTAAAAAAAAACAAATAAAAAGGAAAGAAAGAAAGAGATGAGATAAAAAATATTTTGTTTTTCTAAAAAAAGTCGCTCGCTCGCTCGCGGCAGGCAGGCAGATGAGATAGTCGTTGTGAAATTCATAATGCTCTGTCCGTTTCTCTTGTGACCAAAAGAACAATTGAGCTTAGCAGGCCAAACGTGCCTGAAAAAGGCAAACTTCCACACGTCGGAAGTCAAATCAAGTCAGAAAGGCTTTTGTGAACGCAAAACAAAAAGAGCGTACCGTGGAGGAAAGCAAATCTGCTAAGGAGATGAGTTGATACGTAGTATGTGGAGCTCAAGGCGTTTCCGCGCTCCTCCTACATGTCGGCGTCTCCGTCATAGGCCAGCGTCAGTGGCTTCAGTCTGTTGTTCATCTGTCGTCGCTGTGCTTTCTTTGGCTTCTTGCTGCCGGACAAAAACAACCAAAAGCAAACATTTGGGCCCATGATCAAGTCAAGTTAGCTAACTGGGATGCGTGCGTGCGCGCCGAGCTGCTTCCACAACACAAACGCTACCGTGATGTTGACGCTGGAAGCTCACCTCCGTCAAATGATGAAAATGAAATGATCAAAGATGAATCACAGAGAAGGAGGAGGGCGGCGCGGCAGCAAATCAAAGTCAGCCAGCCAACAAACAGCCGTTGTCCTGATTAAGTGATTAGCGTTTCAAAGTGAGGTGTGGAGCAGTGGAGTGAATGCGGCGGCGGCGGCGGCGGCTGCTGCTGCTGCGCCTGCAGCTGCGGCTGCGGCTGCGCTTGAAGCTGCAGCTGCGAGGTCGCTTGAGGAGGCTGCTGGACTGCATATTGCTGCTGCTGCTTCTGGTGCTGCCAGAGCTCTTGCTGTTCAAGGTTCTGGCACGACGGGCAGATGTAAGGCACTGTGTAGCTGTTTGGGTCCAGCCAGTACACCCCATCTGCAGGGGACTTGGACTTTGGCTCACGGCAAAGGCAAAAGCCACGACTAAACAGAGAACGTGAAGGCGGAGGGGGAAAAAAAAAAAAAAAATGAAATGTTGACGATGGACACAAAAACCCTGATTAAACATGGACAGTGACGTCATGGAGATCAAACTTGTCAAATTTGAAACGAATCTGACCCAAAATGGATTTGCCAGTTTGATCAGACTGCAAGCCTTCTTTCTCTCTTCTGATCCCCATTCAATCACTGGTGATGATGTGAATGAAAGGGAGGGAGGGAGGGAGGGAGGGAGGGAGGTGTGCTGGTACTTTACCATGCCAAGTAAGTCATTGACATTATAAAGACGAGAAGAACAAAAACTCCTGCTGCTACGCCATATACCCAGGTCTTCAGCTTTCCATCTGTAATCAAACATTGGCAACGAGTGAGTGGGTGCGATTAGAGTATAGACACGGCCATTTGGATCTCTCTACTGTTGTTTTGAATTCAGTCCAATCCAAATTGATCACGGATTGCAATTGCGTCTACCTGGACCGAAAGGCTGCAGGAACCAGGTGCGGCCCACCCTGCCCGGTAGGCTGACTGCCGGCGGCCGGGTGGGGTTGAAGGCCACGATGGTCTTGACGCCGGCTTTGTTGTCACCGCCAGTGGGGATCTCCAGCACTGGGATAACCGTGCACTGGTCTAGTAGGCCGTCAGAGGTCATAACCTCTGTGTAGCCCTCCTCGCAGCCACAAACGCCCGACTGAAGGAAGGAAGGAAGGAAGGGAGGGAGGGAAGGAAGGGAGGGAGGGAAGGAAGGAAGGAAGGAAGGAAGGAAGGAAGGAAGGAAGGAAGGAAGGAAGGAAGGAAGGAAGGAAGGAAGGAAGGAAGGAAGGAAGGAAGGAAGGAAGGAAGGAAGGAAGGAAGGAAGGAAGGAAGGAAGGAAGGAAGGAAAGAAGGTGGCGACAATTCAAGGAGATTTCCAAGGTGACAGACAATATCGCTTACATCAAGCACACAAAACAGGATATTCAAAAGGTTGGGATATTCAAAAGGCTGACTGCCTGCCGGCCTGCCTGCCGGCCTGCCTGGATTTGCACCGTTGCTCCCACTCACCTCTGTACAAAAGGAACGCGGCTCGGTGCAGGGCGGGTCGCAGGATCGCTCGGCCGGGGGCTTGGCTGCGCTCGGGCACCCGCCTGTAATTGACAGCGTTGCGTGTTGCTGCCGTCAGCCACAAGCAGACCCTCCCTCACAAATACTACATTTGGACCTTTAGCAAATGAGTCTGGAATGTGTGCGCACGGTGTGACGTTTGCACACGTCACCTGTGACATTGAGTCCGTCCGAGCGCTGGCACCAGACGTGCCGCGACGAGCCTCTCCACGGTGCTGCTCGCCAGGTGTATTGGAAACACTGGCCCTCTGAAGAGAGAACGTTCCATCCAATCATTCAATTCATTCATTCATTCATCCATTCATGCATTCATTTATCCATCCATCCATCCATCCATCCATCCATCCATCCATCCATCCATCCATCCATCTCACAACTGACGCTCGCTGGATTCAAATGAAAACATAGGGATTGTGGAAATTTGAACCTGTGCACGGCCGGGCCTCCAGCTCCTGTTCCGGACACTGAAGCAGATTCTCAGGGTCTTGAGCCACAACAGCTCGAGAGCGGACTTGCACGGAGCCGAAACCCAGATCATCCCCACCAACGCAGCTTAACTGGCACAGACTCCAAAGTGTCCAGTCTGTCAGGTAGCATTCCCCTAAGAAGAAGACAAAAGAAGATTGCTATTTGGTTGCATTTTTTCCAAAAATGACTGACTGACTGACTGACTGAATGAATGAATGGCTTGACTAAAGTGACTTTGTCTACCCGGACACGGAACCGTGCAGGACTCCTGCAGTACGACGTGCGTATCGCCTTCCACCACGGGCTCTTGGTCTCCACACAGCTCGTCGTCCACCGGACTTCCTGGGAGATGGCTTCCGTCCGACACCAAGCATGAAATGTTCCTGAAGCGCAAGCCTTCGCCGCATCTCGCACCCTGCAGTTGAAGAAAATGTCCCATAGGAGGATTCGAATCGTATCTGGCCGGAGAGCGACCTCAGACTTGCCGAGTGTCTGACCTCAGACTTGCATTCGGACCAGCCGCTGTATCTCCAGCTGTAGCAGGGCTTCACGAGGCACGGCTTCCACTGCTGCATCTGGCTCGGGCACGGCCGCCCGTCGCCCTGGGGAGCCTGGATGACTGTGCGTCTTCTCCACAGCTTGCCTGAAGACCAGAAGAGAGAGAGAAAAAATAAAGAGGCATTTTTGCCTCATCAGCACGTCTTGGTGACAAGCAGTCCCAAATGAACCTGCAACCCTGAAATCTCCAGATACCTCGGAGTCCGCACGTACGCGTGCAGTCGGACCATGCCGACCACTCGGACAGTTGGCAGTTGACGGGGCACTCCACGACACAAGAGGCGTTCATTTGCCACTTCCTCTCCAGACCAAGCTGAAAGACACGCATGCGATTCGAGAAGGCGCAAAAATAGCCAAGCCTAAGCCGACCCACCTCTTGGCAGAACTTTAGGTCAACAGATTTGCCGTCGCTCCGCACACAGTCCAGCATGCGGGTTTTGATGCCATTTCCGCAGACTGCTCGATCACTCAGCTGACAAGTACTCCAATCTGCTCAGATCAATGGAGGGAAAAACCAGCAGGTTTGCAGCCGGCACAAAAGCAGCCGGCTGCTTGGCTCTCACCTGTGATGTTGTAGGAGTAGTGGAAGCAATTGCTGTTGAGTTTGCAAAACTCCGCTTGAGTGCTCAAAGGGCACTCCTTGTCCTTTCCGGGCTGCCTGATTGGAGAAGCCCTCCTCTCACGTGTACTGTTCCCGTCACAGGGCTGAGCGACAAACAAATAGGTACGTACGTACGTGCGCAGGTGGTAGAGTCAAAGTGCAATTTGTTTGATCAAAAATCTTTTCTTTATAGAGCTCAAACTTAGCAAGCCACCAGCGGAACAGACACATCTTATACAAGGGTTACTATGGAGACCACCGCTCCCTCTACCGCCGACGAATGAATAAAGACAAGACTGCAAAAAAGATCAAATGTACACAGAAAGTGCTGTGGATGCACGTGTCTTTCTCACCAATGGGCATGGACTCCAGGCGCCCCAGTCTGATAAGACACAGTCCTCTGGACAGGGAAGCTGGCTGTTGCGAGCGCCCACAGGCATCTCCTCCGGATCGCACAGGTAGTCCTCCACCTGCTCCGAGGGCCCGTCGACGGTGTTCAGCATACACCTGTTGTACAAAACACGACGGCCTGTCGGCGCTAGCTTGGGCAAAATACAGAGGCCAGGCCAGGCCAGGCCAGACGCCAGGCCAGGCCAGGCCAGGCCAGACGCCAGGCCAGACGCCAGGCCAGACGCCAGGCCAGGCCAGGCCAGGCCAGGCCAGGCCAGGCCAGACGCCAGGCCAGGCCAGGCCAGACGCCAGGCCAGGCCAGGCCAGGCCAGACCAGACGCCACGCCACGCCAGGCCAGACGCCACGCCACACCACACCACACCACGGTATGAGCAAAAGCCGCCCGCTTACCTGACTTTTCTGGTCTGCACACCTTCGCCGCAGTTGCTCTTCAGGTCCACGCTGCTAACCTTCCATCCGCTCCATGGCTCCACCACCCAAATATACTGGCCGCAGTCACTGACACATGGCACCACTTCATAAACCTGTTTGAAGCAGATTTCAAAGTACGTCCACGCCAAAGTAGGCGCTCGGGTAATGGTCAATGCTCCTTACTTGTGCCTGGGGTTGAAATGCATTGCACAAAGAAAAGAGGAGAGAAGAGAAGAGAAGAAAAACGCTCACGTCATTGACACGCTCCTCTACGAGACCTTGGCCGAGCTTATCAGAGGACGCAACGGCTCACCTGGTTGACGTGGTCAAGTTTGGGGCAAGGCCTCCCACCGTTGTATGGTTTTTCTCGGAGCCATTTGGATCGAACTTTAACGCCGCTGCCGCACGACTTGCTGCATCGTGACCAATTGGACCACTCGCTGAGTTTGCAGTCGGACGGACAGGGAATGATGCAAGCCTCCTCGATGTGTCCTACAAACAACAGGACGACAAATGTAGAACAAACAGTGGAGGGACGATTGGAATCACGCGACTTTGACTCTGAGCCGAAGCTGACAGCAGTCACTTGTGGCCGGCCCGATTCTTCAAAAGCCCCAAAAAGCCCTCCCTCCCTCCCTCCCAATTGCCTTTCGTGGCCTTTGCTGGCAAACTCGGAGCTAATTTCAGCCTGACTGATTGTAACGCAGGCCATATCCAGGATGACAACAAGCATCGGCCAGCCCTATGTGGTGGTGGTAGTGGTGGTTGAAGCTTCGTCAGTTGACCTGCCAGCCAGACTAAAAGTGAGTCTCCAGCTGTGTCCCACTTCACTCTAGCGTCTTTCCTTTTGTTGCTGTGCCAGCTGTGCTCTAGTATCAAAAATGAATGGACTTGCTGCCAATGTATACTACGTTACGTACGCATCATGCCAGTCTGGTTGGTTGCACTTTTTGTTTTTTGCCCCCCAGGAGGAGGAGGGGGATGATGATGATGATGATGATGATTTCCACTCTCAAGCTTCTCATTAGTCATTGCAGGTTTGTTCTTTGTTTCCGTAAGATCAGTTGCTCACCATGACTGTTGCAACGTGAAGTCTCGACAATGCGGTTATCCTGGTCATAGCAAGCCATCGCTTGGTATCGGTAGCCTTGACCGCACTCCTTGCTATCGCCCTGGACCTTCACGCCCAGTTGTCCTTCGGCGCGGCCGCTCTCGGAAAGTATGCAGTCGGACCAGTTGCCCACGGGCTGGGCGTTGTATTTGTTGCACGGGCAGTACTGAGTCTCACTCAGGGGATACATCTGGTGGTTCCTACACTGCTCTCGCTTCTTGCTCTTACCTGCAACCCATACAAGCATTTGGGAAAATTACTCCTGGACATGAATGTGGAGGAAAATAATTGTGCCATTTTGAGTCCAACGTTAGCTGTTGTTTTCTTTCGCAATCCATCTCTACGTACGTACGTATGGATATGTGCTTACCCACAAGGGTGCGTTTGCGGACCCTGACCCCCACACAGTCGGCTGTGCAAGGGGAAAATTTGGACCAGTTGCTCAATTGGCAGTCCTCCTGGCAGGGCAGCTGGCAGAGCTGGGTGAGAGGCGGCATGGACCTGGAGAACTTCAGACAAGCTTCGATATCCGCCTGCCCACCATCCTGCCTCCGGCATGACACGGCTATGGGGGGGGGGGATGGATGGATGGATGGGGGGGTAGACGGATGGATGGCCGGACGGACGGACGGACAGACGAATGGACAGACAGATGGACGGACGGACGGACGGGAGACACAGTGCAGAGGCTTTACTCTCCGTTGCTAATGCAGATATGCTACAACAGCAAAGAAATACAGGTCAAAGCAAAAATGTTTCATCATTGTATGAAATGGTGAAGAGAAAGAGAGAGGCTTGTCTATGAAGCCTACTTTGACAGGTGCTAAATCCTAGCAAGAGCCATCATCAAAGTGGTGGAGCAGGATGCGCATCATTGGATTAGATCATGGACTCAATACGTATGTCAGAGAGCGGGAGAGGAATTTGAGCGCTAACGTCTTCGACGAATCATTCGAAAAGAGCACTCGCTTCACGTCCGCTCCGCTCCGGTCACGTTGAGAAGCGCTGCATTGGTTATCTTCTTCATCAAGCAAACAAGAAGGCTTTTCAAAAGACTCAACTATATCTTCTGTTTCCAGAAGCGCCAGTGCGTTCTCACCTCGAACCTGTAGGCCCGATCCACAGGTTTCCTGAGCCCCAGGGCTGTCCTGACGGACTGACCATGGAACCATTTGGCATCTTCGCCATTTATGTGTTTTCCATCTAAAGCAAGAAAGCGTTTGGTGTGTTTAAAAGCCTGCGCGGGTTGCTGACCCGCTGAAATCCATCCATCCATCCATCTCATGGATGATCGTGTTGCCAAAATGAAATTGGCTTGTGAAAAGGGACTTGTACCTGTATCCTGGACAGACGGACGGAGCATCACTCTCTCTTTCTTGTGTCAGCACTTCTGGACACTCTTGTCCTCCATTGGCTGGGAACTGGATGATGACGCGTTTTCTGTATTGCTTGGTCTTGCCACCTGCAGGCGAGCAAAGGAGCTTTTTCCCTCTCTCTCCAATAGCCACAGTGACTGAAAAAGGCCGCCTCGAGCGACAGAGTTCGGCCTTCAACATAACATCACATTGCATCCATCCGCTGAAGCCAACCTTTTTGACATGTTGACGGATAGGGGCTCCAGTCACTGTACGGGCTGAGCAAGCAGTCCCTTTTGCAAGGCAAGAAGCAGGGCCTGACCGTGTCTGGACGCAGGCTCTCCGGACACCTGAAACAATGGGCATTGGGTTCGGGCGGCAGTCTTGCAACGGCGGCGCTCGCAGCCGTTGCAAGACTGCCTGGTCCGGTGGGAAAAAAAGAGAGAGATATACACGTAGTATATCCTCTGCGGCACCAGCGTGTAGCTGTCGTCTGCAAAAGCATGCTCCAATAACAAGATAGTCGTCATTTCCATACACCGCGTGGGGGCTTTTAGCTACTCTGCTGCCAAAATAATACTTTCAAACAAATACATCATCCTTGGCCCCAGCAGACGTTTAGGGAAGGAATCGGCCAGATGTTTGAACACCACTCCCAACCCTGCCAGCCTCCCAACCCTACCTCCCTCCCTCCACTCGATTTGACTTACTTTTTGGGCGGAACCTGGCCCACGTTAACCCGCACACAGATGACCTTACGAGTCTGCATCCCAACAGAGCACGAGGAACGGTCTATGGATGCGTTGGTCGCTGGGATGGAGGAGTCCTCTATGCACTGTCCCCACAGGCCCGTCTGCCAGTGGTACACCGTGCACGGGTGCTGGTTGCAGCTCCTCACCTCCTGCAGGCTACTGATATTGGGGCACTGGATTCCACCTATTGAAGGACAGGAAGCGTCACTTGCTTTGTCCTTCTACTTCCAAGTCCAAGCATGAATTGAAAGAGCTATAGGAGCTTCATCGATTTGTATCTGTAAGACACAAGAGAATTGTTGATAGGAGCCCTGGGGAAAAATGGCTGGAGATAAGATGCAGGCAGGGCACAAAGCCAGGATAAGCTCTCTTGCACTTGACGTGACCTTCTTCACCGCAAAGCCAGAATAAGGTCTTGCACTTGACGTGAGCTTCTTCACCACAAAACCATGTCACTACTGGCCACTGTTGCCTGAATTTCAAACACCCTGAGGAGATGCTCAGCCATTAGCGCTCCTGACGCAAATGGGAATGACAGGCTCTTTTTTTTTTTTTTTTTTTTTTCCTCCTCCTTCAAAGAAAAAAAAGCTCCTTTGGTGTGATGAGCATTCCGAGGACAAGATGCGGTCCTTCTATCTGTACGAGTTCAGCGTGAACTCCAATTTGACCTTCGACAAACAAGATGCCCTCCTTCCTATGTGTACGAGTTCAGCATGAACTCCAATTTGACCTTCGACAAACAAGATGTGGTCCTCCTATCTGTACGAGTTCAGCATGAAGTCCAATTTGACCTTCAAAGAGTATTGCTATCCGTTTGCGCTTACCCTCTCCTGCATTGTAGGCCAAAATGGAGCGCGCTCTGCTCTGCTTGCCTTCCGTACTTTTTCCAGAGCAGGTGTGGGAACACAGGGACCACTGGGTCCAGGTGCTGAGGGCACAGTCCTTTGGACAAGGCACCTCACAGATGACGGGCATGGGCAGGATGGCATCGCGGCAAAGTTGCGTCTCGGCACGTTGGCCTGACAAGAAGGCTCGTGTTATCGTCGTGCCACTTGGACACACACACACACACACACACAGCCAGAGTAGAAAAGCATGCAAACAAAAGAAGAGCCAGCTCCAACAAACCGTCGGTGTTGACACACTGAACTTGAGGATTGCGCGTTCCGGCTCCACATTCCCTGTCATTGTCAGGGACGCACTCTTCCAGCTTGAGCACAAGCCACTCGTAGCATCTGGGCTCTTCGCACGGTATGGCCTCCACCAAGTGCGGGCAATTTCCTGTGCCGCCTGTCGGATGGTTGACGATTTGACGCTTCCTCATTTTGAAGCCTGTTGACAGTGACGACAAGAAGAAGAAGAAGAAGAAGAGGAAGGAGAAGAAAAGGCAGTCAATGGCAACAACATCATTCACTAAGGAATGCCTCTTTTTTTGTCTTTCTGCTCTTCCCCCTAAAACCTTCATTGAACGCGGCGCCGCCGCCGCTTTGAAGAAACCGTCCCACGGCCAAACCGACATGGACCAACGACGCTCCGTACCTTTCTTTGCGCTTTGATCCTGGCACTTTTCATAGGTGCACGGTCCCCAGGCGCTCCAAGACGAAAGCCGACACTCCACCGGACAGTTGATGTGGCAGAGCTGGGTGGTGTTGGGGGGAGTCCCCACACACAGATCACTGTTGACCGGTCGCAGTGCTGAACGGAACACACATTGTCGGTCTGTCACAATGCGAGGCTGCATGTGCGTCGTATCCCTTTCTGGCTGCAAGGTCATCCGTCGGCTTGCTGTGCCACACGGGGACTCGGACTCATTGGGACGCCTTCTTCTGGGCTCAAACGACAAGTATCAGCTAGGTCACCGCTACCACCTATTTCGGAGCTTCCACGTCGATTATGGCAAAAGTAAAAAACACAATAGGATGACAATGCCATTGAAGAGCACATTTGCCTAAAATAGTCTCTTTCTATTGGAACGAAGAGCGATTCCAAGAACAAGCGCATGCCGAGCGTCTCGTGAGATCTGCTTCCATCGCAAAGCCATTCCGTAGCATTTCTTCTATTCACGCTTGAGCAGGTTGGCTTCTATTTCCTGCCGGCAAAGGTGTGAAACCGTTAACCGAATTGGCAATGCGAAATGTGACACCTGAAAGTGGCTGTCTGGCTGCCTGCCTGCCTGCCTGCCTGCCTGCCTGCCTGCGTGCGTACGTGCGCTGCTCGCGAGCTGACGATGGCAATCATTTTCACTTCAGCTTCCAGATGGAGCCGTGTCAACGGATAAGCACGAACGAGCACTCACTGGCTGCAAGCTCATTTTTCAGCTCTTGGTGGCTTTTGCGTGCACATTTGCATGGATTCAAATGGTGAAGTCGCCCATTTCAAAGGAGTTGAATTGTCATTTCTGGTCCAAACATGAGCAGGAGAGCAGGAAAGCAGGGGACAACGGCAACTTAACAGATGTTAGGGCTCAGATAGGCCGCAACAGATGAACTTTCACCCATGTTATTCATTTAGCTGCTACCTTTTCCATCCATCCATCCATCCATCCATCCATCCATCCATCCATCCATCCATCCATCCATCCATCCATCCATCCATCCATCCATCCATCCATCCATCCATCCATCCATCCATCCATCCATCCATCCATCCATCCATCCATCCATCCATCCATCCATCCATCCATCCATCCATCCATCCATCCATCCATCCACCCATCCATCATGTTTATTTGAGCTACGGCTGGCTGGCCCTGACAGATGTCAACTTCAGAGTTTGATCCAATATTAGGGAGAAATCAATGTCACGCAAACACAAGCCCTGACATGGACCTGTGACACCTCAGCAAATATTCAAGCCATATCATAGCAAGATTCCGTATTTTGCAAGCTTCACGCACGCAATTGCCAATGGATATTTGAAATTGCAAGGAGGTGGATGACCTTCTTTGCTGGCGAGGTGGGACGGCGTATCTCCAGCGGCCAGGACGCAGTACACCTCTCGAGACTGAATGCCACCTCCGCACAAGCCAGTCTGGTTTCCTCTCCGCCGGTCCTGTTGGCTCAGCAACGCGTCCACCCTGCATTCGGACCACTCGGTGCTCTTCCACGTGTAACTGCGGAAAGATGTGCATTGGAGATTGTACCGTAGCTCACAAACAAACGTGGCGATGAAGAAACAAGTTACGCAATGCAGGGCGGCGGCAGCGTTTCTCCCTGAGGATTGCACGGCTGCTTTTCTTCCAGCTCGGGACACCGGGCCCCTCCTCCCACGGAGAACTGGCTGACTTTTCGAGCGCGGGTCCGCTGGCCCTCGGGCCCGGCGCAGTCCTTGGAGCAAGCCGACCATTGGGACCATTGGGTCACGTTGCAGTCTTTGGTGACGACGCACGCTTGGAAGGTGACTGGCAGCGATTGGTGCGAGCACAGACTGGAAGGAAATAACGGCGGCAAAGGCCAAGCCAAAGCCAAGCCAAGGCCAAGGCCAAGGCCAAGGCCAAGGCCAAGGCCAAGGCCAAGGCCAAGGCCAAGGCCAAAGCCAAGCCAAGGCCAAACCAAGGCCAAGCCAAGCCAAGGCCAAAGCAGTCTGGTCAGACGTGGGCTCGCTCTTTCGGCACAACGCGCGCCTCTTACCTTAGAGCCTCAACAGCGCCACTCTTATGCACACAGGAGACTTCCCTGGTCTGGTAACCAATTTGCAAATCCCAGAACTTGCCTCCGGGGCGGTTCTGACGGTTCCTGTGGCGTCTCTTTTTGATGAGCTCTCGGGTCTCGGGATCCTTAGCCTTTGCCTTCTCCCTCAACCTCTCTCGGGTGATTTTTTTCTTCTCCCGTTTCTCTTTGTTTTTGGCCTTCCTCTGGCGCTCCGGCGCTCTGTGGGCTTTTGCCGTCACCTTGCCCCATTTCCTCGCCGGCGCTTTGTCTGCCAGTTGATCCCCCTGGATGTGGTCCTCTTTGGGCCGTTGGAGCCCCTCTCTCCTGCGTTTGCCCAGTCTTGCGGCTTGTTTTTTGCCCCCCTTTTTGGCCGCTGGATGACTTTCTCCGTCAGCTTGTCTGGCCTGCCTGGAGACGACGGGCACAGAGCAGGGGCCCCAGGACCCGACTCTCAGGCTGTACAGGCTCTCCTCTCCCTGGCAGGGTCCCGGCTGGCACGTCTGAAACTCGGTCAGGTTGGAGCAGGCGGCGCCGTCGAATAAGGGCGGCGCCAGAACGGCGCGAATTCTGTTCTGCAAGCCCATGCCGCAAGTCTTGGAACAGGGCGTCCACGGACTGAACTCGGACAGGACGCAATCCCGAGGGCAGGGGATGAGACAGGCCTGCTCCAGGCGGGGTTTGGGTTCAAAGTATTCACAGATGGCGTCCTCTGCCGGTCGGCCGTCCACTTTGTGGACGCAGCCCACCTCGCGGCTCTGTACGCCCTCCTCGCCCCGAGCGCAGAGGGCGGGGGGGCGCCCCCCCGCGCCGCGCACGGCCAGGCATGGGGTCCACGCGCCCACGTGCCAGTCGTAGAGCTCTTTGTGGCCGTCGCACACGCGAAAGCACTTTTGGCGGTTGTCGGGCCGTTGCGTCTGGTTACAGTTTGTTTGGAGGGTGGTCCAGCCTTCGGAGTGAGCGCACCACACCGCTCGGCTCTGGCTGCCTCCCGGACCGCACTCGCTGCCCATGCATCGACCCCACGCACCTGAAACGAGTCAGAAAGGAAGGTTGGGTGAAAGCCCAAAATGAGCATCTTGGGGAGGATGCTAAGGCTTGGGGCACATTTGACTGCCTGCAGAAGAAGACAAGTCTAATAGTCAAATGTAGGTGATCCACAGACACACACACACACACACACACAAACAAACAAACACATTGTCGGCCAAAGATGCCATTTTCCCCCCCATGATGTATTTGTTTTCAATGCTTGCGGTGTGAAAATGTGAGCAGTCATGGAAAGCAGCAGCAGCAGCAGCAGCAGCAGCAGCAGCAGCAGCAGCAGCAGCGAGGAGGCTGGAAATCGATGTCGCCGATGATACGTGACGCCAATGATGCGTTTGTAGCACTTGCGAGTTCCTGAACAGGCTGGCTGCAAATTGTCTACTGTAAGCAACGAATGATTCAATGCTGCCATCAGAGCGTGTTGTTCCTGGATGACGCGTGCATGGGAACGCTGATGAAATGCACCCACACGTCCACGGCTTCACCCAAATGATTTGGACTAAAGAGTGCATGTGCTTACGTAGTATGATCATGCAACACTAAAGCTTGGCCGCTCATTAGCCAATAAATACAGACCAAAACAAATATGACAATGCGTCACTGATTTTGTAATCAACTGTCACCTCCTATCTGTCTTCTTCAATGGAAGCGCCACGCTGAAAGGTGGGGGATGGGGGATGGATGACACACAACACACACGGACAGATCTGGCTTCTTTATTGTGTGGAGAGAAATCCAACCATAGGGGTGCATGCTTGCTTTCATTCCTTCATTTCTCACACAAATTTTCTCCATAATTTTCTGATGAAATCCCGCCACTCAACGTTCAAGTTGGAATACGAGCCCCCATTGAATGGAGTGAAATGTCGACATGGTATTGCTCCATTCTGTGCAAGTCATTTCATTGTTTTTGATGACTGCTCAAGTTCAGGGCCATGTCGGGGCCACCTACATTCGTGCGTACATACATACATATATACACACACACACACACACACACACACACACACACACACACACACACACACACACACACACACACACACACACACACACACACACACACTCATGCGAGATGAGGGCAGAACGCGTGCATCCCGAGAAGCCTTTGTGACATTAAGGCACAGCCCTAAATGGAGCAGCAGCTTTCTAATCTATGAAAGCAAAAGAATAGCGTAAACATGAGCTAAAGAGACTAATCCAAGTGTCGGCCGGTCCTCAGTAGGTTAGCCAAGTGTAATTAGTGTCTCACGATGCCCTTTAAAGAAGCAAGAAGACAGCTCAAGTCCCAACTCCAACCAGCAACTATTGGCCCATTGCGAACAAACATCTCTGCTAGTCATGTCAGTGCCAGCCTTAATGATCAGCGTGGATGACAACAAATGCTATTGTGGCCTGGGAGAAACAAGTGTGCAGGCCATTTGTATTTTCCTCATCAGTGGCGTGAATGCAATGCAATGCAATGCAAAGCTGCAAATGTCACTCCACATCCACCACATCAGATGCTCTTTCCTTCCTTTCCTTTCCTTTCCTTTCCTTTCCTTTCCTTTCCTTTCCTTTCCTTTCCTTTCCTTTCCTTTCCTTTCCTTTGGCGTCACACACTGGATGGAAGCAGCAGAGCAGAGTCATTGGCCAGCTTTGGAGGCAGGATCAGCTTTAGGACGTTTCAAATTGGCCCCAGCCTATATTTGAAAGTCATTGTTGAAAAAGGGCAATCATGAAGATTCATGAGAATTCATCGAGGACCGTCGTTAGGATCAATTATTATTCAAATCATTCTGATCAGAAAGCAATGTTACCGTGACACTGCCACTGCTTTAGTATCAAGGCGTGCGTGCGTGCGTGCTGCAAGGTGAACCTCTTGCGTCTGGCACAGACGCCGCCGTCAAGTACGCAAATGCAATACCGCGTTGCAACCTAGTAAGATGCAATGCGAGTCGGTTGCTCTAGGAGACATCGGTTCCTGATTGTCGTCCAATTGACTATCAATGATGACGCTGCGAGCCCACCGCTAGATTGTTTACAGCAGCCATTTAGCTCATTTGTTGGCTGGGGGTTAGCTGCAGGTAAGTGCGCATGGAGAAAGACAAGAAGAGGAAGAAACACCTTGATGAAAAGCCCTTAATGCCGCTTAGGGCAATCCTCCAGCACGTTCACTGGATCTCATAAAGCTTTCCAGGAATATCAATTAGCCAAAGGAAAACAGGGCTTTAACGAGAGTAGGACGGCTAATCGCTAAAGCACAAAATAGCAAGCACACCACCAACAATCCATTTGCTTCAATCCCATTCTCAAGCATAGAATACAAGTTGCCTTTTTCCTTCCTTCCTTCCTTCCTTCCTTCCTTCCTTCCTTCCTTCCTTCCTTCCTGGACACGTTGTGTACGATGCCAAAATGTTGCCATTGACATTTTGGGATCCATCAGCGAGCCCAATACGTCCGCTGCTTGCCTGCACGTGACCAGAGTCATGGCCGAGTCATTCCGTGGACTCTTACCACCAGCAGCACCAGCACATCATTGAGCGAGCCAACACTTTACATGTTGAAAGTAATAGTTCAGCCACACCGCACGTATGCTCTTCCTCGCTTTCATTGTTCCAGCCTGTGCTCGACTGAAAACAGGTAGAATCGTTTGAAGGAAGGAAGGAAGGAAGGAAATGATGGTGTTTGATCTTGTATCTGTATTCAGCTTCCCCGAGTCACGGCACCGTACTTGACTTGCTCTACTCCCCCATTTAGCGGCTCTAATGAGGCAACCCGAGCACACTCGATTACGGGTGGCGGGCGGTCTTGACATTTGTGAGACCTGCTTGCAATAAAACGCCTTAGTAGGAAACAACAAATGTGCTCGTATTAAAAGAGAGTTAGCTACTCTTCTCTTATGCATGCATGCATGCATGCATGCATACGTTTATGAATTTTTCTACAAAGCACATTTCACTCAGGGCAGTCCACTGCAAAGATGAGGCATTGTCAAACCCACAGAGGATAATTGCAGCCATTTGCCACTTGAAACAAAACAACCTCCAAAAACAAGCACCGTTTCGCCACCCCCGTCATACAACCATCACAGCTCTGATATTCACCAAGTGCGTTGGAAACGGCAAAGATGGCTTCAAATCACTTGCGGTTCATGTGTTCACAGTGCAACAATTGTGCGAAAACTATTGTTACTGCTGCTGTAAGTGCTGTCGTGAAGTCCACGCACGCACGCACGCACGCACGCACGCACGCACGCACGCACGCACCTTTCGTGCACTGAATTGAAAGAGTACTAGCATAGCCACTTGCATTGGACGGCAAACAAACTGAGCTGTATTCCCTCCCACAACGGCGCAAACACACCTTTCTACCGGCGGCGGTCTATCAAAATAGAAAGAAAATGCCACCAATAACATCGATCAGCATGCGTCGACACAATTGCTGTATGACAAAGCAAAAGCGCAGAGTGGCTTGAACTAAAATAGGAATGCGGCACAAAACAAGAGTGTTGCTCTCAAAGAGATGTTTCCTTTCCTCATGGCAAAGATTACATTTCAATCCATGCAGCTTTAAATAGGTTGCTCCCTATTTCTGGCCAAATGCAAGTAGGAACAGCACCCGATGATGCTACAGTCCATTCCACACACAGCCAATGGCTTCCTTTCCACTCTCCTCAGTTGGAACTGAGGGGTCATTTAACACAAGCGGTGTGGGGGGGGGGGGTATTTTTAATTCTAATGTGGGAGGAGGCAATGAGGACAATGGGGGGAAGAACAAAGGGGAGAGCCACGTGCTTGACAAGAGGAACAAAGTGAGTCAACATTGGCACAAATGACAACAATACAGGGATGATACCTAAATAGGCTGGCTGCTTTCACAAAGAGCATAGGGCATTTTGGGGATCAGGGATCAGCTGTAATTGACCTGGATTTCCATGCCAAGGCTTCCAACCTGCTAAGAGGCTCCAAGCAATGGTGAGCCATCATGACGACCAACATCTGTCTGCATCTTCTCATTCGCCATTTGCTAGGCAAATACAGAGGAACAACGTCATACTCGAGTCCTTGTTATGAGATGATGCGCTCCTGGCTAATATGGAGTTTCCTTAGGGGCAGCAAATTGATGAAATGCTAATATTTCCTCTGCGCATTTGATACGTGTAGTCCTCATTCCCTTGGCACTTGCTGCTGGGAACAGCATGTAGTCTCAGGAGGGCAAGTAACACCACAAGCCCCCCTTCTCCATATTGCGACAGATGTAGCCAATTGGTGACAGGCGCAAAAATATACCACGTACCGCTCTCAAACCTTCTTTTGCTCATCTAAGAGAAGCAGAAGTGAAGGCAAGACAGAATCCTCCCCAAATATATTGGTAGCTCGGATCAACTTGAAAAACCTTACGGGTACTGTAAGTTAATGGTGTCATTGGGCCAAAGCCAAGTGGCAATGGATTTAAGCCAAGAGCAGCATGTGGACGGACGGACGGACGGACGGACGGACGGACGGACGGACGTATATACGTAGCATATCTAGGTTAACTTTGTCTGGCCAATCTGCTCTGCTCTGCTCTGGGTTGTGTGTGCGTATCCTTAATCCCTTCCCCTGCATTGACTCAGAGGGAGGCCCAGCCCATAATAGCAGGAGGCCGCTGCCGCTGCCGCTGCCGCTGCCGCTGCCGCCGCATTTCTATGAATTTGGTGTCAACAATCAAGCTTGTAAACAATCCAATTCAAAGATGCACCCAAGGGGCTTTTCTTTCTTGCTTTGTCGGAATTGTTTGACACATTTGGGAACGCTACTCCATTGCCGTCTTCAATTGCAATGAAGTGATCTATTACATGGTCGATTGCCGGAATGCCGTTTCCGGTGGACTGCAAATGTTATTACCAAAATGATCCATGTGTACCAAGCATGTCTGACCAAATCAAAATGTACCAATATGATCAATTAATAAATTGTACTGGAAGCATCAAATCTCACAACTTGCATTGCTCTTTGTTTGCACCTCATTTAGAAATAGTGAATTCAATAACAACAACTGTGAGCGCCAAATCTTGATACTGCGTTGGTACCTAATGAACAGTGAAGTCAAAGCCCACCTTGTCCAAATCATCAGCATGGTTCTTTCAAACTGGCATAGTAGAATATTATGGACGGATTTTTTTCAAGGACTTGACTCCACTCAAAGCTTTTATTGATTCTATGCAGGCTGAACTACATTACTGGAACTCTAAGCATTGATCAGCTGCTGCTATTGGGGCTGAAACCAGCACATTGATCCAGCATAACACAGAGAAATGAAACAGACGCCAACCAGAACCAGCTGCAGCCCCATCTTTCCAGGTTGGGGGATCCATCCTCCCTCCCTCCCTCCATTCTGCTCATTGGAGCATGCATTAGTATTGTGTCCCTCTGACCATGTGCTCAGAGTGAATGAGCCTTGAGTGGTGCAAGGCACCACCCAAAACAACAGTGGAATTGTGCAGCACAGCTTGCCAATCCCTTCGTCTTTGAAAATTGCCCTTTTGACTTTCAGCCCAAAGCAAAAGAGACGCTGGGCTGGGCTGGGCTGGGCCGGGCCGGGCCGGGCCGGGCCGGGCCGGGCCGGGCCGCGATGCATCCTGCACATATTTGTCAACATTTGCACACGTGTCAAAGTGTGATGAATGACTCCAATAGAAGCAGCGTCCCAGCTGCTCCAAGACATTGAGCGTTGCTATGGCACAAGCAGCTGACCTGAGGGATTGCAGTAGATCAGGTCCTACCTATCGATACAGTCGTGTCAGGTGCTGCAACATCAAAATCCCCAGGGATCCAACTTTGTCCTCTTTGAGAATGATCCCATTCCCTCTAAGTGCACAGTCAATCCGCATATGCAAAGATTGCACTACCACCAAGTTTTTGGTTACGCTTGAATGTAAAAATGATGTAAAAAAATCAATTCTGACTCAGGAAGCGGATCAGCACTCGGCAGCGAGTGCAAAACATACCTGTTTGCCAAATGTAGGTGGCTTTCATTGCCACTGCTGCCTGTGCATCCAGCTCCCAGATGGAGAGAAAGAGCAGCGCTAAGAAGCTCCACAGCAAGGCTCCCCTTTTCAGCACCCCCATCTTCCCAACAGCCCGACGGCCACTGCCGCCCGCCCGCCACTGCTCGCTGGCTGGCTGGCTGGCTGGCTGGCTCAGCAGGCACTGTACTTCCCAATGCAGATAAAAAGAAGAAGCCAAGGCAGCCACGAGGTGAAGATCAACTCAAGTGTGTGGTGCGCGCGTGTGTGTGTGTGCGCGCGCCTTCTTCAGCTTTGCTTTTGTCCACCCCAGCGTATCCAAGAGGTAATCCTGGTGGATGCAGGACGGAGGACTGGACTGGACTGGACTGGCTCTTCTCTGTGTCTCGCTTTCCTTCCTGGCTCCTTAATGAGGGACAATGATGTTTGGCACCAATAACACAAGGAACAATAGAGCCAGCCCTAAAGCCAGCTTGCTGCTGCTGCTGCTGCTGCTGCTGCTGCTTCTTGTATGCCGCACCTCCCTCCCTCTTTCGCTCCCTCCCTCCCTCCCTCCCTCCCTCGCTCCCCCTCACTCCTACACGCCCACCCACTCTACCCTTCCTCTTTTTCAGATCCACCCCAGTCCAAATAAACAAACAAAAATCTTCTACACTGATGGAGGCACATTTTCTGTCAATTCAGATTATTATTATTATTATTATTGAAATGCAAACCATCTTAAGAATGAGGCTTCTTTATTTTGATGCGTACCCTATCAGGAACAAAGAGACTATAATCCAAGCATAATAAATGGCATTGGTTGGGTGCAGTCCACAACTGCTTACCAAGCTTTTGTATCATCGTGATCTTTTCATTGCCCCCCACCACCACCACACACACACACACACACACACGCACACACGCACACACGCACACTTGGCTTAAGAGTGAGGGGGCCAACACAGTAGGGGCGTGCTTTTAGAGAGTCCTACTTCTGCTTGGATTTAACTGGGTTATTACACTCAAGCACACAAAGCATTGGGGTCACAGTGTCAGAATATTTGGGCCTATTCTTACCTGCCAATAGCCACCATGCAAAAAAAGCCCATCCCATCCCATCCCATCCCATCCCATCCCATGCGACTTGCGGTAGAGGCCATGGAAAATGCACCAACCCTGTATGGAACTCTCAAAGGCTATTCCGGATGAATACGTTTCCATGTTCACGCACCAAAAACGTTTTCCTAATTTGGAATAGCGGCAAAGGACTTAACAATTAGCAAGCCTCGGATGCCGCCGTCCCACACACGCCATTTGCCCTGCCTGCTCCTGTATACCGCAATGGAGAATCAAGACATAACGTGACTTTTGCATGGGGAATCGAAACTGGCCATCCAGATGACGACATTTCTATCAGAGGGAAGGGTGTTTTCAATGCAAAGTGAGGGACATGAAGTGACCTGAAAGCCGACAGATGATGGGGAAATGAAGGAGACATTTCATGAAATGATTTTAGCGGGGAGATTGGTGAGAATAATTTTTGCCTATGTGAAGCCCTTTGAGACTGTTTGTGATTTAGGACTATACAAATAAACTTGACTTGACTCACTCATCCCACTGTTGTACTTGCTTGATGTAGCAAACGTAGTGAGTGTCAGGAAGGGAACTTGCAGTGATGAAAGACTGCACAGCAAAGCGCATGGAGCTGGCCGTTGCCTCGCCCTGCCGGCCCTGACCGATTTAGCAGTTTGCGCGGGAATGGCGAGCGCTCCGGTGTTTACTGACCCGAAACCACTGGATCGGTGCTACGACAACATGAAGCGGCGGCGGCGGCGGCGGCGGCGGCGGCGGCCCTCATAGATTGCTTTAGCCATCTTGTGCGGAGCTGCCTGCCGCTGCTGTTTGCATTAGCAGCACCTTTGCCCTAGATAGATACAAAACACGTCAAGTGTCGGAATTTCATCCCGCAATTCGCAAAGCACCCATTCGAAACACAAACTTCATCATGGCAAATTAATAATCATGTACAACGTAAGCCAAAAGCATAGACGATAGATTTCTGCTCTGCTCCTGTCCTCTGGTTGACCTGTACAATTATTGCACCAGTGCCGCCCGCAGCTGTCAAAAAAAAGAAAAAACCATGGCTGACCCATATTCGAGGAATATCACTCTTCAGTACAATCCCTGAATAAAAGATCTACAAGGGGAGTAGTAGAAATGGAAAACGCATTGCTTGACGGATGGATTGGATTGATTTCAATGTCAAGTGTACATTGAAATTCCTACAAGTTCAAGTTTGCTGCGGTTTTCCTGCAAGCTCCCCGTCCGTTATGCTCCTGCTTCTACTGAAAAACATGATGTAGCCAATGTTGACTTGAGTGTCACAACTGTGCTTGTACCTAGTTGTGTTGATGAGGAGGAGGCGGCGGCGGCGGCGGCAGCGGCAGTGGCGGCGGGGGGGACTCAACTGGAGCAGCATAACTACAGCTGCATGTTCAACTTCATGGATGGAAGTTGTCCCAAGAAAGAAAAAGTAGGCCAGTTACTAGAAAACGGTCTGAATACGCTGTAATCCCGAGATGACGACGCACTGTCACACTGATATTGATATGATGCTTAGCGGATTTGCTTGAATCCTTTGCCACTTGCAAAGCCTCATTTTCACACAGCTGCCTCCCCAATAAAGTCTGGAAACTGAAGACAAGTCCGTTTGGATCAAAGGCATCCTATCTCAAGATGCAAGCGTTTGCATTTGAGCTTTGGGGGTGCAAACATGCGCAACGGGGCTTTTTCTTGCTTTGGGTTTTTTTATGGCACGGGTTCACCAGGCAGGCAGGCAGGCAGGCAGGCAGCCAGGCAGCCAGGCAGCCAGGCAGCCAGGCAGCCAGTTGCCATGCCCAAGGGTGGCATGAAAAGCTCCAGATTGCGCACTCTACCAATTGGGTAAGTGCGCTGCGGAATCATTGAGCGAGCGGCAAGCGTGTGATTGGTGTTACGCAGAATGACAAGCAGAGGGAAACCTGGAGCTTCCTGTCTCTGGGAAGGAATAGCGCTCTACAGCTCTCATTGGTAGAGCCTCAAAGATCCTAGGGGGTCGAGGGGAGTGCAGAGTGGGGGTTTGCTTGCTGGGGGATGGGATGGGAAAGGAAAATGGGGTTAGAATCATGGCACGGGGAAAACAAGCAACATCAACTTTGTGATCTCATCACTTCACAACTGCAAATGAGGTTAAATGGCTTTCGTGTGAAAAACTGAGCCAAAGAAAACAAACTAGAGTCTACTCGTAATACCTCCATACATGGAATCAATTGTTCACTTTAATCCAAACGATTGTGGCTGCGTGGCGTGGCGTGGCGTGGCGTGGCGTGGCGTGGCGTGGCGTGGCGTGGCGTGGCGTGGCGTGGCGTGGCGTGGCGTGGCGTGGCGTGGCGTGGCGTGGCGTGGCGTGGCGTGGCGTGGCGTGGCGTGGCGTGGCGTGGCGTGGCGTGGCGTGGCGTGGCAAGGCAAGGCAAGGCAAGGCAAGGCAAGGCAAGGCAAGGCAAGGCAAGGCAAGGCAAGGCAAGGCAAGGCAAGGCAAGGCAAGGCAAGGCAAGGCAAGGCAAGGCAAGGCAAGGCAAGGCTTCTTGCTGCACTGGCTCTCTTGTTCCTAGCAACGCCGCACAGCAAGAATACAGCTTCGGAGAACTCCTGATTAACCCTGACACTCAGTCTGACACAATCACTGCCTACTCCACCAGTCAATGAAAATGACAGCAATTTGATCTTGAGGACCAATCACAAATAACGCTTGCTGATTTGTGCTGATCAAAGCACGGCTTCTTGGAATAAAAATATCCAGCCAAGGTCAATTTGGCTCTGTTGGTGTGTGTGTGTGTGTGTGCGCGTGTGTGTGTGTGTGTGTATGCGTGCTTGGAGGGGCCATTAGGTTTTAGAAGTCAAACACACATTTAAAACAACAACAGTTTCCCAAACGTTCATCAATAAATACAGTAGGTCAAATATAGCATAAGCAGGACCAGAGGTGTCAAAAGGATTGACCTTCATGACTCAAGTAGAAGTACATTGAAAAAGAATGAAGTACATTAGGATTGAAAAAGAATGCCATCGAGAGAGAGGGGAAGAAGAAACAAATGATTGAACGGATGTGATTGCACAAGTGTGCACACCCCCTCACAATTGGGACGTGGCTATCTAGATACATACAGTATGTTCTGTCTGAATAAACCATTTGCAAGTCAACGCTCCGCGTCGCTAGATGGCAGTAATGAAGACGGGTCGGCCTCCTTGTGCACGCGCCCGCGCATGCGCATGGCGGCTGTTTCGTGCTTAGTAAACAACTCACAAAGCGACTCGAGTCTTCTGACGCATAGAGGTACTTTTCTCCATCTTACTTTCCAATTTTTCTCACGATTGTAGATTTGTATCACAGTCATTCATAGTCTCATTTGTTGTTTATGATGTTAGCTGACATCGTTATGTAAAACTGTGGCAATATAGGCCAAACATGAATGAGCTCCTGCCATTGACGGCTTGGCTATACAGCGAGCAGTTTTTTCATCTTAAGCTACCTAGCTAGCATCCAGCTATCAAGAAGCCCGCCCGCCCGAGCGGTACCATCCTCGCTCATACCAACAGTGCAGAATGCACATTTCAGACGGTTATTATTCGTGTCTGACAATTGATTTTTGCATTTAGCGTTCACTGACAAAGGCTTTGTTCCGTTTCCATTGGGAGCGACTAGTCCAGTCAAACACCATCAGGTAAGGGAACCTCTTTTTGTCCGTTTTTAACGGTTGCATAGCATATGCCTTAACCTCTGATATACGTTCGAGGTCAAAGGTAGATGTTGATCAAAGTGCACCATTTCAATTCTCTCCATATTGCATATGACGTTCACATTTGCAGGTGCAACCATGGGGAAGTGGTACTCCCATTTACTGAAACCGACTACGCATCACGAGGATGGCCTCACCTCTCGCCTCGAAGATAGTCCAACAGAAGATGGCAAGGGTGGGGATGTCTCCCAGTTTCCATATGTGGAGTTTACAGGACGAGACAGCGTGACTTGTCCGACATGTCAGGGCACCGGAAGGATCCCGAGAGGTAACTCTTGCTTGTTCAAGTCAACGAGCTGAGCGGAAAGACTAAGTTAGTTGTTGCGCTTGGCATTTCGACCCAATGGACGTAGCCTTGGCGGAGGAACAAATTGCACACAGCACACCGTGGGATTGCATTTCCAACATTGGCCTTTTTACTCTTTCAGCAGGTGCAAAACATATATGCAATCATCCTGCCTGATGACATCACCACGGTGCGCCCCGCCCCATATTATGAGAGCACAATCCCCCCCGCCCCGCCCCGCCCCGCCCCCAATCAAGTCACCATTAGTCTTAAATTCGTGCCACTGTAAAATTCGACAACTAAGAAATGATTAGTATTTTGTGTCATTTTCAGCAGCAGGAAAATCAAAGCCGTGTTCATTTTTCTTGACTTATTCATTTGCAGCAATCAAGGTGGAAAAAATACACCAAATTGTCTTTGATTAGCCGTCATTGCTCGTTCTTCTTCTTTCCACAGGGCAGGAAAATCAACTTGTGGCATTAATTCCATACAGCGACCAAAGACTTCGCCCTCGCAGGACGTATGTATAGTTTGTGTGCACAGCTAAGACAAGCAATTTAAAAGATCACCTAAAAGAACTCCATAGTGGCATTTACTTGGTCTGGATTGAGAGCACAATCTCTGGGATCGCACAGCTCTAGTGTACGGGATCACATTCGAGCTCCCTTCTTTCTAATGACATGGAAAATGAGTTTGACGCGTGCCAGTCACTGATACCTTATTAGCCTTAGTTGGAGCCTCATCAAGTTGTCTTGTGTCTTCTACAGGAAGTTGTACGTAACAGCATCCGTTGTTGTCTGCCTGCTGCTATCCAGCCTGGCCGTCTTTTTCCTCTTCCCTCGATCCATCGACGTGGCTTACGTCGGGGTCAAGTCGGTCTACGTTAGCTACGACAAAGAGAAGCACAGTGTCTATCTGAACATCACGGTAAGGAAGGAAGAAAGCAAGATGGATGGATGGATGGATGGATGGATGGATGGATGGATGGATGGATGGATGGATGGATGGATGGATGGATGGATGGATGGATGGATGGATGGATGGATGGATGGATGGATGGATGGATGGATGGCTTTGTTGACCAGTTGCATGGCTCTTCTGTAGAACACTTTGAACATCACCAACAACAACTACTACTCTGTGGAGGTGGCCAACATCACAGCTCAGGTGGAGTTTGTCAACACAGTGATTGGGAAATCCCGTATCATTAACACCACTGCCATCGGCCCTCTCGACATGAAGCAGGTAGATGACAAACGTAGTGAAAAGTAACGAATTGGACTCCTCTTTCTTTGGAAATCCAACACATCTGACTCTTCTTTCTTTCTTTCTTTCTTTCTTTCTTTCTTTCTTTCTTTCTTTCTTTCTTTCTTGTCAGATTGACTATGTGGTCCCCACTGTCATTGCAGACGAGATGAGCTACATGTAGTAAGTGTTGACGTGCATACTTACAGTATTATTGTCACGCTCATTTGGATCCATCCAGGCGAAATAGAATCCTCATAAAGACCCAGACGTAAGCTCCACCAGGGGGCGCACATTCCCCCCCCCTTGTTCCTTAGAAAAATCCACTACCAGCAGCAGCAGCAGCAGCACAAGATTTGTCCCTAACGTGACTGTTTTGTTGAACTTTACAGTGACTACTGTACTCTGCAGTCTATCAAGGTTCACAACATAGTCTTCATGATGCAGTAAGTGGTCTTGAATTCCACAATTGGTGTTTGTATACGTGTGTCTCCATGGTTGTCACCCACCCCGCGCTCGCTCTCCAGAGTGACGGTCACCACCACGTACTTCAGCCACGCCGAGCAAGTGTCACAGGAGATGTACCAGTATGTCGACTGTGGGGGGAACACCACTTCCAACAGCGGAATGACCAAGCCGTTTAGCATCCCGCATCCCGAGTAACAAGCCGCCACCGCTTGAAGCATACGTATCTCTTGGCCACTTTTCTTCCTCACCCTCACATCACACTTTTTCAACTAAAGAGACTCTTCTTGTCAAAAGGTGAACAATGTCTCTTGTGAAGAAATTCATTACGACTTTGAATGATAGCGGCGTATTGCCAGCTCACGTTTTTCGCCATGGATGGATGGATGGATGGATGGATGGATGGATGGATGGATGGATGGATGGATGGATGGATGGATGGATGGATGGATGGGTTGGGTTGGGTTGGGTTGGGTTGGGGTGGATGGACGGACGGACGGACGGACGGCTTTACCTGCTGAGCTGGACATGAAGGAGAAAACGAGAACCTGATGAAGCTTAGATGTATCGTAACACTCATGCACTTTGACTAGATTGCACTCGGTGTCAAGATCATTTCTTCAGAACACTCAAACTTTTGTTGGATGGTTACAGAAGCGCTACATTCTGAAGAAAGTAATAATAAGATGATAACGATAGTGTTTATTTGACGTCACTTTCATCACTGGACATTGTACACGATTTCAGTATATCCTGTATATCTACATTTTGAGCCTTCTCAATCATGTTTGGTTACGGTGGTTGTTTTGCAGTGGCTTGATTCTTCACAATGATTTCACGAGTGCATTTTGGGGATAACTGCGTGAAATGATTTCACTATTTCAGCCCAGTGTAAATCGTCTTCTGACCTACTTTATTGTAAAGATGATTTTTTTGGGGGGGGGGGCTAAAGAACGCAATGTAACCACTGATGCATCACCAGCGCATCTTATTCATTCAAATCATTCATTTCATATTGTATTTTTGGTCATACATTTGTAATCATTTACTTTGTACACTAAAAACGGCAGTCCTAATAACACTTGAGATTTTCATTGCTAAACATTTGATATATCGACCAGTTGTTAAATAAATGATGTTACACAAAGCTAGTTTGGATGTTGACTTGTTTTGTGATTGTGTTGTAAGTGATTATGTTATTGTATGTATAGAATTGAAGTTCAATAAACAGATTCAAATATTTTCTTGTTGATCATTGATGTGAGGCATTTTTGGTGAACTTCAAAAAAAAACGTGGAGGAGAGTGTAGACTACTGTTGTAAATTTTAGTTTGAAAATCTTGACCGGAAACTGCAATAGTTATTCAGTTCTTGACGTTTCCGCATTAAAGCCGTTTTAGTTTGAAGATCTTAACCGGAAACTGTCATATGTATTCATTTGGACGACGTCTCCGCGGAACGTAGGGAGGTTTCTTTCCTCCGGAGAGCGAGCTATCCAACCATCCATCCTTCAATCCCTCTATCTATCTATCCCTCTATCTATCTATCTATCTATCTATCTATCTATCTATCTATCTATCTATCTATCTATCTATCTATCTATCTATCTATCTATCTATCTATCTATCTATCTATCCATCTATCCATCTATCCATCTATCCATCTATCCATCTATCCATCTATCCATCTATCCATCTATCCATCAGAGCGTAGATGCGTGGAGAGGGAATTACACAGGAGTACCGAGCGTCAGCGACTAATTAAGAATGGCCTAATAATGTAAGTTTTTCTCCAAAATTTGAAAACCCTTGTATTGTACCTGGCGTCAAAATACCATTATTAATTAGGGGACCTTTAAAAAAATGTTCTCCATCTTATTTGCAGCCTTGTTTATGAGTTGTGACTTAGCCTAGTGGAGATTTTGACATGGTTTTATTGATCAACTTTTACTACCAACTTGTGGGAAAAAGAGGGGAGAAAATCACGGCCTTTCCTCGCCTAAAACTCTTTAAGTCACATTCAATATTTCAGGCTTAAATATGTGGCGGTAGATTGGGGTCAAAAGTTTTGTACTTTAAAAAACAAACAAACAACACCATGAAACTGAAAATAAAACGTATTTTTCGAGATTTTTTTTTTCAGTTGCATGTTTTAAATTTTCAGACTCACCTTTTTTCCCCGAGTTCAACTCTTGTTTTTTCAGATTGTGATCTTTTTTTCGAGTTTCCCCCTTTTGAGCGGAAACTGGCGTGGGGGGGCACCTTACGTGAAAGTCACTCTGCATTCTCTGATCTCCCAAGGTTTTAGGGACAGATCTAAAGCCTTTGTTTTCCGTTTCCCCCTCGAAAAAGAACCGAGCGTATCAAATGCGCAAATGGGCTGCTATCCACCCTGCTGTTGTATTCCTCATTCATTCATCTCTGTGAGGGAGGACGCGTGCGTCGTCCGAAAGGAAACGCAGATCCACACCTGTGGTGGGTTTAGTCTTTGTGTAAATCACCAAGGTGCTAGGTGTTTGTATGCTTTGACTCATTATGCCCCCCCCCCCCCCCCCCCCCCCCCCCCCACAGGCTGCTGCAGAATAAAAGCAGGCTCCTGAATACTAAGTTCAAGCTACCAGGATGGGGAACGGATTATCCGAATTCACCTGCCTCTTGCCCTTCCAGCCTCTACACATTGTCATCCTGGGATTGGATTGCGCCGGCAAGACCACGGTGCTATATCGGCTGCGATTCGACGAGTTTGTCAACACTGTCCCGACCAAGGGTTTCAACACCGAGAAGATCAAAGCGTCGCTCGGGGATAGCCGGCGGACAGCGTCCTTTCACTTCTGGGACGTAGGAGGTCAAGAGAAGCTTCGACCTCTGTGGCGTTCCTACACCCGCTGCGCCGACGGCATGGTGTTTGTGGTGGACTCTGTGGACGCCGAGCGCATGGAGGAGGCCAAGACGGAACTGCACAAGATCACCCGGCTGGCAGAGAACCAAGGCGTGCCCGTGCTGGTTGTGGCCAATAAGCAGGACTTGAGGAACTCACTGACCATGACGGAGATGGAGAAGATGTTGGCTCTGGGCGAGCTTAGCGCCGCCACGCCCTGGCACCTGCAGCCGGCTTGCGCCATCATCGGCGAGGGCCTGCCCGAAGGCCTCGCCAAACTGCACGCCATGATCGCAAAGAGGCGCAAGTTGCTGCGACAACAGAAGAAGAAGAGGAAGAGATGATGTGGCAAATACACCACAACTAGCAGGAGCTGCGTTACTCCAAGGATCTTTTTGCCACCATCCTGGGATGTTTGTTCAGGTCACTTTGCATTAGAGGACAATCTGATCCATTCTGCCCTATGGACATTGAATGCTACCAAAAAGTGGGGACAATCAAACTTCCTGTTGCAAAAAAAAAAAAAAAAATCAAAGACTGCAGAGTTCACTGCCAACCTTATGCTGCCAAAACAATCAACCGCTATACATAGTTTGGCTCGACCAAAGCTTGCTTGCTCGCTTGGAGGATACAGATTAGGGGCACAATCAAATGTTCTACATTTTGGGAGCAAGGATGTTCACATTGTCACACAAAGACTGTGTGTGGCTGTGGGCCCTTTCCATGATGAAGACACGACAGGACGCAATAAGAAGCTCCAAATAGGATGTTTTACCGAGAACAGGATCCTCAACATTGTGTTCTTTGGCACAAACACACGTTGGTGTTGTGCTTCTGACAAGGAGAAGAGAGAGAGAGAGAGAGAGAGAGAGAGAGAGAGAGAGAGAGAGAGAGAGAGAGCGAGAGAGAGAGAGCGAGAGAGAGAGCGAGAGAGAGAGCGAGAGAGAGCGAGAGAGAGAGAGCGAGAGAGAGAGAGCGAGAGAGCGCGAGAGAGAGAGAGCGAGAGCGAGAGAGAGCGAGCGAGCGAGAGAGAGCGAGAGAGCGAGAGAGAGAGCGAGAGAGCGAGAGAGCGAGAGAGCGAGAGAGCGAGAGAGCGAGAGAGCGAGAGAGAATCAAAACGCTACTATATCTGTTCGGAAATGATTCACATTGGCCTTTCCTATCTTGCAGAGTTAACATCACTTTGTTACTTCATTAGCATGGTAAATTGTTAGCTTTTGGGGTTTTTTGCGCACCTTAGTGTCACGGTCGGGTGGAGCATGGAGCAGGATGACCAAGTGCAGCTTGGACCAGGGTTTATTGGCGGAACTCCAAATACAGACTCGGTAAACTGACATGACTTAGCAAAAGAAAATGACTTCCCAACGAAAACATTCTTGACACCGACAGGAACCAAAAGGACATGAAGACGGCACGACAGCAACCAAAACCAATGATCCGACAGGGACTGAGGGGGAGACGGGACTTTTATACACGACAGGTAACGAGAGGCAGGTGGGAACAATCACACTGATCATGGGCACACAGGAGAGGAGGGGAGGGGAGGGGGAGGGGAGGGGAGGGGAGGGGAGGGGAGGGGAGGGGAGGGGAGGGGAGGGGCGAGCACACAGAAACCAAGACAACAGACACATAGTGGAGCAGTTGGGGACGAGACGTGACACATGGGGCTAATTGACAATGAAAATCATGTCGCACTCAGTGAATTAGACGGCAAACATGTGGGCCGCGTCCTCAATTAACATCAACCAGCACCTTTAATCACACACACACACACGCACGCGCGCACACACACACACACACACACACACACACACACACACACACACACACACACACACACACACACACACACACACACCACCTCTGCTTCAAGAAAAACCACCTCGGCGCTCCAGCACACTTGCACAAAGCTTTATATTACTGTAATTTATAATCCTGCCACATCTCCTCCGCAAGACATCTAGCTCAGGTAATTGGAGCCTGGTTTCTCAGGCATCGTTGTTTGTGTTGCTCCCCCTTACGCCCAAATTCTGGGTGAAGTGCATCTCAACGTTTTGGACCAAGCTCGAACCCTCGCTGTCCATGTCGTTAGGACGCTTCCTCTTCCTGCTGAAGGACTGCTGAGAGATGTTAATCACAGGGTTTTGGACGACGCTCGAACCCTCGCTGTCCGTGTCGTTAGGACGCTTCCTCTTCCTGCTGACGGATTGGGAATAAACGAACACGGTCGAGGAGCCACTTGCATCTTCCATCCTTGGACTCGGGGGTGCCTCACGGGCTGCAAGCTAGTGTCAACACAGACTTTTTAAACTTCTGCCGCTGAGACAGATTCTAAGGTCCAAATGATAAATTGTTACCTCATTTTTGAGCTGTCTGAATTCAGATGAAATGGACTTCACTTGGATCCGGTTCTGCTGGAGCTGTTTGTCAAAAAGTCAAAGTCAAAGTCAGCTTTATTGTCAATTTCTCCACATGCCAAAGACACACAAAGAAACCGAAATTTCGTTCCCCCCTATCCCACGGTGACAAGACATGGCTCACAACAGACAAACAAGTAAACAAGTATAACAAAAGCGTGCAGAATAAATAATGAATAAATAACACAACAATAAATAAATAAGAGGAGCAGAAAAAAAAAAAAGGAGCAAGTGCGCGTACAGCAGACATTCCCGAAAATAGCGCAACAGTGCCGCACGCTACGCAGAAGGGGGTGGTTGTATACCACGCCCTTCAGGTGGCTGCTTCGGTCTGCTGACTGGCGAGCGAGCGCCTTCCAGCTTAACCCGTCAGGCATAGTAGAAGGTAAAGAAGAGTTCAAGCGATATTTTCCAGCGATTTAAAGCAATCATCACAGTAATTTAAATGTGATTTGATTCACCTGCGTCTTCAGATCTCGGTTTTCTGCCTCAAGGCTACGCTTTTCTTCTAACGTCGAGTTCAGCAAGGCTTTCAAGTCTTGCAGCTC
Source organism: Syngnathus scovelli (assembly GCF_024217435.2). Classification (NCBI taxonomy): domain Eukaryota; kingdom Metazoa; phylum Chordata; class Actinopteri; order Syngnathiformes; family Syngnathidae; genus Syngnathus; species Syngnathus scovelli. The sequence goes on from NC_090865.1 coordinate 224,648, forward strand.
CTGCAGATTGGATTCTTCTTTCGTGTACCTGAGATGACAGATATATACATAAACTGGGAATATGGAAAATGGACGGACAATTAAATGGGGCGAGAGCTCATGGAAACCCTCGACGCGGTCAAATGTGCTATTTTGAGAAGATTTTTCTCGGAGGGGGCGGACGGGGATGTACTTTTATGCTTCCACATGAATTTGGAGCTACAATGTTTCCAGTCTTCTCCATCGAGCCACAAGCTTTTGGTGTTTGGTTGCGATGCTACCATCAGGCCATTGATGTGTGACTATGGGATGGTTAAATGGAAGTATAATGTTGAGCTGCAATTAGTCACGAGGAGGATTTTCCTTGGGGTGTGGCCCCAGCAGCAAAGCAATTATGTCAGCACTAATATCCAGTATCCATTTTGTTGTTGGCATATTTTTGATAAAACCTCACCTTGCTTTGATCTCCTTGGTTTGCTCCATCAGCTCCAGATCCAGACGTTTCCACTCATTGACCACTATGGACTCCATAGTCTTACGGACATCCGCTAGGTTAGTGATTATTGTGGTCCTCTCTCTCTCTCGAGCTGCTGCTGAAACGGTCAGTATACATGCATGACACCAAATGCCACATGCACTTATCAAAGAAACGTCATAGAAGTTTAAATGCTTTCAAGAGAAACAGTGACGTCATATATACATCGCATTTTGGGGGGCAATTTCTTCGACAAAAACAGTCATGAACTTGCAGGCTAAACGATAGCAATAACGGGCTAAACGATGGGTATGCTAACGTTTATAACATGCATGTTTATAAAACCATCGGCGTCACTCCATTTATTGAATTCATCGATCGTTTGATATGTTAGCAACAGGCAAAACGATAGGTATGCTAACGTGACCAACACAAACGAGGAGCCGAGAACGGGCCTGATGTAACTTATTGAGTCATTTAGGACAACTATTACATAAATAACATGTTTATAAAACCATCGGTGTCAGTGTCACTCCAATTCATTAAATCCATCGATCGTTCGATACAATAGCAACAACAGGCAATACTACAGAATCGGTTGACAAGTGTACAAATTACAGTAGGAAAAGCAAATGTTACCCTTTGGACCATCTCAGTAGAGTCGGTTTAATAGTTTTTCAAAGATTCTCTTTTGTTTAGCTGATAAAGCTAATGCCAGACAGGCAGTATGGTGGTGACTATGCTCAACAACGCACTCAATAATTCCCACGATCAAGGTAACAAAGGCGACGCAATCTGTTTAATCAGACTGTGTCATAACCATGACGTTTCGTTTAATACGAGGGAACAAACATGAGGTACCTACTCATCATCATTGGGCAATCATCACAAGTTGTGTTTATTTGTAACTTTTCAATCTGACGTTTATTATAAATGTTTTAACCGCGAGAAATCAGGCTGATTTCCTTACGAAATGCCAATTTTCTCTCGCCCAATGCTCCACTTCAACAGCCCAGCAGAAAAGTGTCTCCAAATAATAGCGCGCAAAGCAATAAAACACGCGGATTGGCTGACATGTCGCTAAGCAACGTACAACAAGTGTTTGGATTGGCTCGTGGATTGAGCCTTCTGTAGAGCCACTATCCAAAAATTCAAATCACGTTTCCGTGATTATTTAGACTCTCAATAATTCAAGGTGGTGTATGAACAAATAAACTACCCCAAGGTGAAAACGGGCCGATATTGTGTGTGACCATGCAGGATCCTCAGTTACGATGGAAATCTCCTAACACGGCAGCGGCGTAACTCGAATGACTACGTAAATCTCACGAACACACAGCCCAACACGGTACCAAAGTCATATTTAAGGTACATATTGGTGTGAAAAAACAACTGTGCAATTAAAAAAAATAAAAAATAAAAAACTGACACGTTACAACTTGCCGTAAACCGAGGATACACACCACAAAGACAGGATCGAAATCTCTGAGCCCCCCAATAACGTTAGCTGTATGATATACAGCTGTTAAAATACATACATACGTACTAAATAATTGTAGAATTGTGTTCAACAATTGCTGTACACAGGATTATACATGTCACAAATTAATTCACTTCAATAAATATTTTGCAATCCTGACGTAACAGGAGTTTTTAATTCAACATTGTGTTAATTACTTTCTCGTGGTGGTAGTAGTGTACTAACCTGGCAACCGAGACCAATGCTGCAACATTGGTAACACTTGTTCAGTAACGCAGCAGATAAATAGGAGGCTATATATTCATAGGTCTATAGAATTACTCTCATCATTAATGTATGATGCAGTGCAGGAAATCACAATCAGTCTACAATAATGAACATCTTGTTAAATGAGCATAATTGTAGATCATTTCTGACACAGCTATTTGCACAACACAACATCACTGCACATGGTTCACATCTTCGAAATGTTGGCCAGCTTCAGTCACTAACTGGCCCGGCGGGACCTCCTGTCAACTCTGATGCGCTAAGCAGTGGATTCTCCATTCTCTTTTAAGAATGCTGTTATTTCTTTTTCATAGTTTATCATTGTATCAGGGGATGTTCTAACTCAGAGTTTCTTAGTATATTTCATTTCTATTTTGTTTCCAAATGTAATATTAACACTTTTTTTTTTTTTGGGTTGCATTTCTAGACCAATAGTAAATTTTGATTAACTATATAATTAATTGTGCATTTCTCTTCTATTCCTTTTAGCCTGTCAGCGTAACTTGGGTAAGTTTGACAATTTTCACAAACAATAGGTCATGCCTGTCATCTCCAAAACATTTATTGCATGCATTGATGTTGACTTTTTTTTAGCCCCTGACTTTGCTGCCGGTAAGACTTGTGTGTGCAAATATGAGACAATGCTCCTTGGCGGTCTACCGGAGGAAGGATTGGCCAGAGCTGGACTCAAAGTGAGAGAGAGAGAGAGAGAGAGAGAGAGAGAGAGAGAGAGAGAGAGAGAGAGAGAGAGAGAGAGAGAGAGAGAGAGAGAGAAAGTCAGTGAGACAGTTGCAGCCAAATTGAAAAGCATCACTGCTGTGTAGAACCAGCTTTTGTACCCTTTGTCATCTCGCTGTTTCTCCCTGTGCGTCACTCTGACCGAGTCAATCCATTCCTCGGGTGGCTGGAAGCCCTTTAATGATAGTAAACCAGGATTTCCCCATCTTCTGTGATAGCATCTTAGGATACATCAACTCTAGGTTATCGTCACGTATCAATCATGAGGGTATAGACAAGTCCAACCTTCACAGACGGGTTCGGGAAGCTGCCAGTCTTTCAGTTTGTGGTCAATGCAGATGACCAGCACGTCAACCCAAGGGATCTGACTATAGGCTGGATCCGCGTCGTGTCCCCCGTCCCAAAAGTTGAAGCTCTGCTTAGAAGCAGAAGTTCTCCTGCGCTGGCTTTTGATTCGGACCCGCTCCAGGAGATTTTCCAGACGTGACATGATGAGGGGCTGACTGCCATGCGTGGCTTGGATCTGATCAGCGTAGCGATAGATGGAGGAGCACAGCTCAGACCAAGTGTCTGGAGGAAAAACAAAGAATGAATCTAGTTCTTCAAACGCATTCGCTTCAACAAAATGGATGACTTTCCAGCTGCACTGTTGTTCACATGCACACTAACCTGAGTTTGAAAGTTGCCTCCATTGCGGGAGCTGCAAGTTGAGGACGGCTTGACGCAACCAGGCCAGGTGCGAGCCAGAGTTCCAGCCCAGATTTGGAACAAACTGGCCGTTATCAGGGTTACAGAACTCTGCTGGCGGCCACGAGATCTTGGAGAGCGCCTCCGACGACACCGTGGCGGCAATGTGGCTTATGACGGCGTTGTATAGCCGGATGACGGGAGCGGGATCCTGCGGCGGGAGGCCGGCAGCGGCACGTTGCTGGCGGTGAGCAGAAACCCTACCACTGAACTCCTGATTCAAGTTGGCCTCCACGAGTTGCGCCAGGGTGCGGCAGCAAAGTGGGATAGGTGGAGGTGCGCGGGGCACAAGCCAACGCAGAGCGCAGCTAAGCTAAAACAACACAGCAGAGAAGAGAAGAGAAGAAGTGTTCAGGAAAAGACACAAAACGCCTCCAGTAAGTCGTCAACACTTGTGACTTACCTCTTGGATCCTTGCATATCATTTGTGCTTTCTGGGATGAACAACAACATATATTCTGATATGAGGCCATCCTTTACTAGCATAGGCAGCATCAGTTCTGTAAGGACAAAGATTCAGGGTGGGTTCGAGTCAAACATTGGTACCTATTGGCCACAATGCAGCTTTGACAATCACCTTCTTCAAGTTTGCCAGTGTTGCAGGTGATGCCATCAGGGCCCGGCACCAGAATGACAAGAGGCAGCGGGCAGTGCCAGGTGCTGGCTCGCTGCAACTGTTTGAGCTGAAGCAAGGCCGAGAGCAGAGCTACGTCCTGCTCGTTACGATCGTCCTCCGAGAAGCTCAGCGCCGGGAGCAACATGATCAGCGCTCCTGTCCCTTGCAGCTCGCAGCGCTCCTCCATTTTAGATAAACCGTCTTCAGACAACGGACCTCTGGACACCTGGAAGACGCCCCCCGCCCCGGAAAAGGTCACACGCACGCACACACACACGCACACGCACACACACACACACCACAGCTGCACCAATAAATGAGTAGTGTGAACCAGTACAGCTTTTTCCCACAGGTCACAGGGTGCTGCTAAAATAAGCATGAAATGAAAATGAACTATTTTTCCTTTAAAGGAACTGTAGAAAGGTACCTGAAAGCTTCTTGCTATGTTGTCCATACAATAAGCCCATGTCACTCACCACGGACACGTGTCCCTGTTCAACAACAAGCGCTGCTTCATCTGCTGGGCAGAGAAGCAGGCGTTTCCGATAAAGGTCTCGGACTTTCCGACAGCACTCTCGCTGCGCTTCCGGGACCGTTGGGAGCTGGGAGTTCCTTTTCCCCATCAGCCACCTCAGCATCTGTTCCTAGGCGTAGTTTTCGGCGGCCGGGGGACGTCGGCCAGCAAAGGGCATTGTCCTCGGTCGCAGATAAAGTTGGAGGTGTATGGAGCCTGGGGTGAAGGAAGGAATGTGCCAATTACAACCAAGGTCAACACCAGAGCTCTTCAAAGCTGAGGACTGTTACAGAAAAAGACATTTTTATTGAACATTTCAGAGACAAGTTTATGATCAAACATACGTACTATAGGCAATCTGTTTTCAATGATTTATTTCAACTTCATTAGTGTGCATAGAGTGTAAATACCTGCTTTGGAGTTTCGGCAACCTCTGCGATAAGTGTGCTTGCTCTTTGGCTGACCTCAGACCTGAGAACAATGAAAGCAAAAACAATCGACCAAATGGAAAAACAACAACAACGACGACGACAGAGTAAGCACTTTTGCTTACCTATTCTGACCTTTACCTGCTAAGGGTCTTCCCAAAGATCGGCTGTCCATGTGGCGACTGTACAGACCCTCTCTGGCAACTTGACCCTGTTGGCTAGTAGGAAAAGGGAAAAGCCACCATGGCAGAAATGGAAGGGGAAAAATAGAGAAAGAAAGAAAAAAAAAAAATGTGGGGAGGTGAAAGCGCCAGTCATAAGACAATGGCAGTACAAAAAAGAAACACAAAATCATACAATAATAAATGTAAAGCAGAAGCAAGGCTTGGCATACAAATCGGATGTCAACGAGATGCCAACCGCTGCCGTGTGCGTCCAATTGAGAGTGAAGCGGCAAAGATTCATTTCCAAGATTAGGAACTTTAATGCATTCCAAAATGAAAAATCCGAGCTACAAGGTTCACCAGAAGCTTCTTTTACAAGGAAAAAAGGGAGCTTGATATCATAAGCCTAGCACGCGCTTCATCTCGGCACAGAACCACAACTATAGTATATGCTCGGACGCCGCGCTCTTTCCTTTAACAATGACAATACGTCGTATGGCGCCAGTCAGTCAATGGAAACCTAGGTGAGATCTATTGAGGGAACTATTCCATGAGAAGCATATGATGAAAAAGATGAGCCAATGAATTCATTTACAAATGTGGCGGAGTCATGGGGGAACAAAAAAGAGAAGAGAAGAAAAGAAAAGACAAGAAAAGAAAAAGGGAAGGAAAAGAGACAGAAAGAGATTGTGTTAGGAAGCAGTACTTGAAAGGAAGCAGTACTTGAAAGGAGCACTGGTGAGCACTGGTGAGCACTGGTGAGCACTGTGGTGAGCACTGTGGTGAGCACATCCGCCTCACACTTCAGAGGTGCGGGCTTCAATTGCGTCTCCGACCTTCCTGTGCGCAGTTGGCACCTTTCCCCGTGCCTTCCTCCACTTTCATTTTCATGGGTTTCGCTGTTAATAATACTCAATGCAATGATGTCAATATTTCCAGTATATTCGCTTTTTTTTTTTTTTTAAGACTCGCTTTGTAAACTTTGTGTCAATAACTCTTTGCAACCTTAATTGCCCTACAGGGATAAAGGAAGTTTTCTGAATGGAACAACTGTGAGATGATTTCAATATGACACAGTATGAGCTTTACACGTGGTAAATGAGCTGTAGATTTCCTATCATGAAGATACACAGGAAGTATGAGGTGAGTGAAAGAGAGGTTTAAAAAAACAAAAAAAAACATTTGAGGTGCCGTGTTTATTCATTCAGGTGGATTAATCCTTGATTTAGTCATTTCCAGAATAGTGTAATGTTTAAAATGAACATTTGATCAAAGTGAAAAATGAGGTCAAGTGAATGCCATCGTGGTTCAAACTCAGTCAGCTGAGAGGACAAGTCGCTCGCACCAAAACAATCAATCAATCAAGAATGCATTGGTGCTCGAGCCGCCGTGAGCGCAAGTGCGCACAGGTGCGCTGCCGCCGCCACCGCCGCCGCCGCCACCACCACCGCATTGTACTGTCCGATGCCGGGCCGATCCGCCGCAAGTCTGTGTGTTTACCTGGCGCGTCTTTCCCGGGATGGTTCATTGCGAGGAAAATTTGGCCTCTGGTCCCTGCGTACCCCGAGCGCGGCCCTGGTGGGGGAGGAGCCCACACTGAGGGAGCACTGGGAGGATGCCAACGGCCAGGGAAGACTCCTCTCTTCCCGACGCACCGCTGTTCAACAAACAATTCTTGTCAGCTCCACGCTTTGTGGCGGACACAAGATCAATCCAAAGCAGCCGGAAATGATTTTGTTGCCGCGTACCTTCTCTCTCCACGATGGAATAGGGCTTGATCTCGCTGTCGGGCTTTTTGAGGGGAATCGTTCTTAATTTGGCCACTGTGGAGGAGAACGCGCACAATTCACAATCTCCACGATGGCAGTAGGACGACATTGGACTTGATCCAAGGCAGCTTTCAACATACGTGACTGACGAAAGGAGTGGATTTAGGATTTAAGATGTGCGATGCAAAAAGCAACAAATCACTTGGTGATGGAAGCGCAAAGCCAGAGAATAGAAAGGTCCTTACAAAAAGCCGTACATCCCCTGAGCCGTCAGAGGACATGAAGGCGAGCCTGTGAGAATTTGATGGGGGAACAACGAAAAATGGAACTGCAATAAAAGTAGTTGAGCTCGAATGGGTTGGTAACCCTTTTGCATGCTTGTCGCGTCTTGCAAATGATTCTTTTTGTCATCATATGCTTACAAAGTGGAAGGATATGTGATGATGGCAAAACTCTAGTCGCTTTAAAATCATGCATAATATGGATACACACAAATGGATCAAATGCCATGGTAGACTCGATGACTTGTACGTCCCAACTTCATTGGATTTGCTGGGATTTTTAGACTTTACAAAGTTGGAGCATTGGGAAGAGCTAGAGGAAAACATGATGTACACGGATTTCAAATAGAAAGCCATCCCACACGACCACATTATATTCTAGATTTTTCTTTTTTTTAATAGCAATGTGACCTGCAGTTTGGTGGCACCTGGAGAATGTGAAATATATATATATATATATATATATATTTGTAATAAACAATTGCCTCCCGAGCACAATGTCTATTTTTTTTTTTTTGCACCACATCCGACTTTGAGTAGCAACTTTGAAAGTGTAGTCAGACTCATAACGTTCAAAAGTAAAAGAATCCTTGCGACAACGTTATGCAGCAACTCATCGAAGAAATAAAAAGTACCTGATTTGTTGTTGAAGAAGCCATCAAACACAACAAAGTTATTGACCTACAGGCAAAAAGAAAAGACGATGGTAAAACATCACATAAAATGTCCTCTCGGCTTCCTTTTGCAACTTTCATCTTAAAATAATCAGCTTTAAAAAAGAATGACAACAGTGGCCGGCAGTAGAGAATAGAATCTCTTTGGAACCCATTCCACAAATAGTTTCCCTTTTATTATTGGTGGCGATGACAAAATAAAGGGAGAGTTTTCATCATCAGCAGTCTTGAATCTTGAAAAAAAACCTCTCTCCTAACCTTTTTGGCTTCATTCTTAGCCTTAACTTCAGCCCTTGTCCATCCGTCACAGTAAGTTCAAAAAGTGCTTCTATTTTTCTATTAGACAGGACCATGGCGCCCTCTTGTGGTACATTTCTATTTTCCTATTAGACAGGACAATGGCTTTCTCTTGTGGTATCTTTTTGACATGTCACTAAGTGTGCAAAAGTAGCAAAAAGGCAATTGTTTTCAGTGAAAAATTGAGGAGTTGGTTTGAATTTTTTTTTAGAATAGGTGAACAGGCTGTACCTGAGGAACACTCTGTGTTAGGCAGTAATGCTTGGCCAGGAAAGACAACAATTTGGGAGAGGGCCTGTCATACGCCATCAGCACAGGGTCTATATTCTTGTGCTTTAAAGAAAAAGAGAAACACCACTCGTTATTGGGTCATATTAAAAAATCTGATAGGGAATGACAGATGAGAACAATGTAGGCATTTCTAATGAAATCTTTTCATTTGACTCAAAGCGGTTTCGTGCGATGTTTCGTCATCCGCTGTTTTTTGCACGCCAACTGTCATTTCCCCAACACATTACCTGCACCATGAAATGAAACAGCTCCAGCCCGTATCCGTGTCTCTGCAAGTTCTCGGCTACGAAGAAATCCAAAACGCACAGTGGCTCGGCCTCTGTGTGCTCACCTCGGCGGTCCTATGGATAGAATACATCTTCGAGTCAAACAAATCTTGATGCAAATGACATTTGATAAGATAAAAATCATAAAAAGACTCACTAGCAATATTAACTTCTTGTATCCAACTTTGAGAAATCCCACAATTACGCCACACTCTCTGCGAGAAGGAAAGAGGGCGGTTAAGTGTGGACTAGGTGTGGGATGGTGTGCGAGTGAAATTGCAAGCTGACGACTGCAAGCTGACGACTGGCCATACGATCTACCCATTGCTTTCTCCATCCTTCATCAGGTAGACTTCATGATGCTGAGACTGCAACTTGGTAGCACTCGTGACAGGTGTTGTTAGCTTTTGGGCCTGTGCAAAGAGCACGCATATTGATTGGTTTGACCGTGGATACATGTCAAATGTCATTGCCTACATGCCAAGCAAGACCCTTGACGTTATGATGACACTCACTCGCTCGCTCGCTCACTCACTCGCTCGCTCACTCGCTCACTCACTCACCTTTGCAGAGGCTCTCCCCAGTTCGTCAATAACAGTGGCAATGTGAGATTGAAGATCTGCTCTACAAAGGACACACAATCAAAGTTGATTATTTCAAATAACACAAAGCTTCTTGTAACAACTATGGTCACTAACAACACAACGCAACACGACACAACACGACACGACACAGCATGGTGGGAGATAGAAGCAGCAGCTTTACCTTTTCGGAGACGCATGTTCAACAACAAGGCTCTTGTCCAAAATGGAGAACCTCTCTGGAAACAATTGGTTAACATTAAAAGGGAATTCCATAACGTTTGCTTTCTTGCCTTCTTTCTTTCTTTGTCTGTATGATTGCAGTAGAGCAAAGTACAAGCAGTCTCAGCAGCGGTGTTTTTGCAGGTGCCTCCTCACTCCCTCCCTCCCTCCCTCCCGCGTTAGCTAGCTAGCTAGCTAGCTAGCTAACAAACACGGCTACCGGCAAGCTAAAAGATGCTTTGCTAGCAAAAACAACAGCACCACAAACTAATTTGTTGAGCTTTCCGTCAATTCGTCTGCTCTGGGGCAAAGGAAGGAAACAGATAATGGTCCACAGCAAAAGACCGTTGAATGGTTTTTTTTCTTCCCAGGACGTCAAGGCACTTCTTGGGGGCAGAGTCGCAGCTCGCATCATGTACCGTAATTCCTATAAAGTAAAAGTGACGTATTCAATTGTCACTGAGTAGAGTAGCAGCAGGCGGCTCGGTGGCGCACTGGGTAGCACGTCCGCCTCACAGTTAGGAGGGTGCGGGTTCGATTCCACCTCCGGCCCTCCCTGTGCGGAGTTTGCATGTTCTCCCCGGGCCCGCGTGGGTTTTCTCCGGGCACTCCGGTTTCCTCCCACATTCCAAAAACATGCTTGGTAGGCCGATTGAAGACTCCAAATTGTCCCTAGGTGTGAGTGTGAGTGCGATTGGTTGTCTGTCTCTGTGTGCCCTGCGATTGGCTGGCAACCAGTTCAGGGTGTCCCCCGCCTACTGCCCGATGACAGCTGGGATAGGCTCCAGCACGCCCGCGACCCCCGTGGGGACTAAGCGGTTCAGAAAATGGATGGATGGATGGATAGAGTAGCAGCCAGCAGAGAGCGTCACGTATGTACCGTAATTCCTACAAAAATAAAAGTGACGCATGCGGCTTTCATTTGCTTGATAGCCAGCCGCCTGTAATACGGTAATGTCGTCATAAAACACCTCAGGATTTTGCCCAAATAAAACATGACAAACATAATGACGACACAAATGTAACGTTTTGTTGGTTCTTTTCTTTCAATTTTCACCCTGTGTAAGTTATTGTTGTTTTCTTAGAGTTCCACATGGTGGTGCTGCAAACAAACAAACAAACAAACAAACAAACAAACAAACAAACAAACAAACAAACAAATATAAACCACATGCAGGTGGCTGAAGTTCACTTTTATTATCATACCATTTTTTTGTGTGTCAAAGTCTGCTTTATTGTCAATTTCTTCACATGCCAAGACACATAAAGAGAGCGAAATGACGTTCCCACTATCCCACGGTGACAAGACATAGTCCACAATATACATACAAGTAAACAACAACGTGCGTGCGTGTGTACGCGTGTGTGCATAATATAAACCAGTTGAATACTAGAAATGCAAACATACATTTTTTTTCCTGGCCATGTTTTTGTTTGTTTTTTGTTACTAACCAAATCACTGACTACCTAAGTGACTATTTATTAATAGGATATGAAAAAAAAAATCATGGTGACGTAAATGTGCAAAAGTAAAAACCCTTTCCAACACTGTAGCTATCAGTCTATTCAAGTATAATTGCCATTACCAAATCAAACGGGTGTTCCACACCATTTGACTAATGTTGCAATAGGTTTGACGCAATAAGTTTGGCCAAACGTGCACAGGCAACATCCCGTTGGCCTTGTTTCGAGGATGAGACATGAAAATCTAGTTTCATCTAGGACACGTAAAAAATTCCACGTATCAAATGTGTTCATTTGACCTCCCCACCCACCGCCCATCTTTGCAAATCTTCAGGTCGTGCCTCACCCACGTATGAAAACACACAAAAGGAATCATGTGTTTCGTCATCACAATTTCTCCAGCCGGCCACTATTGCGTAACGACGGCGTTTCCTTCTTTCTAAGTCGTCTCAAAATTCAAGTGTTGTTAAATCTACCTTTCCAAACGTGCTTGGAATATTTGACAATTTCACTTCCGTGTGTGATCAAGGCTCCCCGGTTTGATGCTTCTGTACTTTCTCTTATCATTGTTGGTCAAGAACGAAAGAAAAAGGTGATTTGTAAATCCAAACTTTTGCCAGGGATTTGACAGCTCGGGATAGTTGTCATCGGAGTGTTTAAGAAGCAGTTTCTCTTTGACTGAACCTAACCTACTTCGCTGCTCTACTTTTGTTATGATGCACAGGAAAGCCACAGGTTAAGAGATTTGATATGGAACAAAGGTCTGATGAGAAGTATGGTGACTTGCGATCGATCGATCGATCAATCAATCGATCAATCGACCAATCAATCAATCAATCAATCAATCAAAGAGTTTTTCCCATCATTGGAGGGAGGGCAGCAAGGAGCGTTGACAAATATAAGCATATGGATAGATGGATGAAAGTGCATGAATGGAGGGAGACTCGGCGAGACAGGAGGATCTCAAAAAGATCAAAAAATCGAGAACAAGTCCCAAAAAAGCCCAAACTGAATACACGCATGATTATGTAGTATATCTCGGCTCATCTCACATGCGTGATTGAGCCTACATGTATCCGCCGTCTACAGGCATGTAGACAGCACCAATCATCCGGCAAGAGTCATCAGCCAGCGGCCGTGAAATGCCTGACTCAAAATGTGCACGATGATGTTTCACCTTCATGGGGTGCTGCATTTAGCACAGCTTCAGAAGCACACAAGAAAAAAACAGAGAGCAAAGGACACGGTCACAGCAATTCACGCAATTGACTGACTTGACATTTTCTAGTCCTAAATTCAATAAAGCACTTGTGAGAACTCGTCATTCCATTCTCACCGTTTAAAGAAACTGAGTGATGAAGAGGAAGTCAAAGCCCCCATTTGATTTTTGGACAATAATATGGTATACGTGCCCCCACTCAGTCCACTTGTCTAATATCATTACGTTTGTAATCATCTCATTTCGCCGAAAATGACATCACGGTTGCCAGGTCGCAACCGATCCGAAGCGGATGTGCTTCACTGTATTTTTAACCCTAACGTGTTTTTTCAGCATTGTTGTGAATGCTGCTATAATTGGACTATTAATGTTCCACTTTCTCGGCTGTGGAATGGAATGCGCTCAAAACACACTTGAGAACGTTTGACTCTGACACGCTCAAAATCTGATGAATAAACTTAATGTGGGTGATTTGTCAAGTGAGGTCAGATTGAGTCAACTTTGTGTCAATTGATTTTAAGCTCCAAGTTTGCCCATATTTGGAAATGCTTGCGTAGCAGCCAAGCCAAAAGGAACGTTTTTGTTGTTGTTGTTAGCGCTCATATCGAAGCGAATCTTTTTCAGTCGGAGGGCAAATGATTTGACACGTCGAGTGCGGCGGCGTGAAAAGGCCTTTACGGCCAACGGCGCTCCGTCGTTGAGACCTATTTCACACAGATAGCGTCGCCTCGACTTTCCTCTTTTGCATCATCGCATACGTATTTTCCGTGTATCGTGAGGGGGCTGACTGGTGGCAATGAAAAGATGACACGGAGCCCGGCCATCCGTGCGGCCGTATTGCGCGTCTATTTTAAGCCAAAGAGGAAGTGACACCATACAACAAAAGCACAGCAAATGAATGTGTTTACAATTGGGATAGCACACAATGCGACATCATCCACGGGCGGGAGGAAGTGTGTCGTTCAACTCAATCATGCCTTTGTGGTGGTCTGTAACCTAGTTTCCTGCCACTCAAATATGATATCTCAAGTATGACATACGTCAACATTTGGAAACAATCTTTTGCTTCGGTCATGCAAGTCCTTGCGTTTGATCCGTACACGTGTCATGTGGGTTGCTGTTGATTTTGTCACTTGACTACTTGTGAGTACTTGTGTAGGAGTGTCTGGAGTTTGAGATCCTCCTCAGTTTTGGTTCTCTCTTCTCTTCTCTTTTCTTCTCTTCTCTTCTCTTCTCTTTTCTTCTCTTCTCTTCATTTCACTCCACTATGAATGATATCATGGGACTTCCCCCAGAGGACCTCACGGCTGTTATAAAAGCCGCTCTGTGCAATCTGACAGTCAATAAACGTAAGACAAACTCTCCGAAAGAGAACTGAGTGATAGAACAATGGAAGGTGACTGTCAAGTGACTCTTTTTGCAGCCGTGGATACAGAATCAAAGAAGTTGACAAGAAAGGCTGCCAAACGTGGCGCAAAGCTTACCATGGCCATTTGGGCTTTCACATTATTCCTTGCTGCTGCCGCGGCCGCCGCCGCCGCCGCCACTTTTCTCATCTTCAACATGCACACCAAGGTGGGAAGAATGAATGGTCACCAAATTCGACCTCAGCGGCTCTTCTGCTGCTGCGAATTGAGCTGCTCTAACTCTTCTTTTCTTTGAACAGAAGCCCGCCGGACGAGACGACGGCAGTTTTGGTGAGAAATCACAACTGTTGCTCAAAATGGAAATCGTAAAAAAAACGGAAGAAAGCCAAACCAAATCATCTATCTTTTACAGATATTCATCACACTCTGCGTCAACTCTCCCAACGGGCCGACGCCATCAGAGCTGCCATTCACTTAACAGGTACGAAGTGAACTGCTTTGGTGGCTCTCGCTGACTTTCGAAATGCCTTCAATATTTGTCGTTCCCCCCCTCTCCTCTACAGGACAGTACAATCCTGATTTTGCCAACTCGGTGCAATGGATGAATCAGGTGGACCCATCCCACTCGCAAGGAGGTCTGGAGCTCAAGGACAATCAGATTATCATCCCCGAAGCCGGCCTCTACTTTGTTTACAGTCAAGTCTCATTTCGGGTCAGTTGCCGCATGGACGACGCCGACGCCGACGCCGGGCCGGCCACGTCCATGGTTCACCTGACGCATCGAGTCCGACGCTGGTCCAGCTCGTTCGGCGACGACGAATACCGGACCATCCTGCACTCGGTCCGGACCGCCTGCCAAAAAACAGCCGACGGCGACGGCGAGCAAGTGGGCGGCTGGTACTCGGCCGTGTACGTGGGAGCCGTCTTCAACCTGAACAGAGGAGACAGGTTGAAGACGGTGACGGAGAAAATGCTGCCAAATCTGGAGGAAGAGGCCGGCAAGACCTTCTTTGGCGCCTTTGCCTTGTGAAAGCATGACAGGCGGGACCAAATTGACGCTCAAATTGCCTTCCCACGGAAGAGAGCCAGCAAAGTGTCGAAGTAATGTATCTCTGAAAATACATATCTGGGGATTTATTCTCTTACGTACGTACTGTGTACAATCAAGTAAGCGTCAGTACCTTTTGCTGTACTACGATGTCGATTAGCACCATCAGATGATTTGTCCAACTGCACTATACTCTAGGTAGTATTTATTCAATCTATTTATCTATTTATTTATCTATTTATGGCTTTCAATGATTTCAACTGGAAGTCGTTTCTTTGTTGTTAAACTGATTATTTAATAAATGGTTGCTTTAAACGGAAAGCCATCTCATTGTAATGACTACTTGACTTGTGATCGATACTACAGTATGCATAGGCCACAGACGAGTTTGTTTTCCCACAGTAGCTTGTTCTAGTAGTGGCGCCGGGCGGCCGGGCGGCCCCGACCCTTTCATCCGATTTACGCTAATCGTAGTACATCATAATCCATTGCCGCTCGGCAGTGAAAATTCGTATAGTGAGCTGAAGTGGTTCATCGAGGGTGGAAGGAACAAGTGAAGGAAGGCTGGTCCCACCGTAAAGTGGGACTTTCCCTCCTCCACCGGGGGCGGGGGGGAGACACCTGCCGCCTCCGCAGGAAAATATTTGCACACATACCTACCACGGATGGAAGCTTTATCAACTCAACTCAACTTCCCTTCTCACATTCTTTCTCAATTAGATTGAAGATGGTTGTTTTTTCAACCTGTGTAAAAAAGAAAACCGTTGTGTGTTGACACGGGAACGGAACACCTGATCAAGTATTAGAGCATAGAAATATATTTGTAATACTGTACCACATGACACTTTCAGATTCTTATTCACATCATTTGTATTATTCACAGTTAGCGTGCATTTTCTCGTACTCCGTGACACGATCACTGCTTTACACACGCAACGGTGAAACTACACAGACAGACAAGCATGGAATCCATTTCAAACGTCGTACATGTTGTTGACCCAGAGCAGGAACAATATGCAACACTTGCACAATTTATACCGATCTGCGGCTCGAGTGACTTGGCTCGTGCCGTTTGACCGTAAACTCAGGACAAAAGAAAAGAAAGAAAAGAAAAGAAAAGACGTTCATACAAACGATACACCCGTTGGTCTACACAGGCTGGCTGTCATGTGCCAGGCTGGCTGTCATGTGCCTGTCATTGAAATGACACAAGCCTTGAATGATTTGCTCAAGCACGTTGCGGAAATTCAACCAAACCTGACATCTACTGGATCGGTTCTTGAAACTGAAAATACCATTTGGAGGAATGGCCATCGTGATGGGAGACTCACGTTTGCTTGATTTTTCTTCAAAGCACCTTTGATCTGTTGGGATCGCTGATCCAATCAAACGATGAGCCCTACCTATATTGTCGGCTCGCATTTCGCTAATGCTACATTGGCATGGATAGTGGCGGCGCTTCACGGTGCAGATCGCGATTGAACCCGACAGCAAAAAAGGTCAAGAAATGCAAGGCGATGAAGTGGGATCAAGAAGCGAAGGCCTCCCTCGTCTCTCGGGAGGAAACCATTCGATTCGTACTGCTAATAAGAGCAAGTTTGCTTTCGCCACGACTGTTTTGGCCTTGTGTCACGTTGGGCAACAGACAAACGCTGACTCACAACGGCATCCTGCTGTTAACGTTTCATTTTATTGAGGTTGAGGTTGTTGCAATTTCATGCTCACTTTGATTTGAAACGGCAAACTCGTCGGCACCGTCAAATCTCTTATTCGGTTTCGGTTTGAGGATGATTTTAGCCGATTGTTCCTCTTTTTACTTGCCAAACGTTTGGAAGTGAAAGTAAAAATGGGAAGAGCTGTTGGTTTGAGCAAGAAAAAACAAAACTGTCCCTGACACCAAATGGATCCGACAATAGACATTCAAATAAGTGTTGGGGGGGTTTTGTTGTTTGTTTTTGAAAGGTAAGTGAAAGGTTTTACCGCCATTGAAAATATGACTGCAGCTGTATGGTATCACAAGATGCAAGAACAAAAAATGCTCATTTCAGCACCAAATGGCCTTTTTGAGTCGCTATGCCAATTTTTGAACATGAATTAAGGACATGCTCCATAAAATGGCAGTAGGCCAATTCAAGTGAAATGAAATGTGTTTCAAATACACTACACCATTAAACCACATCATTCAAACACATTTTTGACACCAGATTATGGAACCTTTCAACAGTAGAGCGTGGCTCTTTTTTCCCCCTCTGTTCCTTCAACCAAAAACTACCATAAATGGAGAAAGTAATGTGCAATAAAAATAAATAAATAAATAAATAACAACAGCAAACCAAATAATGACAAATTTAAAAATGAAGCCAACAGAGTCTGTGGAACCAGCAAAATACGAGATCTTCCCACTTATTGCTTGAGCTGGAGAGAAAATGTTTGCGTGTGGAACATGGACGTCAACTTGATCCAGAATGGGACAAAAGCAGAAATGTCCAAATGAGAAGGATGTTGCAGCCATCTTTAGCTAAGACAACGTTTTTACTTTTAAGAATGAGGGAGCAAACAGGTGGAGTAGGATCAGAAGTCACAGAGATGAAGAAGTCAGATTAGTCAGGAAATGGTGTGTTTAGGTTGGAAAGCAGTGCATGAAATGGACTTTTTTTTTCAGAAGGTGATTGCTGGTGGTGGTGGTGTTGGTGGTGGTGGTGGGAAGGCATCCAAAGTCATTTTCCTTCTTCTTGATGCATTTTTTTGCGACATACTCTGAAATGACTTATAGTAAAAAAAATTGCTTATGGAAAAGTAGGAGCAAAATGTGAACGCTTGCTTGAAGAGAGTAAATCTCGGCAAAAGCTTCGTCCTTAACGGGGGGGGTGGGATAAGCTCAGCAAAGTGACAACAAGGAACACTTTTCTAAAATCCTACTTTCCATGACTCACCGCTCGGATATGACAAAATCGCATCCTGTGTATGAATCTTTTGAAGGCGTCGTACCTTATTTGGCCCATCCGTCAACACGTGGTACGTTCGTACGTTCGTTCGTACGTACGTACGTCAGGAAAAGCGGTGGCTTCCGTTCAGCTCATTTGTAGAGCATCTGCAGCCGGCTGGCGTGACAGTTATTGCGGCCCGTTTTGCCGTCGGGCCGGTAGAGGCTGGAGGAATTGCCGAAGGACGGCGGGACGGCGTGCAGATCAGGAACGGGCGCAGGGTAGCCCGGCGGCGGGGCCAAGGATCGGGGGTCGGTGGCGGGCATGCCCACTTGGGCAACTGCGCTGTTGTTTTGATTGGAGACGGTGGATGGCCTTCTCCTGGATCGAAGGGCCTGTCGCTCAGACAGCTGGTTCCTCAGCTCTGATACGCGTTCTTCTTTCTGACAAATTCATTCCAAAAGCAGCTTCAGTGCTTTCACGCGCACATTTATTTGAGGTGTAGTGTGCATTCGTTCAACTTGACACTGTGGGTCATGTGTTAAAAAAGAAAACGTGTTTATCTTACTTCTTGTATAATCTTCTGAAGCTCCTTGTTTTCTCTCTCCAGTTGCCTGGATTTCTCCTCGTCATTGTTGTTCATGGACGAACCGGTCTTCATGGTCTCCTGAGCATCGGATTGCCACTCACCCCTCGTGATCAGCCGACGCATCTGCAAAAGCCAGCCGGATGGATGGATGGATGGACGGACGGATGGATGGATGGATGGACGGACGGACGGACGGACGGACGGGTGGATGGACGGACGGACGGACGGGCGGACGGACGGACGGGCGGACGGACGGACGCTTGTAGCGGCTCAGATGACGACACCGACGGCCATTGATTCAAACGAGTGACGCTGTGCTTTTACCTTGGGAACAAACAGAACCACCAGGGTGATGTAGACGGAAAAAACGATGGCCAGGGAGGCAAAGGCGAACGAGGCGTCCTGCTGAGAGGACAGGATCATGGTGACGGGGGCGGTGATCAAACACAGCACCTGAGCCAAAGACACAAAAGGCTCATCATGGCCACTGACATTCAAGGAAATCCATTTTTTTTTGTTCAATCGGTCTAGATAGAAATGACTCAAATCCAAGGCAATCTAGTGGCAGTGCACAACTGGCAAGAAACAAAAGGAATTCAAATCCTAATACGAGTGTTGGTTGTCTCGATTGCAACACTGCGCTGCTGATGTGATTGCAGGCAGGTCAACAAGGAAACTCTTTTCAGAGACACCCAAGCCAAGCAATCTCCTTCAGGGCCCAAATGCAATGACTCAGAGGACAAACGGATCCATCAAAGCGATGATTCCATCCAAGGCTAAAAACAAAGGCAGACGTCAGCTACTTTATGTTTCAGGAAGTCCAAATACGGTCCGAGTCATTTTCGATTCACTCAACACACAAAATTGGTCATGTTTTGATGTTTTGAAATTGACCGCGTCATTGATTTTGGAAATCCAAGGCGTCTGGACTGATGGCGAAACAGTAAATGGAATGTTTGGGCACGGCAAGAATATGTTTGCCAAAAGCTGTCAAACGATGGCTGACAGCATTGCAAAAAGACAAGCGGGCCTCCACTTTGGTGGAGGCCGGAGGAAAAGGAAGCAGCGTGACACCCAACATACATTCATACTTCACCGCAGAGCAATGTGGTTCAATCCAAAGAGCGATTTCAAGCTTGCGGAACTCACAGCCACATTATAGATGGCCATGCCCACAGCTCGGTGGTCGTTGATTTTCTCCGTGGACACCGACTTGGTTTCGTAAGCCAGGAAGATGCCGAGCAGCAGCAGCAAGCCTTTGTAAGCGTACACCACGCCTGCGCACAAACATTGAGACGCTTGCTTTTCAAAGTGGACACAATCGAGCCAATAGAACATATTCAATCATTGGTGCGGCTATACTTAACAAGGGGGGGGGGAATCAAATAAAATTGCCCAGAGCGAAACTCCTCATGAGTGTGAATCTTTTATTGCAGCCCTTATGTTCACACTAGACAAGAATCTCTTTGGTCTCTCACTTTTGGCAGTGTTCATGAAAGAAGCAACGGAAAATGGTCAAATACATTTCGGTTCAAATATTCAACCTACCCAGCCAGGTGTTCATTTTTTCAGAACTGCAATGCTCCAATAACGGTTGGATTAGAACATCCAGGTCTCCTTTCGGGGCTTCTCGGGTGAACTTCTGTTTCCGTGCAAACGACATCAAGACAGGGAAAGATCGTCCTCATCCTCCTCATTTCTATGAGCCAGATCGCGATGGGACTCATCGTACCTCCACTGTGATATGTAAAGGATCCACAATCTGCCAGATGACCAGAGAGAAAAAGTCGACGGCGAGCAGAACGCCGACGGTTGCGTAGAGCTTCCATGGCTCCAGGTGCTACAGCAGGGGCAGAAAAAGGCACACATTGGAAACAATCTTGATGCATTTGTGAAGAGACAGACAGAGCCGCTCCCAAAAAAAACAATGATCTAACACAGGCCAATTCAATTTGCCCTCAAAGCACTGGGCCAGGACAGAAAGGAGGAACAAAGAGCAGGCATCCAGCGGGGAATAGAGGAACAGGCTACTCTGTTACTCGGAGTAAGAATAAAAGGATTTGAAAAGTCAAAATGTTTCATCGGGGCTTACGATGGGGACAAAAATGGCAACAGCGAGCCGACCGACGCAGTGAACATTTGCTTGTCCGCCAGTCGGCGGCGGGCGTGCGAGAATGAATGGAAACGTTTCAGCTCAGTCATATTCCTCCTGATTGATTGACTGAGGCGATTCATAAATATTCAGTCTGCATCTCTTGCAGCAGGCTCCATGTCCCGTCAACAGTCACAATCAAGTGGCGTGTGCCAAGGAGCCATTGATTGCAAGAGTTTCCTGGCTTGGCAGAATGGAATGATACGCAACGCTCAAGGGCAAGTGGCCTTGCAAAAGCAGAGGCTGGCTGGCTGGCTGGCTGGCTGGCTGGCTGGCTAAAAGATGATTGGGGGGGGGGGGGGGGGTACATCAACAAAGGGAGCTTGCCCTTGACGGAGATGAGGAGGATTCAATAAAGTCAATCCCATCTCCAGCTTGCCTTTCCCCATTACCTTTTTCTTCTCCTTCTTCTCATCCTTCTTGGTGAAGACCGTGTGGACCCACCAGATCTTGGTGAACATGCTTCCATACGCCAGGCTGAAGCCCAGACCCAGCAGCCAAAGACGGAACTAAGCAAAGACAGGCAAAGAAGCTTCACACACGCACTTGACAGCATTAAGCCTTGAGGGCAACGTCTTCCTGCTCTGAGCTCAACTATGTACTTGTGCAAGCAATTAGGAAAACAATTTGAAGTCAAAGAAGAAAGCTGATGAAATGCACCACATGCGTGTTGAGTCATGATGCTGCGTGATGTCGGACTCTCTCGTGAGACTTCAGCTCGAGGATTAACCGTGTAGGTAGGTATATTTAGCGCTTGCTTTGTATTGCCGGTGCCAAAGCGTAGCAGAATGTTAACCATGAGCAGCAATGCGGAAATGCCTCTGCCCTGGCCGCTCAATCCATTTGTGGGGTCTAACCATTCAAAAGTGACCTGTTTCATCTTTACGCTCTTTCGGCAGTTAAAGGGGAATACTTTCTTTCAATTTCAATTCATTTTCTTCATCAACCATCAATAATCATCATCATATCAAATGTCCCTATGCTCACTCTGTCCTTTTCTTGTTTTTAGATTGAATTGAAAAGAGTGTTGCAAACAACGGGTACCGATCCATTTAATAGTAATTGAGTCAGGGTGTGGATTGGCCCCATACAGCCTTTGCTCCCGTTTCAACATTGAAAGGAAAACCGAGCTCCCTCTGATGAGCCCACTGATGGATCCTGTAAACAAAGCGCCATTTGTTTCACCTGACTTATGTGCTAGTACTTGAGCAAACATTGAATGAGCACAAAAGTGGGAGTCATAGGCTCACCACAAACCTTCCGCCAAAAGCGGGAGTCATTAGCTCACCACAAACTTTCCGCCAACTCCGCTTCGTTGACTTGAGCGAGCACAAAAATCTTTGATGCGGGTTCCTTTAAATGTGTGGAAATAAAACAAATGATTTGCCAGTTCCCTCACAATGGCAAGAGCACAACTTAAGAGAAAGTGAGCTGCACTCACTCACTGGCTCACTGGCTCACTCACTCACTGCCTCACTGCCTCACTGCCTCACTCACTCACTGCCTCACTGCCTCACTCACTCACTCACTCTTACGCTATGTTGATTGATATTGTGACTGGAGGGATGCCTCACACTCTGCTTTGCAGCCCAGCCCATTGTCTACTGCTCAGGGCTGACCAAATGTGGGTCGTACATCACATAACGTACGAGAATGCCGATAACGTCTGGAATTTGAACATAGTTGGGGCTCAGGATTTCCCTCCCTCCCTCCCTCCCTCCCTCCCTCGCTGCACTTGTGGGACCCAGAGCCGCCCAGCGTGGAAATGCCTATATAAAGCCCGGTCCGACCATCCGTCCGTCTCCATGGCAACCGTGCATTTGCTCCCAAGAAAATTCCATACCTGGCAGACGACAGGGAAATGCTTCCTGCGGACATGAAGGCCATCAATGCCCAGAGGGAAGATGGCAGCCAGCGCCATCATGCAGCCCACTGCTGTCATGTTGTTAAGGTAGGGTTGGGAATTTTGAATATACCTGCGCACAAGCCACAAACATTTCCTTCAACTCCATACAGACAAAGCTCGTCATTGTTCCCGTATGATGATGGGTGGCTTCGTGATTAGCAGTGATGGTCGAAAGCCCCAGACAGCAAGCAAATGTACGTCATCCAGGAGCCGGGAGGCTGCTCGTTGACTTCAAATCCCTATCCTATGCTTCTTCTGGCCTCTCCTCTTTCTTCGTACAGTGATGTCACACTTCTTCTCGTTGCCTTTGTGGCTTGAATATGAATTCCCGTGCAAAAGTACAGCTTGAAAACATCATAGCTCACGTGCAAATTTGCTCTGGCCATTGAGCAAAACGATCCAATGAAACAAATCCGTCGATTGGCATTTTAGCACAGGCCATTGTGAATAACGGCCAGGCTCTCATTCGCAGCACGGTGCTACTTTTCAGAAGAACGCCGACTTTTAGTATCGCCGAGCAGCCGCAACGACACAACATTTGCACATCCAATTTGCGCCCGACATCATCATTCTTCTGCGTGCTTCATGTAAACAAAACATTGAATCTCATGATAGCTTTTTGGCAAACCATTCCAAAGCCTGCTGGGAAATATCTTGCCCCCTTAATTGCATCATGTTTCACCATGTTTGTTCCATTAACTGTGCTTTAGCGTCGAAAGTTTTCTTCTGCCAGGGAAAAGTTGAAAACGACACCCCAAAGTGCAGTGAGCGTCAAGCAGACAGTGAAAGCGCAATAAAGCGGCTAAAAAAAGCCAGCGGGCTCTGGTGTTAGAAGCAAAACAATCGGGGCTTGAACCCTTTCACACGAGACTACAAATAAAACATGCATGCGCAATCCCTTCGTAAATAAGGCGCATCAAATATTTAGACATTTGGAGCAAATTGCCATGAGCCATAAAGGCACTTCAATGAGCGACTAAATGTTGGCCTACATATGCCTGCCTGCGTGGTTGCCTGCCTGGCTGCCTGCCTGCCTGGCTGCCTGCCTGGCTGCCTGCCTGGCTGCCTGCCTGCGTGGTTGCCTGCCTGCCTGCCTGGCTGCCTGGCTGCCTGCCTGCCTGCCTGCCTGGCTGCCTGGCTGCCTGCCTGCCTGCCTGCCTGCCTGCCTGCCTGCCTGCCTGCCTGCCTGCCTGGCTGCCTGGCTGCCTGGCTGCCTGGCTGCCTGCCTGGCTGCCTGCCTGTCTGCCTGCCTGTCTGCCTGCCTGCCTGCCTGCCTGCCTGCCTGCCTGCTCTTTCATATCGGGCTGGTAGAAAGAAGACAGCAGGGCAGCTCCCAAATTGTCACCATCATCTTTTTTTAGTATGAAAAGGTAACAAGTAGAAGAATATCAAATCATGTACCTGACACTGCTGTTGTAGATATTGAAAGTGAGGCAGATGATGCCCAGCAGGATTCCCACACTCGAAAACACAGACATGGACACAAATAGCTTCTGGGAGAGGTAGCGAAACTCCTCAATGACCATGGTCTGGTCTGCGGGGGGGCCAGAGCCTAGCAAGGAGACACAATGACAAGACAATCACACATTGACACTTTGCTATTGGAGGGAGGGAGGGAGGGAGGGAGGGAGGGAGGAAGGAAGGAAGGAAGGAAGGAAGGAAGGAAGGAAGGAAGGAAGGAAGGAAGGAAGCAAGGAATCAAGCAAGGAAGGAAGGGAGCAAGGAAGGAAGGAAGGGAGCAAGGAAGTAAGGAAGGAAGGAAGGAAGGAAGGAAGGAAGGAAGGAAGGAAGGAAGGAAGGAAGGAAGGAAGGAAGGAAGGAAGGAAGGAAGGAAGGAAGGAAGGAAGGAAGGAAGGAAGGAAGGAAGGAAGGAGGGAAGGAGGGAAGGAGGGAAGGAAGGGAATGGGCCCATCAAGGAAATGACAAATTCCCATGCCAAACATTGCGGGCGCTTTGTCATTTCAACAGAACCGGACCCACTTTGGCTTTTGCTGAGACCACTGACTTTCAGCTCAAAGGTCTCACTCAACGTCTGTGTGTGTACATGTAATACATGTGACAGGGAGTCCTGTGGGAAAATATGATCCGCTTCACACTAAAACCTCTCCCTGCCCTTGATGGTGCGATGGGAATATATGTTACCATGGCGACAAGCCCCGTAATGGTTACCAAGGCAATATGAGGGTAAGGCACCGACGCAGCAGTGGTGTGCTTGCCACGGAGAGGAGATAGTGAGCAAATACACTGAGGTGAGACAGAGCAGAGCAGGAGCCCAGATATGACAAGGGCAAACAGTTGGATGTTACAAATTGGACGCACTTAGCTATGTTATGCTTTGAGCCAATCCAAAACACAACAGCAATGTTCTTTTCTTTGAACGCATTATTTTGGAGGTGGGTTTTTTTTCCTCCCCACAGCCCAACCGTTTGTTTCCAATGTGTGTGGAAAGGAAAGAGAGTTCAAGGTTGCAAAAGATGTTGGCCGCCAATGATGGTCGCAAACAGTCATCATCAAATTTTGATGCCCTAATACTTGCCTGTATGTAACTAAGCATACAACTGGGCTGTATTCTAATCGTCTCCTGTGGCTAGCAGAGAGAATGACATCTTTGTAGAGGTGACTGGCTGGCTGGCTGGCTGGCTGGCTGGCTGGCTGGCTGGCTGGCTGGCTGGCTGGCACACAGCAAAGAGTGCCTAACTGGCTTTTGCCCTGTCCAAAAGCATCTGTTGACCTTCCATCCAGATGGCCCAGGCAGACACATTGGAGGGTGCATGACCACACACACGCACACGCACACACACGCACACACACACACCCATGCATGAGTCGAACATTTGTGGAGGTCAGTGCATCCCCTGCCCTGCCTTCCCTTCCCTCAGCATAGGGAAAGGTTGCTTGGCTGACATGGTGGCTTTGTTACTTGCATGGCGCACACACACGCACGCACGCACGCACGCACGCACGCACGCACAGCCTTTAACGCAGTCTTGGCCAAAGTCCAGCCTGCAGGATCCGTCCGTCTATTTCCTACAGCGGCCGGCAACAAAAAGAACGTTTTGGACCCTTTGCCAGCCAGATTGCTTTGAAATGTCCCAAAAGGATGGCCATGCTATTTGTGCTGGATGGCTGCATAGCCTTGTGCTTTCCGATCCCAGTTGCACGAGACGGCACTCGCGACAGCTCCGTCCGTCCGTCCGTCCGTCCGTCCGTCTTCGGAATCGTCCATTTCACATACGTTCTCCGTATTTGTTGGCGCAAGAGATTTGGTGTGTTGAGGGAAGCGGAAATGACACACGCATTGCCTCAAAGTCAAGGTCACCCAGGGAGCCCCATGCTATTAGCGCCCAGATTGCAATTCAAGCGGCATCTTCCATTCATTGCATCACTTCCACTGTCTTCAAGTGCTCGTTTCTAATTAGAAAATGGAATGGAATATTTGTTGCGTAGCGTGACGTTTAACTGCGGCGGCTCACATCGCTGCCGCCGTACCATGGCGAGCGTGAACCACTCGGAAGGGTGCGGGGGTCATTAGATGGTATAGGAGGAGGGCCGGAGACAGTGAGAGAGAGAGAGAAGAGAAGAGAAGAGAAGAGAAAAGAAAAGAAAAGAAAAGAAAAGAAAAGAAAAGAAAAGAAAAGAAAAGAAAAGAAAAGAAAAGAAAAGAAAAGAAAAGAAAGAAGGCAAGATGAATGATTCTCACCAATCCATTTGTCATTCCCATACCAGGACAGATTGCCTTTGGTGCTGTCGTAGTAGCCGATCTTCTTATAGCTTCCTCCTGTGAAAGAAAGAAAGAAAGAAAGAAAGAAAGAAAGAAAGAAAGAAAGAAAGAAAGAAAGAAAGAAAGAAGGAAAGAAGGAAAGAAGGAAAGAAAGAAAGAAAGAATGGCCGCATGACATACTAAGACTTCCTTTTGACAGTACGTGGACCTCACGGTTGTAACCAATTGCATTTTCAACAAGCTGACGTCTACCTTGGAGCTGTTCAATTAGAGTCCAGGCCATCCGAGAACCTTGGGCGTCAAATACGACGTGACCCTGGAAGAAAGGGGCTGAATTTGAATGTTGGCACTTCTCTCCACCTTCCCTCCAGATTCCTCCGGCTGGCGAAGAATATCCCTCTCATTTTCATACTCACCGAAACGCCCTCGAAAGAGCTGGTGTTGAGGGCGCGGTAGATTTCGGCCGTTACGTCTCGGTTGTTGTAATTGAAATCTTCCAGCCGCCGACCTTTGGCCTTCAGAGGTCCCACCGTCTTGTTGAGCGCCAGAGCCAGAGCCCACACGGCGTCGTAGGCCAGGGGAGCTTCTTGAAAGCCGCCCGTCTCCTCTGAGTTTTTGCCCCCCAGCTTTGACATCAGCTGCTCGAGAAATTCCTGGGAGGTCTAGAAAGAAAAAGCAAGACAGGTCCATGTGCACTAGATACGTACATCGTATAATAAGAAGAACAAGGAGAGCAAAAGGACGCAAGGCTTGCATCTTTTATAGTAGTGATTATTCATTCGCACGCAGCCTTTAGGAAACCTTACACTGATGATGATTCACCCAAAAGGGAAATAGTCAGTGGTCCAAAAGTCATGAATAATGACTGCTGTTATGTCTCTCTCTCTCTCTCTCTCGGATCCAGCTAAGAGCAGTGCCTCCCTTCTCAAAGCCTTTGAAATCGACACTCTTGAATCATTTATACCATCCTTCTCGGCGTTCCACGTTTGAAGAAAAGAAAAGAAAAGAAAAGAAAAGAACGAAACACATTCCTCCAACTTTTACCGAGGCTCGACAACTGTGGCACGGGAACAGAGCTCAAGCACGTTACAATAGATGAGGCGCCTTTGGTCCCACTCGCTCGGTGCCTGTTGCAATTTCTTTCGTTCAATTAGCATTCTATTATGCAGAAGACACCGACCGGGGGGCGGGCTAATACTTTTGGTCGGGTCGGCCCATTTGCCGCTGTGATGATGTCATTACACTACACCGGAAGAAAATGCGCCATGCAGCTGGAGATGTAATGGCCCGCACGCCGTCTTTGCATCCTCATAGGAAGGTGTGGATTTTTTTCTCTCTAGATGTCGTCGTCTCACTTGGTCACACGGTACAGTAGCACAACGCAACCGGATTACCGCATGCGTTTGACAATCAAGTCATCATCGGTCAGCGGAAAATTCAAAAAGCCTTCGATGGATTTCCTGAGAAATTGCAATCGATTCAGGTGTGAAATCCCCACTAGCTCTTGCGATACCACCAAAAAAACCCAAACAGGCCTTCATTTGAGGGAGAAGAGAAACTTGCCAGACATGCCAGATGGTTGCTTGTTTCACAAATCCGTCGGAGAAAGTACAAGCGGCGCTTAGAAGAGAGCAGACACTATTGAAGCATGCTGAATGTCTGACCATTGCATATGAGCATCATTTCGTCTATTGCCAACAATATTCAGTTGCTAGATGAAGCACCACTCTTCACGTCTCACCAGGTTGGAAGCTCCTCGTACGGTCTCCGGGTTGAGCATGACAATCTCAGTGGTCACGTGACCTTCCACGGCTTCCGTCATTTGCTCCACCGTGCAGTTGACGGACGGATCGTTGATTTTAAACCAGTTGTCGGAGTACCAGCCGATGAGGAACCACACGTATTTCTTCCCGTACAGCTTCTCCTTGTAAACCTGACAACGGGAGGCATGAGCGACAACTGTCATTGATTGATATTAATATTGATCATGTTGGGGGCTGAAAGACAAGGCAGGGAGTCCTTTTAGGTCCTCTTAGTTGAGTCAAGTAGGAAGGGCTGTTTTTGTGTGCATTTACTCACTACGGCTTGTGATGGAACTTTGACTCCAACTACTCCTCTCGGAAGAGAAACATTCATAATCCGGAAGATCATTTCATATTAGCTGGGTCACTTAGACCTCGGAGGAGTTTGGAGATAATGAGAGTTTGGACGTGAGAGGAGAATTGATGTGCTGTGTGGTCCTGTTGTTTTGTTTTTTTATTGCTCCCAAATGTCAAGCGCTGATAAGGTACTTTAATATATCATTTCAGAACATGATTACATTTGATGAAGAAGCTTTTACACGTACAAAGATTGCATACTGTTCCGATGTTGGGCTACTTCCAGTGGCTAGACCGTCGTATAAAAATCGAGTTGCTTGGAGGACCAGCGCATCATTTAAGATGTGAAAATAAATCTCTCCTTCTCACACGCACAAGCAACTTTTGAAACATTCCGTTTCTTTTTGACGGCAAGCTCAGACGGCCGGCCGCCGATAAATATCAGGAAGAGTAAAATTTAAAATGACCTCGCAAAAGACCTTCCTGGCTTCGGTTTCATAGAAGAGGCCAACAATGATTCGGGCATCCTGACGCTTGAAAGAGGGAGAAAGAAAAGAGAGTCAGTCGCTCAGCCACCCACGCGGCCGCACATGAAAAGAACGCAACAGGCCTCACAGCGCGGACGCACGCACGGACGCACGGACGGACGGACTGACGGATTTGCTGAACCGCGACTTTCTCTCCCCTGGTGATATTAGTGCTGTTGCCATGGTTTCCATTCCAACAACTAATTAATCCTGCACATTAAATCGAGGCCAGCGTTTGTGGCAAGGTCATTCTTAAGAGAGTGTGAGCCAGCCAGCCAGCCAGCCAGCCAGCCAGCCAGCCAGCCAGCCAGCCAGCCAGCCAGCCAGCCAGCCAGCCAGCCAGCGAGAGAGCCAGCCAGCCAGCCAGCCAGCCAGCCAGCCAGCCAGCGAGAGAGCCAGCGTGTGCACACATGCAAGCTAAGGCCAGGAAGGAAGGAAGGAAGGAAGGAAGGAAGGAAGGAAGGAAGGAAGGAAGGAATTTGAATATCCAAATTAAAATTGCAATAAGAAATTGAGTGAGGCTAATAATATAATTGCGGGTTTGGAATGACATGCATACGATAAATTGCTTCTTGTGATTAGCAAAAGGAAATTATTTAAGGGGCAAAATTCCGTGACTAGCGTATGTCTTATCTGACAAATGTTGGAATTATAAACAAATGACTCCTGAGGTTGGGCTCCTCTGAGGCCAGGTCCTGTGGGGATTTTGGACAACCAACGGAGGGAGTCTGGCTCACAATGTCTGATTCCACAGCTGTTATACGGGGCGGGGTTGAGGTCGGGGCTCGGAGCGGGCCGGTCAAGTCGGGAGGCGCGTATTCTATTTAACCGTGCTTTGTGCAACCTGCTGAAATACAAAATTCAATTCTCCAAACTGACTGTTAAAATGATAATCAGCTCTAACGACATGCATTATTGATGCCTATGAATCAAAGTGTGTTGAAATGATCCTGTCGTGCTGACCGAAAAAAACCATCCCTCCCTCCATCCCTCCCTCCCTCCATCCATCCATCCATCCCTCCATCCCTCCCTGTCTAAAATTGGCCCACATTTGGAAGAGCATACGTATTTCTATCACCACGTGTATCGGCTCCAGCCAATATTTGCTTCCGGCGCTGACACATAACGGGGAGCTTAAGCTAACCACAAAAGACGCACCCACAAGCTGTATAGAGGCTGCTGCGCATTCACTCATCTAAAGCTGCGTGGCTGCGTGGCTGCCTGCCTGCCTGCCTGGCGTTCTCATCGTTGATGCAAGCAGAACGCATGAGACAGCCTGTACGTGCAGGAACATATTATTTTTGGACTCAGCTGCGTGTGTCTGTGCTAGATAGAAAAACACTTGTGCGTGTGTGTGTGTGTGTGAGATTCTCAGCACAAGTCTGAAAAATGGCAAATTAGCCAGAGAGCTCAATTTCAGCCAATAGAGCAAAAGTAAAGGACGTTGCCTCCGCATTTGAAATTGGAGCAAATGAAAGCTAATTGGAAATGGAGACAGAATGGATTGCGGCCGTCTGTAAATGGCAGCAGGCAGCTGCAGCATAAAAGAAGTCCGCGCGCTTGGGAATTTGAGGCACCTTCAGGTTTTTGACGGCCACGGCGGGGTCAGTGAGGAAACTCTGCCGAACGCTGATTTCAATGGCAGCCTCCTTCACCCTCTCTTCCAGATCGTCCAGGGTCTGCCAATGAAAGAGTCCGACACAAAAGGGAGGCCGCACAAAGCCATAGAAGAAAGAAATGAGAAGATGAGCGGCTTGTTTACAAAGCTCACCGTGGCGGTTTAGCTAGGAGACAGATAAGGGGAGGTGACAAATAAGGAGCGCTGAGCAAATGGGAAATGAGAAAGAAAGAAAGAAAACAAGCCAGTGTCCTTTTCAAAGTCACCTTGCAAGCACACCACCATAAATAAGCCTCCTCTCTCTTCATTCTTTGTTGGATACACTTGCGTCACCGCCTTCGGTTGCATGCTTCAGCACAACACAAAGCTGGATCGCTCACCGAGGTAAAAACTTCTGTGGTCTGCTGAATGGTGGCAATCTTGGTCCACTTCCACTTCTGGAAGAGCTGCACTCGAGTGGGGTTGTGCAAGGTGGCCGACGGATGAGTGCGAAAGAAAGTAGGAAAGCGCTGGCGGTTGGACAGAGCTGGAGAACTGGACCCGTACGATAGCTGAGAGGCAAGAAGAAGAAGAAGAAGAAGAAGATGATTCTCAACCAATGAAGGGAAATCAGGCACAAAAATAATACAAAAGAAGAATTGTTAGTCATGCTTTCATGCATCTGAAAGGCTATATTATCTTCCCAAGCTAAAGAATTTCATCCAAATGTTTTTCTCTGAGGACATCTCTGCATTTCTTAATGACATCGTCTTTATCGGCACCTCTTGGATCGTAGAAAGCATCGCTGCGTTGACAGCCAGCCACGTTGCTATGGGAAATGTCAGCTTTCAAGCCCCTGGCCAGCCACTTGAAGCTTCCCTCTGTGAGTTTACACATTCTCCGGAAGCTTTGTAGATTTGCTACGGATTCTTTCCGCGGTGGCGGCAGCGGCGGCGGCGGCGGCGGCGGGGGCGGCGGCGTCCTCCCTCCCTCCCTCCCTCCCTCCCACTGGCCCATAGATAGCATGAAGAATGTCGTTAAACTAACCGCAGGTGGGAATACGAGTGTGACTAGTGTTTCGGTGCCGTGAATAAATATCCAGTTGAAGTGAGGCAGCTTTTCACGGAAAGGATCCCAACCTCCTCCGAGCCCCGCGTGCACAATAGTAGACAATATACGGGCCGGCGGGCGCCGCTTTCATATAAATAGCCGGCTGAGCGACTGCATGAAAAATGCAAGAGTGGACCTTTCGCAAGCACAAGACAATGACATCATTGTTAGACACATATGGGTGGAGTAGGTTTTTTTTTTTCTCCTCCACATGCTTAAACATTTGTGTCAGCAGTAAGTGTAATGAGCAAAGTGCAGTAAGCGATGTCGTTAAAGTGTTTCTAGGGGGTTGTAATGTTTCGATTGCGTGGTTGTCTTTATTTACAGCAGGCTGCAAGATGCATGAGCCCAGCCAAGGAAGAAAGAAAGAAAGAAAGAAAGAAAGAAAGAAAGAAAGAAAGAAAGAAAGAAAGAAAGAAAGAAAGAAAGAAAGAAAGAAAGAAAGAAAGATAGAAAGAAAACGACACTGCTTTTTTGTAATGTACACTGTGTTGACTGGACACTAGCAAGGCTTTTCTTCTCTTTTTTGCAGATACTCCAATTTGCATCAATACAACGCGAGTCTTACCACGATAAGGTTCCACATGCGAGCGGCCTCAGCCACCAGCGTGGACACTGAGCTGCAGCCGGGCATCAGTACGATCTTGATGGGTTCTGTGTACAGAAGGTCATAAAGGAGCTTGGTGGCTTCTCCGGGATCGCACTGTTGACACACACACACACACACACAAATAGTGCGGCTCGCGGTCAAGACGCAAGGCACAAGCAGTACTTTAGTAGACGTTGACTTTCAGGAGAGACCGATGGATTGGATCACATTGAAGTGAGTTAGTAACTGTTACTCAATAGACATAGCAACGTGTCAGCTCTCATGTGAAGGGAGCCCACATGCATTGGCAAGAAAGCAAGGTGAGCCATGTTTCAAGGTCATCTGAGAGGGAAAAACATTTACCCAGCAGTCAAGTTCCATGACCTGGAGTCACATCCAAATGCTATGCCTGGCTTTTCATTTACAACTTGTAGTAAATGAAAAATCAATAAGCAATTTAAGTGATAATGCTAACGGCATATTAATCACGTCTCCGAGTGCAAAACACACACAGGGTTGGCTTTCTCTTGGTTTGCTTGCTTGCTTGCTTGCTTGCTTGCTTAGCTTTTCAATCATGATTTGCTCCATTATCACGATTTCATCGATTTCCATGCATGGCAAAACTAAAGCACCTCAGTGAGAACAAATACCATTGTGTCATGTATGCATGACAAATGGGTTACTTTCAGTGTTGATGTTTGCTTTCTATGGATCTTGGGGTGGCCATCATTATGTGATGTGTCCACTAAGGGATGAGTTCTTTTTTGTTGAAAACAAATCCATCATGTTATTTCCTTTTTGATTCAAAATCACAATGACAACTCTTTTCAGCTGCCAAGCTCAAATTGGATGATTTTCTTTCCCCGCAGTGGACTACCCGATATGGCGTTTGTCACGATGGAGGCAGGACGAGACACGGCGTCGGTGCACGCGCAAATCATATCGGTGGAAATGTATTAATGAAATTCTAATCACCCAGATGCGGCATATTAATCACTCCGGGTTGGTTCAAGAGCGCTCCCTGGACACCTGATGTGAGCTGCTGGGCTGGGCTGGGCTGGGCTGGGCTGGGCTGGGCTGGGCTGGGCTGGGCTGGGCTGGGATGGGATGGGATGGGCTGGGATGGGATATTGCGATGGCAAATATGCAGCTGCCTTGTACCTTTGACAGTTTCCTCAATGAATCATTATTTACTTTCATTTTCTATAATAAGACATCAGGTGAACCCTGCCATATCGCTCTTCTATAGTCATCAAGCAATAGCACAAGAGCAACAATCCAAAGCAGGTCGGCAGGCAGGCAGGCAGGTCGGCCGGCTGGCTGGCCGGTAGGATGGCCGGCAGGCCAGCAAGCCTCGCTCAACTCATCGATTTGGCTGAGTGATAATCCTGCCATTATTGCGTGGAACATTTAACCTTGGCTGGCTGTGACACAATCAATTTCAACAGCATGGCATCCTCACAACGCTCGCTTCACCTTGAGTCGATCGTCATGGCGACGGCCAATCGGAGCCCGTTCGGTCAAGTCACGTTATCCATCCCACTTCCGCTGGCTGGGGTTTGATGGCTTTTGGGTTCTTTCAAGCCAGTTTAATGGCAGATGGAACAAGCTGTTGTCCCCCACCGTTTTGAATGTCACCATTGAAGGATTAGCCTGTCAATCAGCCAAAGCCCTTGCGCCAACCCAGTTAGTGATTAACCCCCGGCCGGCCGGTCGGCCGGCACCGTGGTGACTCTGGGGAAATCACTGGCACCGGCACCGGCACCGGCCCATTTAAATTGGATGCTATAGGTTCCACGTGCAAGCCCAGCCACACATGGCTTCCTTGACCTTTGGGACCTGCCCTCTTACTTCAGCACCCAAGCACAGGACATTTAATCAGCTTTCCTGCAGATTGCATAAAAGTAAAAAATTCTCTGCTTGGTTTAGCGTCTAATGATGCAGCCTTTGTTGCTGAATGGCTATCCACAGTCAGGCAGAGGGAGGGAGGGAGGGAGGGAGGGAGGGAGCCAAGGCGCTATTTCTTCGATGAACCTCAGCGTCACTTTCCAGCAGAAAATCAAGCGTCACTCATCTGCTCTTGTTTATCATCCTGCTGCTGCTGCTGCTGCTGCTGCTGCGCTGGTCTTGATTCAGTCGGAGAGCCCAAATAGTGTTTGTTTGAAGTCAAGTTGCCAAGGTTACTGTTGTCATGCCAATTGCCATCCAATGCCACCCAACAGCCTCCTCGCTTCGCCTCTGGCGTTTGAAATGGGGACAAATGACTGCCATACTTTTGAAAGCACCCACCAGCATGTCACAGCGCATCGCCCCGTCCGTGCCTTTGTGTCACTACCAATTTTGTTGTAGGGGACAAAATAATGCTCCTTTTTTTTTTTTTTCTTCGTCTTTTAGCAGGGCATCCTGATTGGGAATATACGAGCTCGGCGATCGGAAAATAACAAGGCCAAGATTAGGGAAATGACAAAAGCTTCATGCACTGATGAGATGAGTGAAACATTTGAAAGGGGACTGACTGCTCTTGATCCCAAATATACAAAGTCATCAGTGGAAGTAATGTTCTGGGACAAGGCCATTAATCTTCATTGCTGAACAACATGAAAAAAAATACAACTGGAGGAATCTTTTGTCTGCCAATTTGAATAACCACGCCACTGAAACTGTCGTTGATTCTTTTACATTGTTGTTGACGTTGTCGGACGCCGGGAAATCAAATCTGTACCAGTGTCCAATGTGTGCAGCAAAAACAAATTCTTTTTCCTCTCAATCCATAATTGTATTGATTTGTCTCTGTTTTGAATGCCAAGGGCAACAAAGCGGTGTGACAATGAAGGGGAGAAAGCTCAGTGGAGCATGCGTGCCTCCAGAGAGTGGACACCCATCAAGTGGCTACGCTTCTTAGACTGCGCCCGCTACTGGATTTCCAATTTGGGTAGCCTCGTCATACTTTGGAAGGTCAGCCGCTAGCTCGTGGAATATTAGAAATGCCTCAAGAACACAATCTTAGAATGCGCTTCAAAAATAAAACGACTTCAAACCGTATTCGCCGTGACCCAGCTACGGTGACTATCGCTTGTCAATAACACCATTGAAATACTATTTGAAATCTGCTGGAAAGTGACTGGCGGAAAGAGAGAGAGCAAGTTACTCACCATGCTGTCGTAATGAATCAACTCCAGCTCGTAGTCGGGAAGAATATCGGCCCTCTGGTTGACCAGAGCCAAGGCCATCTTCGCGGCGGGGAGGCAGGCTTGCCCTCCGGGCCAGCCTCCGCTCATTGGGAAGAGCGCGCCGATGTATAGCTTCTTCTTGCCCGGAGCTGGATGGGGGCACAACAACAGGAGCACAGCCAGGGTCAGGCACCGGCCGGGGGCGGAGCCGCTTTGCCGGAGCCGAGCCATGCCAACTTGATCGCACCGCAACTTTGGAGCCGTGTCTCGTGTGAGTAGGCCGGAAAAATGAATTTCATTTGCCCTTGGAAACGGCCTGGCATTTGCACCGCTCGCTGACACTTTTTTTTATTTTGGAGAGAGAATGAGAGACACCATTTGGCCAAAAAGCGTCATAAGTTCACCACCAGGATGGAAAGTTCATTCATACGGTGGGAAATTCCACAGCAGAGCAGAGCAGAGCAGAACACTTCCAACTTGGATACAAAGTCAGCTGGCTATCAAGCTTCGGAAACGTTTACGTTTAACAGTCAGTGTTGGAAAATAGGGTGAACGTAATCCATCATGAAGAAAGAAGGCTGAAAGAGTCAGATCCGCTGAGCTCGCCTCGGCATCGGTTCATCAGCCCGCCTACATTCTCCGCTTTCTGCTCCAAAGGCGCGTTACCACACACGTTGGCTCAGGAGGGAGGGAAGGAGGGAGCGCCCGCCGCCGCCGCCGCAGCCGGCCGGCCGGCCAGCCGGCATCGTCTGTTCGGAGGACTCGCTCGCGCAAAGGTGGCCAAATGGAAAAGTATCCCAGAAGATGAACGGGAGAGAGAGGAGAACGGACAAGAGGTGCGCAGAGCAGAGCAGAGCAGAGCAGAGCAGAGCAGAGCAGTGCAGCGCAGCGCAGCTCAACGTGTCCGACTGAGGTTTGACTGCAGCAGCAGCAGCAGCAGCAGCAGCAGCCGCCCGCCCGCCCGCCCGCCCGCCGCGTGTGGGAGCGCGTGAGAGGGGAGGAAGAAGAGGAGGAGGGAGGGAGGGAGAGAGAGAGAAAGAAGAGGAGGAGGAGGAGGGATGTTCTCTCTGTTTCACAAAGCACTTTGAATTTGCAATCCCATAACACAGCCCTGCTCGTTTATCTTAAGCTTCCTGCCCTCAGCGCCAAAAAGACTCACACACTTTCAACCCAATTGCATGAAATGCTCCTCATGGTCATCCAGAAGGAAATAGGGTTCGTTCGTTCGTTCGTTCGTTCGTATTTGTCATGTGACTACAGATGGGCCGTGATTGAATTCATTGGAGTCAGACTTGTTGCATCCCTCTCTCCTCTCCTCTCCTCTCCTCTCCTCTCCTCTCCTCTCCTCTCCTCTCCTCTCCTCTCCTCTCCTCTCCTCTCCTCTCCTCTCCTCTCCTCTCCTCTCCTCTCCTCTCCTCTCCTATATTTGTAAGAGTAAGAATGGCGTATGGAAGGCATTGCCACTAGGTCATGAACAATCTCACGCTGCGTA
Source organism: Syngnathus scovelli (assembly GCF_024217435.2). Classification (NCBI taxonomy): domain Eukaryota; kingdom Metazoa; phylum Chordata; class Actinopteri; order Syngnathiformes; family Syngnathidae; genus Syngnathus; species Syngnathus scovelli. The sequence goes on from NC_090865.1 coordinate 261,411, forward strand.
GCGTGGCGTCAGGGTTGGCTGCAGGAATCCACAACGGTATGCGGGGGCAAGGGGGGGGGGGGGGGGGGGGGGGGGGGGGGGGGTCTCCACACACACACAAACCAAGTCAGCCTCAGCCTCAGCCTCAGAGGAAAAAAAGAAAAGAATTGAAGCAAGTGCAAGAAGGCTGTTGACGCTGAAACTCCCAGGTAAGCAAGCGCAGCAATGGAACAAAGCTTTTCAAGTGCTTTCATCCGCACAAGCAAAGTGACACGTGCAAACTTCACACAGGAAATGCAGTGAGGATAGGAAATCCAATTCTGAATCTGCTGCACCACACCATTACAAACAACAGTTAGGAAATGAACACCTATGCCATAGGACATCTTGACCAATCATTTGTCCCAATTCCTTGCGTGCAATTGGATGCTCATACTTTGGACGTGAGCAAATGGAAGGCTTTGAGAGTGTTCACTGTCGGTCGTGCACACATGATACGAGATGATAATCTTCTACTCCTTCCTTCCTTCCTTCCTTCCTTCCTTCCTTCCTTCCTTCCTTCCTTCCTTCCTTCCTTCCTTCCTTCCTTCCTTCCTTCCTTCCTTCCTTCCAAAGTGGGCCACGCCACGGCACGCCACGCCACGCCACGCCACGCCACCAGTGCAACCATTAAACTAAATGACTCTTGTTACTGGCGGAGCTGAATGACGGAAGGCAAACGCTTAAGTGGTGCATTGCGTTGGCCTTGTACTGCTACTTGCTGCACACTTTTCACCTTGCCGCCTGTGCCTGACATCTGTTTGATGATCACAGAAGAAGAGGGAGATTGCTGGTGCGACAGTCTTGGTAGGACTCCAGAAGCTGGGGGCTACATCTGATATTCATGGGCTTTGTGTTAGCCACTTCCAAAATAGAGCACTGGCTCTGTGTGACAATGATGTGAGAGAAACAGCTCGCAGGCTGCTTTAATCTATAGCAGCAGCAGCAGCAGCAGCAGCAGCACCACGGACAGCGTTAATGTGCCGCGCTTGGCAGAAAGAGCCCACCTCGGGTGCACAAATATGTTCATTTACTACGACGACGGCGCCGCTGCTGCTGCAACGGCACTGGCGCACAAGCGCTGAGAAGAATTGACATAAGCTATGGATGCTGGCATATAGCAAGTACGTATTTGAGCTTTTCAAAAAACAAAATCATCATCATCATCATCAAACGACGCCTGAGCAGAATGAAAAATCTTGGAAATAACAAGACGGATCCTGATTTACGCTCAGTCCTCCCTCTTCTGCAGCAAGCGCCGTCATTGGGAGTGAAAAATAACAAGCTGGCTGTTCTTTATGTTTGAATGGCACGCCTTTGCGAGACAGGACTTGACTGGCCGGGGGCTGCATGGCTGCCTACATGGCTGCATGGCTGCCAGCCTGCATGGCTACCTCCATGGCTGCATGGCTGAACGGCTGCCTGCCTGCCTGCCTGCAAAGCCCTCAATCGATTGGATTGCACGGGTTGCCAGGTCACACGGGCCAGATTGTTGGGCTGCGTTGCGTGGGTTCGCTGGATGACTGCAGTGCGGCGCAATGGGCTCAACGCCATGCCAAGATCCCCGCGGGCCGACGGATGAGATGCTGCGAGCCACTACGACGGAGCTCTCCAAAACACAATGGAGCCCGTTAGAAGTTGGCTTGAAATGTGACTTGGGCGTTTTGGGATTTTTGAAGAATGAGATTCGGACTTGTCCTTTTTCCTCGTGCCCTCTCTCTGGGCTCGGCTTCACTTGACACGTGCTCATTCTGCTCCATTTCACTCCTTGAGTCTCGCTTGGCCCCTCACCTACGTATCTCCTCCCTCCACTTTGCCTTGCAGCGTCTTTCCTCATCGTCCAAAGGGCTGACTTGTGAACAAAGTAATAATGTTAATGTTATCTGCAGTGTGTCCGTCCATAAAACAATTTCTAATCTCCTTGGCTGTCTGCGGGCATGCCGCTGCCGCTGCTGCTATTTCTGGCGCTCCTATTTATCATGATTACGGTGACTGTGATGTCGCTGAAGCGATGGGGCTTTTTTTTCTTTTTTTTCTACATCAAATGGAAAAGCCATCTTTTGCAGGTGACCATATTAGGCCCAAACAAAAAACAACCAACTCATTCTCTGGAACGTTTTTAAAAATGGATCTGAAACAGTGTTTCAAAAAGCTGTCGTTGGTTCTCGTGGATACGTTTGTGCTCAACTTATTGATAACTCAAGGCTTGGTAGGGCTGGGCTGAGACATCCATCTTCCTCCTCCCACGCACGCACGGCAAATTACAAGGAGCCAAGAACAATGGCACGTGGCCAGAAATAGCAGTCATGCATAACATTACTCAATTCATAGAAAAAGTCAAACCTGGCCTGCCTGAGCAGGGATTTCAGCCCTCACCACTGCCACACGCTTTGAGAGAAAAAAGAGGACTAACTAACTAACTAACTAACTAACTAACTAACTAACTAACTAACTAACTAACTAACTAATTAACTAACTAACTAACTAACTAACTAACTAACTAACTCACTAACCCCTACCCAAGAGCTATAATAGTCAATGTCTGACAAGCCACGTGCAGGACAAACAGGTCACTCGGGTTGGACGCTGCTCCGCATGGAATTCTTGCTTTGCCATAAGTCTCTTCAAAGCAACGTCGGATCTTTAACGGGCTCGTCAGAAAGTGCTTCGATGCGTTATTTTTGACACCCGATTTTTGGACAAATCAACGGCTCCGATAACTTGGACGCCGTGAGCGCAAAGGTTCTTGTGGCCGGCTGCACGTCTTAAATATGCTTCATGGGAGATGTTTTCCTTCCAGCCACAATGATGACAGCTCGCTCGCTCGCTCGCATTAAGGAAGGCAAGCGTCTAAATAATACAAACAGATCCACATCCATTATTTATACATCAATATTAAACGCAGTTAAGTGGCAACGCATATTTTTCTTTCGATGATCTTTACCGCTGCCTCGCTGAGTTCATTGCAGAATGCTTCTCATTTGATTGTAATGCCGTTTTAACCAGCTAATTGTATGAAAAGCGAAAGCCATGAAATGGCCACATTTTCCGAGAGTCCATCACAAGATGATGGTGGAGCTAACGTGACTCCCGTCGCTACAGTGCATCTGCTACTAATAATTCACCAACTCCAACTTGTTCTTGTTGGTGCCATTGTCCATCATTCTGACGGGACCATCGAGTAGAGCTAGAACAACACGTACACACGCGCACATTGGAGTTGTGCCTTGAAAGCATTTCTTTCTTTACGTACAAGCAACCACGGGAGAGTGCAACAGTGTGCAGGATTTATAGGCGAGCGCCGGAGGCATGAAAGGCAGAAAAGTCTCCAAACTTTTTACAAGTACGGCTTGCTGATCAATAGGCCTTCTTTTTGACCAAGCGGCCTGTCTCAACAAAGGCTTCGTTCGTCATCATCCGTCACCCGTCGGCACGGCTTCACATCAAGCACCGCCAGCCAGAGCGTTTGAGCCGGCGATAAAGGGCACAAACTCCACCCTTCCGCTAAATTGCCGTTGATAGTCGGCATCCGTTAGAGTCTAACGGTTAGACTAGGTTATTTCCCCTCAGGCTCCTTAACTCGCCCACTGCATTGCAATCAAGATAAACACACTTTCTTTTCTTTTCTTTTTTTTGAAATGTATTATTATTGTGAGTCGGGCCAATAAACCTGTTTTCATAAACCGAGCCTGTTGTAAACTGCTCATGAAAGTCAACTCATCTTGGGATTTCCAAACAGTCATTTGAATTTCTAATTCCAATCAATGTACAACGGGAACATGTTAGAGAAATACAAATGAGACGAATACATCAACCCTTACGAAGCCTTCATACCGCCCGCCGCCCAATTAAGAACAGAGCAGCCAAAAGGCAAAATTGACCTTTAGCCTCGGGAGGTGGAGGTGCATTGGGATTTAGGGCGGAAGTGAAGTCTTAATTAAAAGATGCTAATGTCTGCACAAACACACTTGCAGGTAGGTCCCCTATGTCAAATGATTGCTGCCGCTGTTTAACAGCCGGAAAACAATAAAGCCATAGCCGCCCTCAACTCCAGCCGACACTGATGACACTTTCCTCCTGCACTACTACTGCACTTTGTCCGCACTACTGTTTCTGATGATTCATCTACTTTTCTACTAGTCGATTACTTGACTATGTTACTCGTATCTACCTCATGCACTGGATGGAGGTCTCCATCAATTTCATTGTACTATGTAGAATGACAATAAAGGTTTTCTGATTCTGATTCTGAAAGCCTACATCCCCTCAGGACAAACTCCGAGGCATTTTCTGTCATCGGGACGCATAGAGAAAAAGATGATATCATCATAAGCATGTGCTGCAGAAAACAATGAAGGTGCACCATTTGGGTACATGGAGCGGAGCCATGCATACGGCCAGGCAGCTTTATGACTGTGGAAGATCCGCCGCACACAGACAAAAGCATTTCCTGGAAGCATAAATCTCCGGGCTGGCTCTTCTTTGATTTCACCTTGGCTACGGCCCTCTGCATCCTCTGTGAACGAGTGTCCCTTCACTACTAGCTACAGCAAATGTTTGACCCGTCGGTCATTCATGAATCACTCCCGCGCCCCGAGATATTGACGACAGCACTCTGGCGCCGTACGTGACATACGAGTGCGTTCCACCTACGACTTAGTTCTTGCCGATATTCGAGCTCTATTTCGCTAAGAGTTTGTCCTTTATGTGTCATGATGCCATACAGCGTGTGTCCTACAAATATGTTATGACCTCTCTTCTGAATAATAATGACATTTGAGGTGTTGTGGCTCTGCCTGCCAGACAGAATTAAAAAAGATGGAAACTTGACAGCCTCTGCCATCCCCCCAAAATGTAAAGAATGCAGCATTGCCGTCTTGAGGTACAAAGTAGTATTGGTGGTTGGGGTGACCAATTTTTTCTTTTTTTTTTTTTTCCCCCCCTCCATTTGACTCTGACTTACAATAAGTATGAAAGGCCACTAGGTGGCAGCATCTACAAAGGGTGACTGGTATCCAGAAACGGAGCAGCTTCAACTCCCAGATTGGACTTTTGAAAAGGTTGACATTATAGCTGCATGCAGTCAATAGAAGGAAGAAAAATGGTCCTACCTTTGAAATGTCTGTCATCTTCAGAGAGAAACACCCCCCGAAAATATGGAAAAGACAATTGGATTTTGGATCAACGATATGAATGGAGCACAATGAAAGCTGACATTTTGTGATCAAGTCCACTCACTAAAAATGCAGAAATGGAAAAGAATGACAAGCAAAACGTTGCGCTTACAGTGACACACGGGTTTGGGCGTGTCCCACTTGGCCAACTTGTTGCACTGCGTGGAGTTTGGGCCCATCAAGATGAATCCGGGGAGGCAGCTATAGCGCAGCACAGTTCCCTCCACCGGGAGCCCCGGCGGCCACGAAGACACTCGACCGTTTTCCAAAGACGTCCACACCCGAGGGCATAACAACACTGCAGGCAGGCAGGCAGGCAGGCAGGCAGGCAGGAGAAAGGCCAGCGTTTGCTTTTGAACCAAGACGTGACGCAATGCTGCCGCCTTTCGGTCGCACTCACAACATCGGCTCTGCTGGTTGAGGTCCGTCCAGGTGCCAGTGGGCAGACATTTCCTGACCTTGGGTCCCACAATCACACGGTTTCCCCTGCAGATGTACTCGATCTCATAGTCAACGGGGACAACCTGCACACTTCGAATCTACACATACAATTCAATTCAATGCAGCATTGCAAACAATGGTATGGAAGGATGAGCGAGCGAGCGAGCGAGCTCCTGGCATTGATGCAATACGCTTCAATGACTACTCATGTGAGAGGAGAACTATTGTTATCGCTTGATGTCATATTGTTGTGAGTGTATGGAATTGTTGTTGTTGTTGTTGTTGTTGTTGTCTTTCCTCAGCCAGCCCCTACTCATACTCAGCTATCTAATGAATGTGCCAATTCATATTTTGTCCACTTGCGAGTCTATAAACACTTTTCCATGAACCGACGCAAATGTGGGCATGCGCGCGCGGGAAGCTTTCGGCAGCTTTCGGCGGCTTTCGGCACTTGTAATCACAAACGGCAGTAAGCGTGAATCACCTGCTCCTGTGTAAGGCCTCTGTATCTTATACCACCATCTCTGGGGGGACGGATGATAGCGCAACCTACGAGCGAGAGAGAGAGAGAGAGATGCACAATCAGGTGTCGCAGTGGCAATACAAGGACAAAGCATAGAAAGTGGCTCCTGGCTTTATGGTCACATCATACTGCCTTTTGTGCTTATTATTGCAGTGGGCAGGCCGACCGACCACACGAGGAATGGCAAACAATTGTTGGCTTACAACCGCATAAACAATAGATGGAGCCTGTACTTTAAAACAAAGAGGAAGAACCTGTGAATGAATCTCTTGTGGGGTTGAGTCCAAAGGACACTACTGGTTTACATTCTGCAAGAATGCCCCAACATCCCGAGAACATTTAACACTCATGTGATGGATGGATGGATGGATGGATGGATGGATGGATGGATGGATGGATGGATGGATGGATGGATGGATGGATGGATGGATGGATGGATGGATGGATGGATGGATGGATGGATGGATGGAGGGATGGAGGGATGGAGGGATGGAGGGATGGAGGGATGGAGGGATGGATGGAGCCTTGACCATGTAGTTGGTTGCGCGCAAGTCATGCATGGAATTATCTGTTATGTGTGTGCTGTCGCTTTCACTTTGGCACTTTTTGTGATTTGAAGACAGAGACGTGGACTGAAATGACGACTTGGAGCATCAATCAGAAAGTGCAATACAAAGCAAAGCCAAGCTAAGCTAGCAGCTACCTTCAGTCTGCTAAACCTGAGCAGCCTTTTAATAAAAAGCCATATTACTGTGGGAGGCTGAGGCTGAGGCTGAGGCTGAGGCTGAGGCTGAGGCTGAGGCTGAGGCTGAGGCTGAGGCTGAGGCTGAGGCTGAGGCTGAGGCAGTGCATGATAAAGATGCCACCAGAGGGGGAAGAAATATGCCAGAAGAATGGGAACAGACTCTTTGATGAAGAGGTCAGTCCAGCTTTGATGGAGATGTGGAGTGACCTTGATGCGCACCCCTGGCTCTTGCCGCCTTATAGGCATCACTAAGCACAGAGGGGGGGGGGGGGGGGGGGGAAGACAAAGATCAATCAATCCGGAAGCATGCAGTAAGGAGGTCATTTCTTGTCATAGATTGACTGCAAAGCACAATTTGATTCAAAGCCAATTCTTCCTCGGGGATGGATGATTCAGCCATTTACAGGCAGCCTGTGGTGCCATACAGGTTCAAGCAAATGCTAATCATCCGCTTCATTAAATCATGGGGAAAGACCACTGGACGTGACTCCCATTGGAACGACGCCACCTCACAACACCATGACGATGATGATGATGATGATGAGCACAAAGAGGAAATGGCAGCGCTCTAATCTGACAGCAGTGTATATTACACGGCTAGGACAGCTGCCTGCCTGCCTGCCTGCCTGCGTGGCTGCCTGCGTGGCTGCCTGGCTGACTGGCTGCCTGGCTGCCTGCGTGGCTGGCTGCCTGCCTGCCTGCCTGCCTGCCTGCCTGCCTGCCTGCCTGCCTGCCTGCCTGCCTGCCTGCCTGCCTGCGGGTATTAGTGCAGCATCATTGCTTTCACTTCCGCTGAAAAGCCTCATAATAATAAGCAGGATGACTTTACAGGCTATATTCATTAGCTTCTCCGTCGCCTCACACAGGTGGATGGATGTTGCTGGAATTTCGATAAAGGCCCAAAATGGCCCTTGACCTCGCCTCCATGGCGGCTCGCTTTCATGCAAAGAGGCGGACTGATGTAAGAGACGGAAAGGTCCCGACGCCAATATGGAATATTGAACGCAAACTAAACCGTGTGGATCAAGGCGACGTGCACAAAATAAATGGTTTTGAACTAACTCGTGTGAAATGCACAGTGTCAACGGTGGATGTTAAGAAAAGAGAAAACGGGAGGGAGGACTTTAGCAAGTAGTTGGGGAAAATTCCAAATCGCAGTGGCGGAGGAGAGTGATTAGAGTCGGCAGACAAAAGCAGGGAAAGAAACGGCACAATACTGTAAGAGGATTTAGGAAAGACCAAATGGGATGTGGCGAGGACTGACGAGACAAGATAGCGCGTCCGTGGGAGCGAGGAAGGACACAAAGGAAGGAGAAGGAGAGTTGGCTTGGAAGAAGACGGACGGACGGGCGGGCGGGCGGGCCATTAGAGACAGACAAAGACGTTTACTGACAAGTGAGGAAAAGTTGGATGGAGTATTTGGAAGGAGCAAATGGTGAAGATGAAATGAACGCGCAAGCCTTTCGGATTTCTGCTCATGTAAAGAAAACAAATGAAGCCACACATTGGAGCTCCAATGAAGCCTGATTTGCATTTGCAAACTCAATTGTTCATGTCTCATCGACTAGGCACGCGCACCCACAACTCATTGCATGTGGCAAACAGGAAAGAACTTCATTCATTCAATGGATGAATCGAAGCTGAGATGGCTGAAAGTAGGCGGGCTTTGGCCTTTGGGCTTTGGGCTTTGGCCTTTGGGCTTTGGGCTTTGGCCTTTGGGCTTTGGGCTTTGGCCTTTGGGCTTTGGCCTTTGGGCTTTGGCCTTTGGGCTTTGGGCTTTGGCCTTTGGGCTTTGGCCTTTGGGCTTTGGCCTTTGGCCTTTGGGCTTTGGCCTTTGGGCTTTGGGCTTTGGGCTTTGGGCTTTGGGCTTTCAGCAATCTTTACTGCTCAAGTCAACATTTGTGCAAACTCTTCCATTGACTGCTGCTGCTGCTGACATCGTCCCAAAACAAACGCGGGAGCATGGTCATTACCAGCAGATGTATTGTGTGCAGATGCGCTGAGTAAGGGCCACGCAGCAAAGAAGAAAAGAAGAAACAACGGCACCATCTTTCCACCTGGAAGAAAAAAAACAAAAACAAAAGAGGATGATGCATTTCGTGGAAAGAGACAATTTGACACAAGCTGCCAGCACTATTTCCCTCTCAGAATAAACAACTCAAGCGCTATGACAATTCACTTATTGATGAATCTGTTCCATTACAGCCGTTAAGATGGAAATAAATAGAAAAAGCCGGCCGGGAAGGACAGATATTCAAATCCAGATCATTATCATCACGTTCACAATCCAAAGGAATGCACCGCGTCTGCTTAGCTTACCTAACATCACATATGATCTATTTGCTTTAGAGGACATCTCCTTCTCATGCAAATGAGGCTTGGGCTCATTGTCATTGCATTTGAAACATTCAACAATGCTTCACTTCGGAGTTATTGCCTCTCAAAGTCACAATCGGCAAAATGGAGTGGAGCCGGCCGGTGCAATTGGAAATAAACCGGATTTTAAATACACATATCAATAATAATGAAAAAATAATCTAATATGTAGGTATTCATGAATATGAGCAATATTAACAGCTAGCCCCTGGCTGCATGGCACAAAAGAAGACAAATGTGACAAATGGCAATCAGAGAGCAAGGAGAGTGTGTAGCACTTTCACCGGGCTCTTCTTGTGCGTAGATTGTAAAATGCCTCCGGCCTGCATGTGCCTATATGAAGCATTCTCCGAGAATGGGATGCTGCAAATGGCAGCATTCAATTCGTGTACACAACACTAAATAATGTTGGACTTCATTCCAAAACATTTGCAGGGAAGTGAACGCAAAAAAAAAAAAATCTGTGTCCTCCTCTGACTGCAAAAGGCAGCAAATGTGGCGATTGCTGTTGCCTAGCAACCACCATTCACATCCACATCCACATCCACATCCACATCCACTCTCTCTCCTGTGTGTGGATTAGGCACCAATGATGGTTTGTCTCGTGTGGTTCCCATCACAGCTTGTCACCCACCGCAAGCCCCAGCCTCATTGACAGGATGAAGAAAAAAACAATAGACATGATGCCCTGGCTGGCTATTTATTACTAACGTATAAAGCAACATGCTTTCATGGCAACATCAAGCTGATTTATGATGAGCTGAAGGCTCTCTTTAGAATCCTTGACTCAACTCAAATTGCTGTTCCTTTTTCCTTCCTATTTGAGCAAGACTTTCAAAATGTCCATAACTTCTGCCATACAATTATCTCCGCAGCCTCCCTCCGTCAAAACATTGGTGGCATTCTCTTGCTAGCCTTGAGGAAATTCAAATAGGATGTCATCCAGTCCTACACAATTCAAAGGGCCACAGGCTTTAGTAGCTATTGTGAAAAGGTAATGAAGATGATGAATTGACCTGTCCGGATCAATCGCGCAACTCCTAACAGCAATTGTATTTCAATTTGCAAAATGAGTCACAGGACTGAGGTGTTTGCAAAAAGCTGCGAGTGTTGCTTCTGTTGCCACCAGTCAACTTCCCTTCTTTCTTCCCTTCTTCCCTTCTTTCTTTCTTTCTTTCTTTCTTTCTTTCTTTCTTTCTTGCTTTCTTGCTTTCTCGCTTTCTTTCATAGCAAAGTGCAGCAGTTGAACAAATAAAAGCGCAATCTTTCTTTAAGAGCAAAGTGCAGCGAAAAACGCTGCAAGTGTTGTAAAGGAAGACCTTGCCTCAAAGTGAAACATACCATAGTTGGGGGCAAATGTAACGAAGCAATAAACAATAGGAAACACTAAGCGGAGAAGGCTAGCATAAATCAGCAGGAACGACCCTCACCGCACCGCACCGCACCGCACCGCTGCCTGCAACCGTTGTGACTACGGATTGGCCCTGAGGCGGCGCAGCAAATCTTACCCGAGCGAGCCAGCCAGCCAGCCAGCTGAGAGCGCAAACCAAAAAGAAAAGAAACCCTCCCGACTTCACAAACTAAAGCTGACAAGGAATGGAAGCATTTCCAAGCACGGGAAAAGAACAAGTCCCCAGCCGAGGCCACCGGTTGATCTCCTCCTGCGAGGATGACGGAGGAGAAAAGTCCTCAAGCCGTCCGTCTCACGGAGCCAAAGTCACAATTTCATCTCATCTGCCAGCAGGCCGCAAATAGTTCCATCACCTCCACATGAAGCCTTTTTCCCTCTGGCGTTCTCCGAGTGAAAAAGTCTTGCTTTTTGTATTTTTCAGAACTTTGGTAGTTGTTGGTTCCATTCTGAAAAGCACTTAGCAGGCGCAGCTACATATTTGAAGGGCGCCGCCAACTTTTTACCATGATAAAAGGCCACTTTGTTTTGGAGTGAATAATCGCAATATTCCAGGAAAATAAAAGGGCCTGCATAACTGGAGCGTAGTTGATGCTTTAAACAGCGTCAGAGTTGTCATTCATTGGAATCGGAATCAATGATAGATAATGGACTCATCTTTGAATGAATGCATGCATTTAGTTACAGGAAGAAATAAGGGCAGTAGTCAGTGGAAAAGACAGTACTAGAGCATTTGAGCCCAATGTGTACGTTCAGTCTCCGGATGTTCCGCTTGAGACGGATTGCAGTCTATTAGAGGCACATTGTGATCTGCCAATAGTCTCATTAAGCGCTAACAACTTGCTCCGTCCGTCCGCACTGATTCACCTTGACGTCAGCCATCGCGTGCGCACGGATGCAAAGCAAAGGAAAGCAAAGGAAAGCAAAGGAAAGCAAAGGAAAGGAAAGGAAAGGAAAGGAAAGCAAAGGAAAGGAAAGGAAAGGAAAGGAAAGGAAAGGAAAGGAAAGGAAAGGAAAGGAAAGGAAAGGAAAGGAAAGGAAAGGAAAGGAAAGCAAAGCAAAGCAAAGCAAAGCAAAGCAAAGCAAAGCAAAGCAAAGCAAAGCAAAGCAAAGCAAAGCACGTCACTATGTAGCAGAAGAGCAACGCCCACGCGTCTACTCGCGCTGCCTGCATCGTGCATGGGCCAGCGGGCTTGTCTCATTCAGGTGAGGTGACATGAGATGAGATGAGAGCGAGCGAGCGAGCGAGCGCACGTGCAAGGAAGCAGGCAAGTAAGCGAGCGAGCGAGCGAGCAAGCATGCAAGCAAGCAAGTGCTTAATTAAGCAGCGGCTCGCTCGTATCCGCGCAAGGGCGCCTTTAAACCTACGAGCACATTTCACGTTCGAACGTGCTCCAAACGTGTCACTAATATCACAGCAATCCAGTGCATAGCGAAAAATCTCGGCAACACACATCAAGTGTCAAAGTGTGCTGCAAACGTATGCGACACTCACTCACTGCCTCACTCACTGCCTCACTCACTCACTCACTCACTCACTCACTCACTCACTCACTCACTCACTCACTCACTCACTCACTCACTCACTCACTCACTCACTCACTCACTCACTCACTCACTCACTCACTCACTCACTCACACACACACACACACACACAGACAAAAATCCAAAGTTCAACAGACACAATTGTTAGTTGTACTCACAAGAAGCATCGGGCGGCTGGATGAGCAGGCTGACATCGATTGAGTGAAGGCTCCGTGGCTGCATTGAGCGCAAAAGTGTCTCCCGTGGACAATTAGTAGGGGAAGGGAAGGGAAAGCAAGGGAAGGGAAAGCAAGGGAAGGGAAGGGAAGCAAGCGTTTTTCACTCCCAACTCGTAGCGCGTTTGCTCCGTGCGTGCGTGCGTGCGTGCGTGCGTGCGCGCGCCCAAATGAAATCCTGTCTCTAGCTCGCTCGCTCAATCTTGTTCACTTTCCACAAAATGCGCCGATTTTACACACAATGACACAGGAACAAACATTTGACAGACACACACACACGGCGTTTCACCACCGTGGATCTTCTGCGCCCCCCCCCCTCCTCCTCCCAGCCCCCTCCTCCTCCTCCTCCTCCTCTCCTCTCCTTCCTCTCCTTCACCATAATACCTCGCTCGCTCGCTCGCTGATGACGTCACTGCAAAATTCGGCCGCAGATAACATATTCAGAAGGGGATGTGTAAAAATAAAAAAAATGTAAGTACAACACAAAATCCAAAAGCAAATCCATTTTGGAATGTTTCCATTACGCACTATCAGGTGCGCTTGCAGGCATGGCGTGAGTGCACACAGAAAAATATAAAGAAAGGAAAAAAATGGAACTTATCCAATATGATGAGTTAGTGGATTACATACGGGTTATAAACACAAACATCAAAACCACTTTGTAGACAATACAGTAAACTTCCCTCCATCGTTGGTTCCATATTTGTTTTATTATTATTATTTTGTTTTTTGCAGTTAATAACATGTACTTTTAATGTCTTCAACAAAGAACAAATTCTACAAAGGCTGCATGACTTTCTCATTTGGCACATTGATGATATCATTCACTTTCAGGGGAGAGAATTGGTGCAGTGCCATTGAAAAAGTAGATGTGCAAAATATCAGCGTACTGCTTCTTTTCTCGTACAAAAAATGTGCTCGTCAGCCAGCCAGCCGGCCGGCCAGCCAGGCTTCTGCACTCTCAACAAGAGCCGTCACCTGACGCTTGAGCTCTGCTTATCACAATGTTGGCAAGATGATGAAAAAATACACTGCTGCTGCTCGAGCTAGATAAGAACATATGCAGAAAGCTACCTCAGCATGAATCCAATCTCCTGTTAAGGAAAATGACACTTTGTCACTCAACTGAGGGAAGCAGTTGGCTGTGCATGCTTGATAAATTGCTGAGACCTGCGGCTGAGACCTGCTGTGGTCTGCCGTGGCCTGCCGTGGCCTGCCGTGGCTGTAGCTGTGGCTGTCCCCCCCCCCCCCCCCCCACCCGCATATTTGTGATTAACTCATCAGTGTGCAGCCAGCAGAATGGTGTGAGCGCTAAAGCCTCCATGTGAGCAGTCATCCGCCGTCTCCCGCGTGCAAAATTGACTGTATTGTGTGTTCCCTCTGCTCTTTGTTGAGAAAAGGCTGCAGCGTGAGGGTCATGTGTCTCCGCTGCTCATTTATCAGAGTCCACAGACTCCACATGCTCAAGCTTTCTTTTCTTTAGAGAGAGAGAGAGAGAGAGAGAGAGAGAGGACCAGGTCACCAATCTTGTTCACTCAGCAAATAAATGGAGTGCTTGTATTCCCTGATGTTTTTCTTCATTTTACCTAGTTGAGAAATGAGAGAGGAGCTGAGAAGCACAAAGGGCATCCCGCCCGCCTCCACTTGATCATTCCCAGCGCCGTCCGTCCGTCCGTCCGTCCGTCCGTCCGTCCGTCCATCCATCCATCCATCCATCCATCCATCCATCCATCCATCCGAGCTTTTATGAATTCCTCACTTTGCTTGCATTGCTCCTATCAGAGAGAAAAAAAGAGAGAACATTTGGCTCCCGTTTGAGTTTGCTGGGCAAATTGTACGCTTGAAACAAATCAATAAAGTCCAGATGAGTATTGAGATGAAAAGACCAATATATTGGTTTATTGTTCTGAGAATTGGAAAACAATTTCCTTTTTTACAGCAGCTAACTAAAATCAATAAGTTATCTTTTCAGTCAAGCTTCACTTATGTACACACAAACACCTTTTAAAGCTTTATCTTATTATATAGACGTATTAACAATGCACAATCAATGTAATCTAAATAGACTCGTCACTCTCCTCATTTTTTTGGGGCCGTTTGCGATCCATTCAGAGGCTGACACTTCGGTGGTGCTGCCTGACCAAGCTGTCCTGCTTTTCGTTACTCCCCGTTTGTATTTTGCCCGCTTTGGCCTCATGGCCGCCGGCGGCGGCGGCGGCGGCGGGCCCGAGCGGAGCCTTCCTATTCCAGTCCCACTCGTCAGCCAGCGCGCCATCGCTGAAATCACCCAGGTGCTCCACCGAATCGCATTTCTCCAGGTCCGAAGCGATGGTCTGCAGGCTGATGACGGACAGGCGGTCCGAAGCCGCCTCTCTCTGGCCCCAGCCGTTCTGCCGGTGCTTCTCCACCCACAGCCGCGTTTTCTCGCCGTCCAGCCAGTCGCTCTCTATCTGGGCCATTCCCGCCAAGCTTCCTCCGCCGGAGCCCGTCCGGCTCTCGGCCTCGGCGCCGACCGGAGAGCTGCGGCGGCCGCCGCCCGCGGCCGCTCGGCCCCTGCTGGCGCGGGCTGGCCCTCGCTGCGCGTGGATCTGCTCGCTGATCTGTTCCAGGTTCCGCAGAGCCACAGAATAGCGAGTTTTGACTTTGGCGACTTGCTCCTCTAGCTGTACCACTTTGGCCTTGTGCTCCTGAAAGCCACAAAGCGCCAAATGAGCGGAACGACGCTTCACGGAAACACGTGGTGTCGTTGAGGACAACTTCCGAGACGGACTCGTCCAAAGTGAGACTCAAAGGCAGAAAGGCGCAAGCCTCAGTGAGGCGGGGGCACCTTCAAGAAAGAGCCATCCAGTGGGAAAAAAAAAACACGGCGTAGGTCACGCCAACCAAACCGCAGCACGGAGTAAGAAGCAAAGGTTTTCAAGCGCCGACTGAGCTCAAAACAAAATCGATGTATACGTACGTAAAGGATGGAAAGCACACAGCAGACTTGCCCAAATAAAAATGTTATTTCAAGCCTAATGAACAAAGGAGTGGGCGGGCGACAGTCATCCACTTGCCTGCTAATGAGTGAAAATGAAAGTAATCAAAGTAATCAGCGCACGTTTCAGGCAGGAGCGCTTTTCTACCACTCGCTAATGGAGACAGCGTTTTTGGAGCGAGCAGGAATCGTTTGCATTCGACTGTGAGCACAGGCAATTGCGTCATCCACAAAGAAAGACGTCATTGCAACGGAAGAAAAGCAAAACGGCTGACCTCGCTCGGCTTTTGGCAACTTAACCAAAGACGTTGGCTTGACACAAATGGGTGACAGGAACTAAGAGGGAAGCAAAGTCATTGTCGATATTTGACACAATCAGGCGCGCATCCAATGTTTTGGAATAGACGATGCTCAAATTGGATTTGGAACCAGTTCTTATTTGCTCCTGTGTGACAAAATAGTAGTGGCCAAAAAGTGTGGCAGGCAGGCAGGCAGGCACATGCATGCGTACGGAGGACGTACCTCCAGGATGTGGTTGAACTGAGCCTTTAGTTCAAAGTAGGGTTTGGACTTGAGGATGACCTTCTTGAGTGATTTTTGGAGCGTTTGGACTTTGGCCTCAGCGTCCTGGCAGAGCTGCGTGACCCGCTGGTGCTCGTGCTCACTGCGAAAGCGCTCCTCCTCAGCCTCGTTCACCTGACCAAGCAAACGTCCAACGCCGCCGTTAGAGCTGGGTGGCCGTGTTATCATGTGGCTAGTTAAATAGTCCTTGGACTAGACTTGAGTTCAAAGTCAATGAAAGAGGAAGAAAAGAGAAGCACGGCAATACGGGAGGAGGGAGACATTGGCACAATGCAAAGTGAGGGGGGGGGGGGGGGGGGGGGCATTCACATTCAAGTCACACAATCTCCAAAGGTAATCCATATCACAATTCAAACCAAAGTTGCAATTGTATTCTTTGAAGAGCTGACCAGGAAGGAAGGAAGGAAGGAAGGAAGGAAGGAAGGAAGGAAGGAAGGAAGGAAGGAAGGAAGGAAGGAAGGGACCAAGCACATGCTGCTACCTTAGCAGTAGCGTGGTTGAGCATCTCCTGCCAGGTGGGGTCCAAGGTGTTCCTGTCAGCCAACAGGCCTTGTTCGGCCACGTACACCATCTCTCTGGCAGCCGTGTGCATGGACACGGCCCTTTCATATCTCAGAGCAGCTTTTTGGGTCTCCTGCTGCGCCTGAAATGGTGCACAAACGGCAGGGTGGGTGGCTCACTGCTTGTGCAAAACCAAATGGGGTGGAAGAGATCCTTCTTTTGCCTTCTTTTTTTCTGCACACACCTCTTTGGCCAGTCTGCGGGCTTCATAGTAAGGCCTGGCTTTCTCAATACAGGCACCAAGTTGGGAGCCCTGAGCATTCAGCTTCCTGGCAGAATCGGTGAGAATTTTCCTGTAGCTGGACCTGGCGTCCTGAAGACAGTAGACGCGCGTGTGAAAATTGCACATCTCCAAACATGGTTGAAGCAATTTCTCACATCCAAATGAAGCTCCAGCTTGTTGATCTCATCGCTGGCTTGGTTGAGGTGCTCCAGTTCCTCCTGGGGGGTAAAAAAAAAAAAAAAAGAGATGATCATCGTCAGTTGGACACAGACTGGTCTTGGACAGATGCGGTGGCCAGCTTTTGACTGGAATGACAATGTGCTTTTTCTCAACAATGCTTGCTTTCTTTCTCGTCTTTTCTTTCTTCAGACAGAAGAAAGGCCACACTGTTGTCACTTATTTTGATTGCGTTGCCTTGTTTAGCCTTTTGTAATGCCAGGAAGAATTTTAGAGCTCAAGTTGATTTCCCAGCAGGTAAGCGGGCGGGCTTTGCTGAGCATCTTACCTGAATTCTTGGATCCAGCTCCTCCTCATATTTGCCAGCAGCAGCAGCAGCAGCAGCAGCAGCAGCAGCAGCAGCAGCTGCAGGAGCAGCATCAGCAGCATCATCAGCAGCGGCGGCAGCATCTTGTTGGTGTCCGCTTTTCAGCAGATACTCGCTTTCGCCAGCACACGCTCCACGTTCCGATTTGCCACCTTTGCCATGTTCATCTCCTCCTCTTCGCCGTAAGGCCACCACTGCGCTCCCGTCTGCGCCTTTTGCCTCCTCCCTGCCTGGGGTCTCTTGCCTCAAGTCTGGCCGTTTGGTGCACCCCACGTCGGTTGGACTTTGACGCGAGCTTTCGGGCTCCATTTGCGGCCTGTCGCTCACCTTCCTTCCTTCCTTCCTTCGTTCCCTTTGGAGCGAGCGTGCTTAAGCTGAGCGCGAAACGAGGCGTCTTGCACGCGGCTGGCGCTTTTCTTGCAGAAAGTCACCCATTCCAACGTCGCTGGCGTGGCGAGCTTTGCACGGTAGATTTGGCCGTCTAGCTAAGACTAGCTGCTAAAGGCGCTCGCTCGCTCGCCTGCTGGCTCCGTTCAGTCAAGCTGCGCGTGTGACGGGCGTGCGGGCGCGCGTCCCCCACAATGTGCTTTCCCCCCAATGTGCTTGCACATGACTGCTCCCCACAACTCTTGCTTGTTTTGATGTCATCTTGGCGATTGCATGTGCATGCTACTGGTGCTCAGCCTTATTGGTTGAGTGTAATCTGAAATTTGGCAATCTGGCAGCGTGATATACATTTCGTCAAAGAATTTTAATCAATGTGTATGATTCAAAATTGATAATCATATATCAATGTATTCTGGAAGGCACTTGCAAAGACAGTGCATTGTTCACGTTTGCAAAGGTTTATTTTTTTTTTTAACAATACATTGTCATTACAGTTAACTTTGTGGATACAAAAGTGGCTCGCGGCATGACCAGCATCGTGAGGTATGCTAAAAGTACTGGGGAAGGGAAGTGCGGACGTGATTGTGGGATAGCATCCCTCCTGGTTCCTTTTCACCTTACGTGTGCGACTTTTGTTGTTTCCAGAAGCGCTTGACCTCACTGTGTCCGTGCGGCGTCACCACCATCACCCTGTGAGCGACGTCTTGCCACACCAGACAATCCAGACCCTGCGGCAGGCAGGCAGGCAGCCAGGCAGCCAAGCACAACAACTCACTTGTAGCACATCACTTACATTCAATTCAGTATGGAGGTAGAAAACAGAAACGTCACAGGCACGCGCGCACACACACACACTGTTTGGGAAGGTCAAGGACATGGAGGAGATGGTGGGGTGATTTTCTAAAGCTATTTCAATCAAATGAAGCGTGATTAGAATGAACGGACAAGAGACAATAAAAGCCTATCTGAAGAAAGAAGGTAATCAAACATGGATTAGGGAAAAATGCTAATTCAAACAGCCTTTTGTCATTGGAAATGATTTTTTTTTTTCCGTCCGATGGAGCTGTAGCCCCGTTGGAGCGACCGACACCATCTCAAAATGTATCTCCGCTGTATGTAACAATACTGTCTAATAGTTCCCAAATCAAGCATGAAACGGCTTTAAGAAGAACCTCAATCCAACCTGAGCTCTGTCTCGCAGCACCTCAAAGTCAGCCTGGGAGAGAAACTGGTTGTAGAGCACACCTGAGAAGGAGGAGTGACAAGGCGCTAAAAACCTTACAGCTGTAAAAAGGGCATGTGACGGCCAAGAGCTCAAATGCCAAGCAAACTCAATCTCACATAGCAAGCATATCAATGCAGGAAGAAGTGTAGCATGATTTACTATCGCTACGTTTTCACTCAACTCACATTTAAATGGACGTATGATGTGCAAAAAATAAAATAAAGTCAGATCACAAATTCCACTCACCCTCGGTGAATTGGAGCCGATCTCGCTCCAGCTCCCAAAGTCGGATCTGATCCGTTATGGTTGGAGGAAGCACCGGTGTCTGCGGCGGCGGCGGCGGCGGCACACACGGGTGAGGAAGACACCGGCGGCAACGCTGATACTTTTCAAATCATTACCTGCATCAGCATGATAGGGTGTGCTCTGGTCCTCAAAAAGTGGATGATCTGCAAAATGATGCAAAATTTGATCCTAGTTTTTTATTTTTAGAGGGGGGGGGGGGGGGCGTACCTGTTGTGCAGTGATGCCATTTGCGATGGCCTGTTGCACGGATTCTCTGGTGATCTGGGCCACCGCCACGTTGGGAAAGCGATATAACATTTCACTGAAGAGTGCTACCAGAGAAATCTGGAGCTCCGAGTCTGGGAGAGGTCGAGTCAACGCAATGAGTGATCGATTTCATCGGCAGCCCGACGTTGTCATACCATGACATACTTGTGTACGCGTAGATGCGATAATTTGTTTCCACCACAATGAAGCCGGCATCCCCCCCGGTGCCGGAGCCCAAGTGAGAAGAGGAGGCCAGGGAGGAAGAGCTGCTGGTGACTCCCGCGGCCAGACTGATGGCCAGTCTGGTGGGATAGTAGCGCCTTGACTTTCTCTGGAAATATCAGATCATATAGCAATCTCAGTCAAGTCGCACAAACCCTATCCAATTCACACCATAAGGAGAAAGAAGAAGAAGAAGAAAAAAAAAAAAAGGCGTTTCTGCCGCACTGCTGAATGGATGTCACAGCAAAATGGTCAAATTTGCAGAATTCTATTTTTCTTATGGCCAATTGATGTCGAATAAAGTTGGACTTCTTTGTTTTCTCTCAGGTGCCTGGAGAATGCATGGGCAAAAATACAGTCACATTAAATAGAGATGGTTCTTTGGTTACCAATTAGGATTTCATGACATTCCAGAAGCGACCGCCGTTTGACCGCAGCGATAAATCCACTTTCCCGAGCGGCTCGTCGTGTCGAGCAAATGGGAGTGCAACAAATGCAGTCATTCCTCTGTAGGTAGGTAGGTAGGTACCTACCTTCCTCTGGAAGACCAGTCCAAACTCCCGAAGGTGCTGCAGAAATGTGAGTAATGACTCGCTCATACCCTCCACCGAGTAATCCTGGGGCCAACAAAAACACATCCTCAACTGGTGGTGGTGGAAAAAGTCAAAGCAAGCAAGAAATGGCACTCACTCGGCCTAAGGTTGAGAAACTGAGCTGGAACAAAAAGGACAAAATCTCCACCAGGCCCATTCCTCTTGACTACGGGAGAAAACAATCATGAGCGGACACATCTGCAACATCTGCGCATTTTCCCTACCAATTCCTTCCACTCTGATTATAATGACAGCCTTGCATCGGCGGCTTCAAATGATAGTTTGGTGCATTGTTCCTCTACATCAGGAGTGGCCAGACTTTTTCAGCAAATGAATGAAAATGCTAAGCATGCTTATTGAGACGTACAACGCTGTTGACGGGCGGCCGTCACCATTTGGAACCCGGGAGGGCACTCGGGACAGGCCGTTAATTAGTCCCGAGATCATCCACCCGTACTGGCATCGACGCAATTGGCATCCGTTTTACCACTTTGCCGACCGAATGTGGAGCGTAATTATACGCCATGTAAACAAGTCTTGTCAGTCACGGTCTATGGTGTCTGATTGGGGGGGAACCAACCACCCACCCCGTCCGTCCTTTTCTTTCTGAAAATGATTGCGTATTCAGATTTCCATTGGACCCCAGCGTCCTCGGGTAGCCTGTTTTGCAAGTGATCATTAGAACGCCAGTCATTTCTATCAGCCAGGTCTCCACATCATTATAGCGCCTGAGTGTGTCCTAATCAGAGCAATGACAAGCTGTCCACAGCGCTGATGGAAATTCTTCAGGAGCAAAGGGCGTTCGATGTTTACCTGAGCACTTTTCAGGTACTGCAGGGTGAAATACCACAACTGAGAGGCTGTGTCCAGCAGAAGGAACTGGAAGCCAGCAGAGGTGATGGAGGGGGCCTCTCCTGCCTCACTGTCAACCATATGTAGAAGGCCACATGCCAATAACTCAAGGATTGATGTCCTTCATAAATACAAGTCCACGTGGAAAAGCGCTTCACCTACCTTTTCATGAGGCCGGCCTGAGTCAGCAGCTGAGCGAGGTCCTGACTCACCGCAGCACTGGGAGAACCCACCATAAAGTGCAAGATAACCTCCCAGCGCTCCACGGCATAACGGTCCAGACTCTCAATGTCGCGAGCATGCCTGTCGGGCCCCAGGCTGCTGCCTTCGTCCGCCCACGCCTGGCCCCTGCGCAATGGCAAAAACGGCATCAGCGAGGCTGCTCCGTTAGGAATGATGACGACGACGCTTTTACATATGTGTATATATAACAACTCCGAGAGAAGGAGTCGTATGCTCAAAAAAGCAGAAAGCGGACAAACCCGCCCAGCAGCGCAATCCTCAGGTTATCTTTGAACACTGGATTCAGGAAATAGCCCTGCAGACCACCCTGCAGCTGCTGACTGTGCCAAAGGCGAAGTCCCGTCAGCACTGAGACGCATTCGTCATGATTCCTGTGGGGTGGGAGGGAGGCAGGGAGGCAGGGATAGATGGATGCTTGCTGTTGGGTTAGGGCGATTAAGTAGCCACACACACACACACACACACACAATCTGCATTTCCACAATCATCCATTCGCATGCCACTGCCATAGATAGAAAGTCTGGAGAGTTGCTCAACTTCAAAGTGAGTTAAGTAACTCACTTCTGGCTTTCTTTATTCACCCATAATGCCACTGCTGCCTGTGGAAGAGGCTGGTCCAGGAAGAGCATTCTCATCACATAGTTTTTGGCCAGAGATGGAAGCTCCCTGCAGAGTTTAACGTCATCATCATCATCATGTTCAATCAAGATGCCAATGGCGCTTCCAGTGGAAAATGCTGCCGCAGTTTACCTGTACACAGCCAAACATGTTGCTGGATGATTGTAAAGTCGGTCCAAAATATCTGGGCTCAGTTCTCTGAGGTACTCGTGCAAATTCTTGCACTGCAGCTGAACTCGCAGCTTCATTTTCTAATCATGAATTTCGATTTAAAAAAGAAGAACAAATGTCTGCATGCTGCAGCAAATCCGAATAAGTGTAATAATTGTAATAAATCAACTGTTCCAATGAACTCTCGTAGCAGCTCGTCCAAGCGATCGTGTTCAATCGTTGTGGTTGCAGAACGCCATTTGATCCTCATTTGCCGAAAAAAAACTCGTCTGTTTCCTCAGAATGTTCTTAACTTGAAATGATCAAGTAAAGCATGGAAGCCGCATTGCTGCTGCTGCTGCTGCTGTTGTTGTTGGCTTCCTTTGAGACCATTGAACGGGATCGGGATCCGGATCCGGATCGGGATGGGTGTTTTTGCCGGCTGCGTTACCGCTACCGGGTCATGTGACATTGTTTGCGCGCTCTTATTGGTTTGGAATCCTTCTTCTCTAACGTCAATTTGCTCGTTGGACTTGAAAGATGCGCTACTCCCATCTAGAGGCACATTTTGTGACTGCACTAACTGATCAAAGTTCTGTGGCATTTTTCGCTATCATTTGAAATACTGTATAGGAAAAATGAGCTATTTGGTAAATCATACCGACTATTTTGTGATTTATCAAGACTAGTAACCAGTACAAAAATCCCATTCGAGCTGTCAACAAGTTGATTAATTGGCACCCGTGCTGAACACTTTGGGGTTTTTTTCTTTTCCATTATTCAGCGAGATGTCCAATCAGACTTTAATCATCTTTTATTATGGTTGCCTTAAAACATCTTTAAGCATTTGATTATGACAAATATGACATTTTTGCTGAATAAGCTCTGTCGAAAACAAAACATTGACAAAAGTTGCAAAATTCGCTCACGAGTCTTCCTTCTCTTGGTACCTGTAAGAAAACATTCCCAATCATCAGCAAATAGCAGACAATAACTTTATTGAAGAGATTTGCTATTTTTACCTGCAGTGCATACATGTGAAGAAGACAGTCTGGCCTTCATCTGCAGATCTCATCTGCCTCGTGTGATAAATCATGCCTTCTTTATTGCACCTACTGCAGCGTCTGTCGATCTGAAACAACGAGTCGTCACACATAACCGTAAATTGGCCAAGAGGACTCTAATCATGCATTCGAGAGGCAGTAAAGGAAGGTTTCCATCTTACCACAGGACCCTTGACTTCAGTGTCGTTACTACTCTCTTGGACCATGGAAGACTTGTCCACCGGATTGAATACGACTGTCGAGCGAATTTCTCGACCTGACAACTCTAGACAGCAAAAAGTACATCAAAAGCTGGGAGCAAAGTGTACAGCGGCGGCGGCAGCGGCGGCGGCAGCAGCAGCAGCAGTACCTGATACAGAGATGGAAAAGGAGCAGCGGGGACAGCAGATGGCGTCTTCCATCCCTGGTAAAGGAAGAACATTGCCACACTCTGGACAGAAGTTGGGATCACCAATAAAACATGACATGTCTGGAAGAAGAGAACATACGCCTTTTACCTATGCTTTCAAGTGATCGTCAACGGAAACGTATTGTTGTGTATGAAAACAACGCCTGGCTGCCTGCCTGGCTGCCTGGCCGGCCTGGCTGCCTGGCCGGCCTGGCTGCCTGACCAGCCTGGCTGCCTGCCTGGCTGCAGCCTGGCTGCCCACGGTGTATGAAATTGTCAACAGGGCAGCATGAGCAGCACGTGGCAATACATAGCCTCTATACGTATCTGGAAATGATACATTATTCACAAATGATAAGAAAGCACGCAGTTTTGCGTAGGTATCATCATTGCTTCTTACCTTTCCGTTGTCCCAAATAACGCTATAAACAAAATGTTAAGCGTTCACTACGATGCCTGAGTCAACGCGTCGCACAAATATGACGTCACTTAAAAATAATTCTGGTAAAATGCACAGTATTCATTTTGCAACATTCATTTGTAAACATCTTTGATGATGTCAGAAAAATGTGTCCTTTTTGTTCTTGATGTGTACATTTCTTCTAAGTAAATCAATAATTACTGAATGATGAAAAAATGCACTGCATAAGATCCAGAGTGCACTGGCTGTATCAAAATCTTCAGTTTTATTGTCCCCCGGTTATTTCATGTTTCTCAATCAATTTGTAAAGCTTAAATGCTTTTGCCCGAGAGACACAACACGTTGTGTAGAATGGCAATGTGAAAAGGTTTTCAGGTCATAAATCAGTGTGTGCAAGAGGAAGTTGAGCAAGCATCCAACAGGATGACTGAGCGCAACTGCTGAGCTCAGCTCAGCTACTGGACTGTTTGTCACAGCAGCGGCGGCGGCGGCGGCGGCAGCGGCAGCAGCAGCAGCAGGCCATTGCACTGCTCCCTGCTCGAGCTTTTCATTGTTATTCGAAAAAGTATTGCTACTCAAATACTGGAAAGTCAGCAAATTCTGGGCCAATAGTGGATCCACTGTTCGTCAGTCTCAAAGCCTTACTTAAAAGGGAAGAAAAACAACAACATTCATACAAAAGCCCAGTTGAGCTGTCATGCACACACACAAACATGAATCAAAAGTAAAAATGCTTCAAATATTGGCGCAAATATCAAAATAGTTGATTTTATTCATAATGTATTAAAGATCTAAACACAGGCAGTGTTTCTTCTCACCAAACAGACATGTCGCTCAATCTCATGGACACCCTCCCCCCCAAAGCGTTATACAGTACAGTGATGATTTCTTGACACTCACTAGCGTTCTTTATTTTTTTTTTTAAGCAGAAAGAAAGAAAGAAAGAAAGAAAGAAAGAGACAAAAAAAAAAAAAAAAAGAGCAGACATTCATTTTGGTTTTTCAACAAACCTAAGATGACCAAACCACGGTTTGGATGAAAACTACCACCAACCCTGCTGTCAGAGAATCAAGGTCACTCTGCTTGGCAATTTTTTTAAACTTCAAGTTAAAGTTCAATTTCATCTGACAAAATCACCCTTCATTGTGGCAATATCTTCAGACAGACCAAATGCAGTCTCTGTCGCACGCAAGTGGTTGCAGATTAACACTCAGAAACGGGACAATCAAGCGCATGGCAAAGTCATTCAAAATCCTACAGAGAAGCAACAAAAGCATTTCAAACAAAAGATTGTCAGTCCAAACCGTATCTTATACACACCTACTTAACATCAAATCCCCACTTTGAGCAGTCATGGAATGCTTTCCAAATGTCTCCACAACAAAACATGGCACTTGCAAAGAGCATGTGCATGTTGGAGCGTGTCCATTTTGAGGACACCACGAAAGGTTGTTGTTTTTTTTCTCATTAGAGAGCAAATGAACAGAATAGACACAAACAAGTTGGTTTGAAAATCACTGGTAGCTTTATCTGGACATTTTGCTTCAGGACCACAGCGCTCGAATTTCAAGCAACAACGGCGACGACAGAACGAAAACTCCACCGTCCTTGACTGCCATTGCCCAGCGAAATTTGACCTTTGACTTCTTCCATGGCAGTGAACAAAAGAATCCTTATAGATAAGATAGGTACATGTTCTACTGTTATTCGCATCTGGTTACTTTTCTGGCAGTCTTTTTCCATGAATGGACAAAACATTGGGGGGGAGTGATTAGAAAAATACTTCCATAGAAATAGTAAAGTTGTTGTCAAGCAACACTTTACTGGGACAATGATTTGAAAAAAGTAGCACAATTGATAAAGACCACAATAACCTGTTTGTGAGCGCTTGTTTCAAAATCAATGCAATGCTCAGTGGTCAAACTGAACTGTACCACACAACGACGTGATGTTTTGGTTATTGCAGGATGTGAACTGGAGAAGGTAATCAAGGTTTTGGCCTTGTCACAAAATGATTAGGATTCACTTGAGCTTATTAGTCTTGAATTTCAACACTCGGACTCCGCAGCTCAGCTCAGCTCAGCTCAGCTCAGCTTAGCTCAGCTCGATCATATTTGGCCAGAAATTCCTGTGTGCCTCTCATAAAGGCCAGCGATCATCATAGCTGTCTTGATTGTTTGACAGATTGAAACACTTGCGCACCACATTGACAGAGTTCCCAAGTCTTGTGACTCTTTTTTTGGCCTGACACTGGAATATGAAACGTGCTTGATGACCCAAATCCAAAGATTATTTACAGCTGCTGTCTGTCAGGTTATTTAGGAGCAAACCGAACCATACAACTTGATGGGTGGCTGAAAAAAGAAAGGCACTGTGCCAAAAGCTGTGTTCAGGAGTGGAATTTTGCTCCCATGAGATTGGAGAGTGTGTGTGTGTGCGTGTGTGTGTGTGTGTGTGGTTGGTGCCCCCCCTCCACCTCGCCCCCCCCCCCACCGAGCCACTGGTGTGCTGTTGGAATTGCATCTTCAGGATTGGATTCCCAACATTTGCCTTGGGCGGAATGCGTCTCAACTCCAGCTGACATCGTATCGCGTCCAACCTTCCGGCGGAGCCAAGAAGACTCTGCGGCCGCGGTGCAGGAAAGCCACCACGCCCCTGTAGCCTGTCCGCGGGACTCCGGATTTCAAGTCATCCATCACCCCCAGATTCCGAGCGAGGACTTTAAAACTATCCCTGCTGGAGTAGTTGACTCTGTACGGACCGGGTCCTCTTAAAGCTCCCCCCTGTTGCAGTTCCTCGATCTTCACCGGCGGGGCGCCGTAAACGTCTTTGATAAACTTCTGGTCATAGTTGTCTTTCAGCAAATGAGAGAAGTTTTGTTTGGTGAAAGGCACAAATTCCGTGTTGAGTCGAATGTAGCGCAGATACTGGTCAAAGAATTGACCTAAGCTGACGCCTTTTCGGCCAAAGGTGATGGTGCGCGATATTTCCGGGCGAACGCACGAGCGGTCCTTGCGTTGCTCCGGCAGACGCATCCAATCGTCCCAGAAGGCCGAAGGCCATTTGGGTTCCAGCTCCTCCCACAATTCCTTCAGCAGCATCCAGCCCAGACCGGGGAAGAAGTCTGTCCGGTGGAGAAGAGCGGTTTTGGACGGGTCCACCAAGGCGTCTCGGCCGTTATCGTTCCAGGCGGACACGCACCACAAAGTCGGGTCGGAGCGCAGGATTGGGTACATGGCGCGGAAATACTCAAAGAAGTCTGGTGCCACCTGAAGACGAAGAAACAGGTTGCTTTCACGCCATATTCCAATCAAAGCAGGTCACGTGGCGCATTTGCTGACGGAAAGAGAGAGATGGGAAGAGAGGCCGGCCACTCACCTCCAGGTCATCCTCCACTATGACCACGGTGGACTGCGCAAAAGTGTTGAACACTTGGTTCAGTGCCCAGCGATAATGTCGGGCAATTTTGTAGTAGCCCTGGAACTTCCTGTGCTCCGGCCGCACTCGGATGTCGGACAGGTCCGGTTGGCGAATGTGCGTCACTTGAGCGCCGTAGGAGGCGATGACGCCGGCTGTTTCGGCGTGGCCGCAGTCCTGGCTCACGATGATGGGATAGAGTTCTTGAGAAGGCCGGTACTGAATCAGTCGGTCCAGACTCCGTTTGACGGTGACTCTGTCGCAAGCGATGACCAGGATAGGAATGGTGACCGCTGGGGGCCTGGCGTAAGCGGACAATTGATCACGCTCGCCCGTCTCCATTACGGTGGCTTGAGCATCTGGGCCAACCGAAGCAGACGATTTGACACCGCGTTGGAGCTCGCCATCCGCACGGTCGAGCAGAGGCTCCGGGGGCTGAAGCGCGAGGGATTGGACGTGGTGCTTTTTTGTCACCGCCTCCTTGTCTCTTTTGCCCACATCTCTGCGCTTGGACCACGCTGCCCGGTGACTTTCAATCTGCTTCAACAACTTTTTCTGGGTCTCAAGCTGAAGTTCTACTTCCTCCGCCAGCCGGATCACCTCCCCTGCCAGGTTGATCCGGCTTCCTTTGCCTCGGATCAGACCCCACTCCTCATTCCCTCCCGGTTCGGCGCCGCCGCCCTCCCCCCCGAGGCGGCCCATCGGCGGGCGGCCCCACAGGTAAAGTAAAAGCAAAGCGTTCCACGCGACAAACAGAAATGCGCCGCATAGTATCAGGGAACCTTTCTTTCGAACCATGGCCGCCGTTGTGGAAAAGGAGAAAGCTAGGGAATACTTGTTGGAGCCAGACAACGATCCAACCCAAACACTTGACGTTTAATTACATCGTAGCAAAGCCTGTCTTCTTTTGAACAGAAATAGTAGACGCTCAACTGTATACCATCTCACTGTGGAGTACATCAATTCCATGAAATGGGGGGGGGGGGGGAAATGGGAAGAAGAAGAAAAAACAACAACCACAATCGGTCACTTTGGGTTGGGGGAAGGCGACTGACTCCTTATACATTATCCTTCAGCCATCATCCTGGAAACAGAGCAAGAAAAAAAAAAGAAATAGAGGTTGGTCATGGAAAATGTATTTCACATTAGGAACATGTGAAATGAACACGGCTTTCCAAAATGTTGTCAGAGAATTGAGGGTGCAATAAATACTTTGACCGATATGAACTCCAAACGATTGGAGACAATGTGCAATCTAGGGCGAAGCCTTTGGGAATCAATTGTGCGAAACGATGAGCAAACGATGCTTTCTGATGACAGTAGGAGGTTAGTGGAACATTGCTGCAGAAGCACTCTACAGGAGAGCGAGCCTCAGGATTAGCATTAGAAACCAATTAGTGTTGATAAATATAGTCATCTTGTTAGGATGGACTCAACTGTCTCCACTAGCGGCACACAAATCGGGATTAAGTTGCGCTAAGAGCGTTCGTAAATGTCGGGAAGACAATAAAAGACGAGACGTTAAAACTCGAGCTCTACTTGCCCAAAGAACAGCTCACAGATAGATAGATAGATAGATAGATAGATAGATAGATAGATAGATAGATAGATAGATAGATAGATAGATAGATAGATGTCCGAGCCTTGCAAGGTTGTTGGAAGTTAATATTTGCAGACAAGAGCGAGGCAGGGAGGGAGCGAGGGAGGGGGGGAACTGTTGCTTTGCAAAGTGGACCAGCTGAAACTCTATTCCCGAGGCTTTCCACTTTCCACCACGAAGACGTGGAGTTGCCAAGAAGAAGAAGAAGCAGGCAGGCAGGCAGGCAGGCAGGCAGGCAGGCAGGCAGGCAGCCTTAGGGAGGGAGGCATCAGAGCCAAATGCTTCTTCACATGACCAGCACCGTGACAGAGCCAATTCATAAGCGCAAGCACAGGCAGGCACCGCCCCTTGCTACGCTGTCAATATCGATCTCCAATACAATTGTTATGCATAATCACGCTACAATGCACGTGATTGCTTGCTATGACTCCGAGTGTTACGTTTGCATTCGGTGTGCAGCGAGCGAACGAGCGAACGAGCGAGCCAGCGCCAGACAGACACGAGGGCTCTTTCAATCCTGTGGTCAGTCCGACCGATCAACTAATTATTAGTTACTAATACCTACATACAGTACGTTGTGCTGACGTGCCCTTAGCTAGCTGCTAGCTAAAAGCAATGGCTCACGTTGACCTGACTGACTCCAGGGTGCAAGCGCTTGCTTCCTTCCGTCCGTCCGTCCGTCACTCACCTCGTAGACGCCACGCCACGCCGCTCCCACCAAAACGGTGTGCCTGCCTGGCCTTGGTCTGCCTGTCATGCTCGTGTGCTCGGGCTCGCACCAAGTCCAGTCCGGCCGCCCGCTCGTCTGTGGCTAGCCAGCGTTAGCCATTCTCGTTTCCGCTGCTTGCCTTTCACGTTTGCAGCTGATACATCGCGGCTCCGACACGGTCTCACTCAACTCTGGTCCCGTACACTGACTGCTAATAACTAACTAAGTGACGGACGAGGATGAGTAAGTTTCCCCGGAACAGAATTCCGCCGTGCCACTGTGCACTAATGTTGCTCTACAGTGAGGGTCGCGGTCGAGTTTGGTATGCTCCAGCCGCTTGTGGCACGGTCTACTGCCGCCGCCTCCAGCACAGCACTTTCGTATGATGACGGAAATGCATTTTCTTCCGCTCGACTACACTTCCGGATAGTCACTCACTCGTCTTTAACGAGAATAGCCGAGTCGAGCCGAAGTCTCCACCAATCGCTGACATTCCCAATGAAAGTCAACACTCGAATGATATTGGAATAATTATAATAAATAATACACAGGGAGCACGTTTAGACCGTCTGAAAATGTATTTATAGTTTGTTGTGAAGAGCGGTTCGAACAGGCAGATCCGGGTTGCTCATTATGCAACACTGTGCTGGGTGTCATTGATCGATAGATAGATAGATAGATAGATAGATAGATAGATAGATAGATAGATAGATAGATAGATAGATAGATAGATAGATAGATAGATAGATAGATAGATAGATAGATAGATAGATAGATAGATAGATAGATAGATAGATAGATAGATAGATAGATAGATAGATAGATAGATAGATAGATAGATAGATAGATAGATAGATAGATAGATAGATAGATAGATAGATAGATAGATAGACAGACAGATAGATAGATACCATTGTGAAAATATCATGAAGACATTTTTGGAAAGAAATCCAAAAACATTTGCCCTCAAGACCTTTGTGTAGGACACTGATCACCATCATTGGAATGGCTGCCGGTGGGACATTCTGTCATTTGCAGCACCTGGAGCTGATCCTCAATAGTCTTCAACTCCTGCTGAAATGCTGACAGCTACAATTCAAGAGGAATGACATGAACCAAAGCACAGAATAGTTTGCACGCCCTAGAATACAACAGTGTGCACAATGAAGTGTTGAATGCCTACTATCTATGCTGAAAGCATCAACAATTGTTTAGCAATGCAAGAAATTTGTTCTCAAGTTTGACTTTTGTGCTATTTTGGTGACTAACCAAGTGTTCAGCGCTTGCTTACCTTCCTCTCCATCTGCTCCCTGATGTGCGCTGGGACCTTGTGAAGGTATTCTGGAGATTGGATTTTGCACAAGAGCTCATCCAGCTTCGGGACAAGTTTGCTTCTTCGTTGGGTGAGCCGGGCCACTTGTTTGGTCATGTTCACGGCGCTCTGGGGGAATATTTCCACGGATGAGTTATTGATCCGATTCCGAAACTTCATTTAGCCCCATGGGGCGGCGATGAAGAGCAAAAGCAAGCACAAATTGCAAAAACAATGGGTGACGACAGAACAGAAACACATCCTTCCACAAATTGGTCCCAAAAGTTTGGAAAGAAAATGGCCTCAAATTTCACAAGAAAATATCTACCTATCTATCTATCTGGAGTGGCGATAAGAGCCCGACGACTACCTGCAGAGGAAGGTGCAGCCGGCACGTGTGGTCCACAACACCTACGAGGCAGCCTTTGGGCGGGGGAGCGCAAGAGACGGCGGCTTCTTGGGGACAATAGACATTGAAGCGCGACACTCGGCTCAAAGTCCAAACGGCAGATCCAAAGTGAAGGAGAATCTGGGCCTGACTGGGCGAACAGACCACCCACACTGAAACACACACGCGGACGGGGGAACCCAAATCTCAATGCGTGCAACCGCTTGAATAGCAATTAGTGCTTATGACTTACTGGGAGGCTTTTCTTTGGTCAAACCACCCTGAGCCCTAAGGAAGCGAGCCACGCGGATCACTTCCTGGACCAGCAGGAAATCCCGTTCCTCTTCTGGGAAATGCCAGTGTTTCTGGCAGGACGGAGATGACAAAATAGCCACGTGAGCTTCCACGTCCACACACACACACACACATTGATCGCTGGGCATCATTTCTTGTGGCGTCAACCGAGTCCAACATCCAGTAGAACATCAAATGTAGCAAAATTAGGATGGATGGATGGATGGATTTTGGTTGCTACGGTGAAGAAGTAGCGGCGGTACCAGTTGAGACGAGCGGGGGTACGGCTGAAGACACAGGCTGGCGGTCTGGGCTGCAGCTGGGCTTCGGAACGGCTGGAGTCTCTGCCACAATTCCTCGGTAAGGAACGGCATGATTGGGGAGAGGAGGGCCAGAGATGCAGACACGCAGTGATAGAGGACCACGCTTGCCGCTGGTCTCGCCTTGCCGCCGCTCCCTTCGTTTTGCTTTAGAAGCACAGGTTTCACGCTCTCCTACAAAACACGCACGCACACAAAAAAAAACCCAAACCGTCATCTTTCCCTCTGTTCCTATCAATCTTTTAGTTACACAATATGGACGTGTCTGTCTCACCAAATAGATGTCACACAGATCGTGGACCCAGAAGGAGTACAGAGCAGCAGTGACCGTATGAAGCTCGTATTCTTCAAAGGCCCACTCGACTTGTGCCACAGTGCTGTATAGTCGGGAGCAGATCCAGCGCTCCATACTGCCCAAATCCGACACCTGAAGGGCACAAAGCATTCATTTAGTTTGAAGTGACCATCGGGTTGGATTGGTAGTCTGTCCAATGACACTGCACTGCCCAGTAAAACTGCAGTTGCATCAAATCAAACAAACAAACAAACAAACAAACAAACAAACAAACAAACAAACAAACAAACATTTGCAAAAGCCGCGTGTACCTGGTCCAGGTTCCCCACCGGCCGAGTGTTGTCACCCAGCGCTCCCAGAGTGAATCTCAGCGTCTGCCACATTTTATTACAGAAATGTCTGCAGCTCAGCACTTGAGCTATTGATAGACTGATGTCTTCTCCTAAAATAAAGGCAAGGAAGGAGGAAAACAACAACAACAACAACAACAACATCATGCTTCAACTCTACTTTGACTTGAATTGAAAGTGGAGGTCACTCAGGTCTGACTCACCCATCATTTTGTGAGCGCAAAGGGCAAATCTCAGAGCATCAGTTCCACACTGAGGGATCCCCTTTGGGAAGTCTTTCCTCTAAGGGAAGGAAGCACATGCAGCAGTCGGAGGCAAGTAATCAGCACGCGCGAGCGTGCGCGCGCATTCAGGAAACATCAATCAGGACCGGACCTGAGCTTCCAAGGCCACCGCTTGTTCCCTGGGCTCAAGGTTCCCCTCTTTCACTTTCTGCTGAAGCCTCTGAGAGGAATCGGAAAACACTTAGCGCCAACGACGAAAGGAATTGTACGTTACGTACGTACCTCCAAGGAGACTCCGTGAATAACATCCAAGGGGTCGATGACGTTGCCCAAGGATTTACTCATTTTGCGACCATGTTTATCCCTCACCAGAGAGTGAAGTAGCACCTGGGAATAAAGAAGCAGACATTTGAATATGGAACATATTAATCCATCAATAAAAATTCAAGAGCAGCAGATATGCTGGTACTTGTTTAAAAGGCAAGTGGCCCGTCAGCTCCGTGGCCAGCATGACCATCCTCGCCACCCAAAAGAAGATCAGGTCACTCCCCGTCTCCAGCATAGAGTTTGGGTAGAAGCGTTGGAAATCTGTGGTCTGTAGAAGGAGAAGGAGGGTGACCACGTTACAATCTCGAACATCAATGGTGACCGCGTGCTACCTACTACCTGTTGAGGCCAGCCCAACATGGCGAAAGGAAAGAGCGCAGAGGAGAACCAGGTATCCAGAACATCAGAGTCTGAGACACAGCCAAAAGAAGACGAAAGCAAGACCGTGCTCATAGTTCATTCCCTTTTGACTTATTACGTTTCTTTTTTCCATACAAATCTTTGAAATGTCTGCCGTTTTGGGGTATTCCGTCTCAATGGCAACAGTTCAGTCGGTGATGATGTACCTGGAGTCAAAGTGAGGTCCTGTGCTTTCACTCCATATTTCACGCTTGCTCTCTGACGGGCCTCATCCTCATTCTTTCCCCAGACCCATTGCTCCTGACCAAACACGGATATCGGGAAACAATCGTATTATCGACCAACTAACTCCTAAGCCATTTCACGATATGACACAATGACACTATATTCGGCACTGCACTGCACTGCACTGCATTGCACCCGACGAACGAACGTACACAGCCTGCCTGCCTGCCTGCCTGCCTGCCAGCAAGCAAGCACAAGTCAAACCCGAAAATGGGCGTAATGATGGCTCGTCATCTATGCATCTCAAAGCAACATTGTTTGACACAGTCCGGTGAGACAGCTCTGATGCACAACCTCTTGTTTGTCAGTAGAAGAAGGAAAGTCCACCCTGTAAGCGGGGATCTGATGTCCCCACCACAGCTGCCTGGAAAGGCACCAATCGCTGGAAAGCAAACACAGCCACATTGTGCAAGGAAACAAGGATGCATTCATCAGCGCAATTCAATTGTGTTTGCAGAACAATAGATGACACACAGATAGATAGATAGGTAGGTAGATAGATAGATAGATAGATAGATAGATAGATAGATAGATAGATAGATAGATAGATAGATAGACAGACAGACAGACAGACAGACAGACAGACAGACAGACAGACAGACAGACAGACAGACAGACAGACAGACAGACAGACAGACAGACAGACAGACAGACAGACAGACAGACAGACAGACAGACAAAGAAAGAAAGAACGGGAACTCCATCCACGTGAGTCAAAGGTCGGTGGGCCTACTTGATGTTGGACAGCCAGTTCTTCCACGTTTTCTTGTAAAAGGCAGGGATGATTTCCAACTGGCCGTCCTCAACAGCCTGGCCATAAAGAAAGACACCGAGCGTTTGGGCTCCGGGGCAAAAGAAACAATCAGCCACCAACGGCAGTTAACGCCACTTACCCGGATTGCTTTTTGAGCCATTGCGTGACAGCGGATGAACCATTGTTTCTTCAGGAGAGGCTCGATCACATCGCCCGAGCGGCTTCCAAATGGGGAAAGTAATCATTGGCAAAAGACCGCTTTTGTTAAGCACTCGATGATGGATGGCATGGCATGGCATGGCATGGCATGGCATGGCATGGCATGGCCTACCTGCAAATGGGTAAGGTCATGGCGTGCTCCCGCTTCCCTCTGAACAGCTCTTTCTCCACCAGAGCGTTTACGACCAGCTCTCTGGCATCAAAACGCTTCACTCCCTTCAAACATCATCCGAGGGCACGTCAAATGAGGACATCTGTTGACATTTGTCAATCAAGTGCTTGCACCTCCAGCCATTGTCCACAGAGTGGAGTCATCTTGCCATCTCCTCCAATCACCGTTAGGCGGGGCAGAGCGTGTCTCTGGGACAACAGGAAGTCTGTGTGGTCATGAGCAGGAGTCACCTTTACCGCACCTACGCACAAAGATGTTGGGAAGGAAGCGTGCGCCGCTGAAGCTCCGGTGAACTTTTGCATTGTTTGGTGTCTAAAATAGGCAGGCGACCTGTCCCGAGCTCCATGTCCACAATTGCATCAGTGACAATGGGCAGCAGTCTGTCGTTGAAGGGGTGGCGGCATTGCATTCCGTGGAAATTCTGGAACCCAAATAAACAACACCCCGTACGTAGATCCAATGTTGATTAGCCTCTCCACATTTAATTGGATACTCAAAAGGACATTGACAACAACAACAACAATCAACACGGTTTCAGCATTCCAATTTCTCGCCTGGTATCGAGGATCGTCAGGATGAACGGCTACGGCCACATCTCCCAGCATGGTCTCTGGGCGAGTTGTTGACACCACGATTTCTCCACCTGAATGCTTTGAAAATGACCAAGTCTGGCCTTGTCTGGCCTCTCCTGAATCAATACTCCTACTCACCGTGGCCATCTAGGGGGTATGCAAAGGTGAGCATGGTTCCAAATTCCACTTTGTGCTCATAATTCGGCACAGACAGCATGGTTTTCCCAAATAGTTCCTTTGAATCGACCTGACAAAAATAAAACCCCACAACGTCTGCTAAAAGACTTCCAGCAATTCCAAAAGTCTCATTTCACTCAGAGGAAAAATCTCCGCCAACAACGTTCGCGTTATTCCAGAGCTTGCACGTTGATTCGTGGGCCGACAGGAAAGGAAATAAAGAAATGAATGGGCAAACATTTAGTACAAAAAAAAGATGGCTATCAGTTCATGTGCATTGCAGACTCTTCTCAAGTCCCAGCATAGTAGTTGTCTGCAATGCTACAAATGTTTCCATCGTACACAGAAGGCATATCGTGGTACTGTATTACATCGCTCACCTCTATATCGGAGATGGCCGACTCCAGAGCACAGCTCCAATTGATCAGAGCCTCTGAGCGATAGATCAGACCAGCATCACTTAGACGCACAAAAGCCTCCGTTACTGCCTGACTGAAACCCTGAAACAAAAGAGACATTTGACTCATTGATAATGCGTACATTTCATTTGAAAAGTCACATGAAATAGAAAGGAGCCGCTTCCGTCATCAATACGCGGAAGCATTCCATTTCCTGATCAGTAGGCTCTGTTCTAGTCAATGGAGTTCAAATGTCACGTCTTACTTGATCCATGGTGAAACAGGCTCTACTCCAGTCCAAGGATGCACCCAGTTTCCTCAGCTGCTGATAGATCTCATCTCCTTTCCTGACACAACAGCAGTTTGGGCTTTCAGCAAACGATAGATCGATCCAGCGCTGCACGGTACGAGAGCTAAGGACTCACTCATTTTTCCATTTCCAAACCTCCTGTAAAAACTCTTCTCGAGTCAAGTCTTGCCTGTGCTTCCCTTTTTCCCGGAGCAGCATCCTTTCCACCACGCTCTGATTCCAAAAGAAGATATCGGGTTTCAAATTCAACCGCAGAGCATTCGGCAGCTGGCTTTATTCACGAGTGAGTGTCCGGCTCCCCTTACTCCAGCCACTGAGAATCAACGCAAGATACTCCCTCCCTTATGACAAACGCGGGGAGAGAAATACAACTCGTTACCTGTGTTGCTATACCAGCATGATCACAGCCAGGGACCCAGAGTACTCTTTGGCCCTGCATCCTTCTCCTGGTGGATTGAGCAAAACACACAGTGTGCCTTTAGTCATCGTTCATCCAGCAGCATTACCATTCGAGTAAAAAACGTATACTGGAAAGGCAATCTTTTTTTTCTTTCTTCTCGCCATTTACCATCGAACCAAAGCATCTTCTATTGCTACGGTCAAAGCATGACCCAGATGCAGAGTCCCTGTGACATTTGGTGGCGGTATACACAGAGAGAAGTTCTGATCCACAGCGTGAGATAACTCATCAACATCCTAAAGAGGAAAAACAGCAGCACTGTCATATCGTACAAAATGGGACATAAATACACCTAAGAAAATCATATGTTGCCATCTACTTTTTGGGGTCACCACAATATGGTGCATAGAGCACGCCTGCGGCCCTCGTGGAAAAAAAAGTCAAATCCAAAACGATTGTTATCTCACATGGTGCTCAGGCCGAAAGAATCCCTCCTTCTCCCACCACTCATACCAGCTGGATTCCACATAGTCTGGGCTGTATGACGATGGGAATGGCAAGCTTGTGTCTGCCAAAACATATTCACAAGGTGGAAAACTTGTTCTCACTGCTGCAGAGTGACAATAACAACAAAATGATTGGGTTACTGGGACAAAAACGCACCTTTCTTTGCCCCGGGTGGCGTCTGAGCAGTGTAGAGAATTCGCTCCTTCTCGCTCCATTTGAGAAGGTCTTCTTCATCAGCCTGGAAACAAAACATCGCAGTGGGAATAAGAACTGCAGATCTTCACACTTATGTCGGTGGTCTCATACGATTGTAAATAGTTTTAAAACGGACAAATTCAGTGCAGCGCTGGCTCGACGTGCAGAAGCCAGGACTTCCTACTCACAAGGGTTTGAGAGGATAGTATGGCGTTGTCCCTCTCTTTTTTCCGTTTTTGTTTTTCAACTTGGAGACGAAAATGTGCGCTTGACTTAGAGGGGTTGGACGAGTTACAAGAACAGAACCTGACCGCATCTCTCCTTGCCAGCCTTCGAACACTACCTATCGACCACATCTTCAAAACGAAAAAACACATCATATGATCTCAATGGCCACTGTCATTTTAAAACACTAAGTGATGATGGTGCCGTGATAAATTGCTCATGTTCATTTTTTTTTTTTAGCAGGGGAAATAATACGCATGAAACTTTGTCAGCAGATCATTCTGGTTTGGCGACGGTCTGTTGTGAATGACGGACGACGAGAAACAGGAAGAATGTCCTTGCTGTCCGTTTGCAAAAATCTTCCCCCGGAAAATAATGCTGTGAAAACACATCATGTAATCTCAATGGCCACTGTCATTGGAAAACATTAAGTTATGATAGTAATCTGATAAATTGCTCAAGGCAAACATTTTAGCTGGGTAAATAATACGAATGAAACTTTGTCAGCAGCTCATTGTTGTTGGGCGACGGTCTGATTTGAATGACGGACGACAAGAAACAGGAAGAATGTCCCTGCTGTCCGTGTACAAATATCTTCCCCCGAAAAATAATGTTGTAAAAACACATTATATGATCTAAATGGCCACTGTCATTTCAAAACATTAGGTGATGATGGTCCCGTAATAAATTGCTCATGTTAAATTTTTAGCAGGGTAAATAATGCGAATGAAACTTTGTCAGCAGATAATTCTTGAATGGCGACGGTCGGTTTTGAATGACGGACGGCAGGAACACAGGAACAAAGTGTTTTTTTTCTCCCTAGTTCAAGCATTTATTCAAACACAATCATATTAGGTATAATAACATTATCAACTACAAAAACAGGGGGGAAAGGCCTTGCTGTCCATATACAAATATCTTTTCTCGCGTCAAAACAACTGTGAGTATAAAACGGAAATAGATTGTCCCGCAGGTTTTCAAAGCAAAATATACAGCTTAAAAATGTAAAAGCACGTCTCAAACAAAGCAACATATTTGTTCGAATCGAACATTGTATAAAATATTGAAAAAAAAATACAACTGCTGTGCTGCGTTTTGTTTCGAGCCCTCGTGTATCATTATTTATATATAGACGTTGTAACATTTGACACCACAATAAGACATTTCCGTTCCTAGTCCTGCTAACTATGTGTCATTGTTGAAAATTGACTATTTTGGTTGGGCACAACCCATTCCATCAGATTGCTCGGGAGCTCATATCTGACTTTCATCAACCTTTCTTCCAAGCTTTGACTTTATTCTCATCTGTGAGTTATTATTGATGCTTTTAGAACACGGTGTTAAAGGGCGATTTTGGGAAATCCACCACCTTTAAAGTTAGCTGACGTTCGCGTTAGCAAACAAGCTCCAGGGATGGCTGAGGTTCCTGGGACGTCAAGTGAGACCATAACGGAGACTGTGCAAACCAGCACCCCGCCACCGCCTCAGCAGGTAAATCGTAAAGGACCGCTCGTCAAGTCATTTCGTTTCAGGTGAGCACGCGTCACAGTGGCTAATAAGCGTTCCACTTGCTCATAGGCCCGCTCAGTAGTAACGCTCGTGCAAATAGGTCACGGTTTAAGTGCCATTTAGTCTCCTTATGACCTGGCGTGGATTTTCGGGAATGAAACAGGTAAGCGGACTGCCTGCCTGCCTGCCTGCCTGCCGGCCTACCGACCGTTTAGAAAAGGATGGTGTCAACCCTAATCGATCTAAAGTTACAAGTGCTGTTGACATGATGTATTTCTGGCATGTTTCCAGGAGGGACGCAGTCTGACAATCAAGCTAAGGAAGAGGAAAACCGAGAAAAAGGTCGAATGGTCCAGCGACACGGTTGACAATGAGCACCTAGGGAGGAGGTCTTCCAAATGTGAGTAGCTCACACCCACCACCTCAGCAGCATTGCCGTTGTTCTTTCTGCAACACTTACAGTTGCGCTCAAGTCACGTGAGGGAGGATCCCCCCCCCCCCCCCCCCCTAAAATTGTGTAAATGCTTTTATCTCACTAATCCAGCACGCTGTGTTTCAGGTTGCTGTATTTACGAGAAGCCTCGCCAGTTTGGCGAGTCGTCCTCCGAAAGCGAGGGAGACGATGACGACGAAGGCTGTGGCAGCGCGCACTGTATCCTGGGCCACGGACGGAGGGATCACGAACAGAGGGGGGGCGGGGGACCCACGGCGCCCCCAAAGTCTGGAAGGTCACATGCTCACTAGGTAGCCCTGTCCATGGATGGATGGATGGATGGATGGATGGATGGATGGATGGATGGATGGACGGACGGACGGACGGACGGACGGACGGACGGACGGACGGATGGATGGATTGGTGAGTAGCAGGTTCTTGGATAGTGTCTTTGGGTGGGGGGGTTCATCACAACATCGGCACAGGCCTGCTACCGAGCGTTAAGCGCCACCCATCACAGAGAAAGACAGCGCCAAACTTCATGCTACCTTCCACACATGGCACTTGTCAAAGCTATTAAGATGCTACGAATACGCTTTCTCTTTTCCGACATCTAGAAAACAGAATCTCGCCAAGATGTGTTATAGAGATGACATTTCCTTTTTGGGTTGTTTTCAAAAAGACATGAGAAAAGTCCAAACAATCAAACTGGCAGCAGTAGTCCATAGCTCAACTAACATTTAATCCACACGTATCAAGATGCTCTCCATTTTTTGTTTTTCATCTTTACAGTAATAGGGGCACATGACTCTGTTGATTTGGACATCATTTCTTTCAATCAAGCTATTGATTTGCTATTTCACTCTAGGTGTGATTCTCTCCTTCATGTACATCACATCAATCGAGTCATTTCGAGTCAGTATGTAAAGTATTTAGCCATTTTCTGGTCAGAGCCTTCTTGCTTGCTACCAACCGCCATAAACATTTATTATTGACGGTTTTAACCTGTATTGATTTGTCATAAGCACCAAAGAAAAACCGCAATGAATTTTGATGACTTACTCATCCGTATGGAAGGCAGCGTGTCGTTTTGTATTTCAAGACTTGCCGTATGAAGATGGTAAATCAAATCAAATCCGGTCGTGTATTTTGCGCTTGATCATACAGAGCTGTACAACAGAAATGGCTTGTTTTCTTGCTCTATATTCCAAAGCCATGTGACTGCACTCTCAAATAGTGATTACAAGCAGATTTGAAATATGAAGATACATGGATGGACGGACGAATTGACACCACGCACAACGGTGCTTTACTCGGCAAACGACCAAACTCGCGACTAAATCTCCGTATGCTACATCATTACTGGCAGGTGGGTCTATTTTTGCGTGGAATGAATTGATTGGTGATCGACGTGCAGTGACACAATGTGGAGTGGAGAAACGGTTGAGTCATTCATTCCCAACCATGTCGTTTGAAAGAACAACACAAGCTGGAAACTCCTCTGTATGGTTTTGTACAATACAACATTGCCATCCAAATAGCTTGTACATTGAGACATGAACAGAGATGTGATTTCAAATCGACTCGTGGCTTCATTTCCCCCGATAGTGTTAGGTTTAATGAACTGGTGTTGGTAGTTTTGAAAAGCTCGGCGTGTTCATTAGCATGTGCTTTTCCTTTGGACATATAGTCCAACATCTGACATTTTGCAGCAGACTGCCATGTGAGAAGCGATCGATACTATTGCCGTGAATAACTGCTCATTTACTCGACACGTTTTGTAATAATCACCTAAACGTTAAGTTGTTAAGTTCTGCTGCATGTTGTTTACAAACAAAAAAAATCCTCATTCCACAGATGAAGGGTGATAGTGCTCTTCCTGCTGTGCTACGTTGGGCTTTGGGATGCTTTTCATTGCCGTTTGTCAGACAGGAGAAGACGAGAGGTGGTGGCGGTGGCGGCGGCGCATGAATGTTGTGGCCCAAGCTTTGTGCTCTCATTTCTCACCACTGAGAGAATTCACTTCACTGAATATCACTATCTGTTTTGTGGATCACACACACTTATTTTATTCCAGCATTTTGTGTACATGCAAAAGCCATCCAATATGTACGCTACATGGGTCTGGGAATGCACATTTGTGTAAATACAATTCAGCCAACTGAATGTGAATTAAAGTTTTCAACTGTGATGCGCTCGTCTTTTCTGTCCTAAATAACGAACGCCACATTTACAAGTGCATCAAAGCGCAAGGAGCAAAGAGGAGGCAAATGAAACAGACAAGCAAATGCGAAAGAAACAGTGGCGCCATTTGTTTTGAATGACAAGTGCTTTGTCAGCGGCACGTTTACCTTCCAGGTCTGCTTTTCATGACGGATGACACCAAATGTTGGGCTGGCTCCATTTGAAAAACACAAAAAGTGATACATGTCAAGTGCCGTTTGATCATTGTATCTTTTATTTCCTTGCTAACGTTGCAGGTCATGAAAGAAAAGAGCATCTTTCACGTCCCAATAACTTGCTTGCTTGCTTGGGCCAAGTATAGTGGCTCTTGTGCATTTGATCTCCTAACACACAGGGGGTCATTGCAACGGAATTCTAAAAGTGGATGGGGAAAGTGTCCCACAAATCTTTGGCTGAAAGAACAGTCAACTTAAGTGGTAGATGGTCCAACTTGTAGTTCACAAGAAGTGTCTGTTCAAAGTGACTTGATCTGTCATAAATGCGCCACGGATGGATGGACGGACAGACGGCTAAGAGGGTGCTGGAAGAAACTGCGCCGGGCGCTCTTGCGACTGATGTTCCGCTATCGGCTCCATCCATTTCACCACCTGCGGAGGACACCACACTGTTAACTTATTGTGGATTTGGAGACACCAGAGTCTCCGGCCTCCACTCTACCTATTCAAATGACGCTTTTTTTTCCCATACAATGATTTGGCGAGACAAAATTGTGATCTGTTCCACTGGGTGCAACACCCACCACCGTTGTAAATTGGTCATATGGCGCAGCATTCGGATGTGTGTGTGTGTCTTTTCTTCTCAGTGGTTGGAGTTGGTTTCACACTTGATTTTCAATGGTAAACCAAGCGACGTGATGCTGAGATAGCCATTGTGGAGAGGTGGCCATTTTGTCATGCGGTCACGGATCGGGAAGAGCTTCGTATCATAAACGCAAATCGACAAGGACGTTTACTTCGGCCTGAGGCATGTTTACATGGAGATAAGCAATGGAGTGTGAGCGAGCGGCTGTATTAGTGTCGAAGAGCCTGCCAACTGATGACCTTCCCTACTTACCAAGAGGTTTAGCTCGTCTTCTTCTTGTCACTTGCACAAAGCAATTCTTTCTGCTCTCCGTCGCTCATCTCAGCTTCCATGCTCTCCTCTTCCACTCGTGGTTGTTCATCTTCCAAGCCGAAAAGCACGCTGTTTTTCAAGCTGACGGAGATCACCAAAGCTTGCACGATACCGTAGATAAAAGCAAACTCTGGGAGATGCTCCTGGATGAGCCACAGGAGTCCAGCCATTCCCACTGTGGACACAAAAAACATGGCCATGCCATGGAGCCAAAGCCTCAGCGGTCCCTGGATGCCCAAAATTTCCAAGATCAGCTTGACGGGAGGCGACACAATCCACAGGAAGCCCACCACAAACAGGTCAAACAGGTGGCGGAGGAAGTTGAAGCAGATCTCATAATGCTCAGGAAACAGTTCCACATTCCAGCTGCGCACAAAGAGACGAAAGGGCGACGCTAGCCGAGAACGGGGAGTCGGGGACGGAGGAGGCGTTCCGTAGTCTGAAAAGTCCCCGTCGATATCCCGCTCGCCGCTCTTGATGTGACGCAAATTCGGCTTCAGTCCGCTCGGCTGCGTTTTCCTTCCCCGCGGAAGAAAAGACTTTGGAAGGAATGTATTCCACCACCATCTTGCAACGGGTTCAACTGTTGGCTCCATCTCTTGTTTTCCTGCACGCACCTCTTCAATTTCCATCGGTTTCTCCTGAGCTTCCCAGTACTCATCGTCTCCTGGGCAATTGTGCTCTTTCCAGCCAGAGCCAGTGCGCTTGTTGAGCTCATCTTGATCCGACCTCGTTTTGTCTGACGCTGCACTCCTAGCCCAGGAACGCAGCCATCCCCATGCTCTTCCGACCACAGCTGTCATGGTCGATCGAGGAACTTTTTGCAGCAAACTGACTGACAAACTTCTCAGCTCCTTTTCTCTCAAATGGTTTGTCCACTTGCTCAAACGGACAAGTCGGACAAAACAGTGCAGATGATGTACACCCTGAAGTGGCTCCAAAATCAAGTCGGGCTTCTCGCAATCAATCGTGTTCATATGTTGGAAGCGCAATTGCTGTGCAGGTTGGTCAAA
The DNA here is from genome assembly GCF_024217435.2 of Syngnathus scovelli. NCBI lineage: Eukaryota > Metazoa > Chordata > Actinopteri > Syngnathiformes > Syngnathidae > Syngnathus > Syngnathus scovelli. The sequence continues at coordinate 305,581 of NC_090865.1, forward strand.
TGCGGAAGTAAATAGAAGATGCGCTCATTTGGCGTCATGTAGCCAACGTTTTTGTACGGCGGCGGCGAGGGCGACGGCGGCGGCAAGCTTGTCCAACTTGTCCAGAGTTTCTCGAGCCCTGCTTCTTCCCTCCGTGTATCTGGAAATGCAAAGGAGGAAATGCTCAGGCTCGAAATGTTCCTTCCTTCCACGTAGACACTCACTCGATCGAGTGTGGCTAATGCTGCACATACGTATACGTACATGCCTCGGCGGTAACGTTACATCGTTTGAGGAGACTCGATCGGACTACGATTATAAAACACCTCAAGTAAACATCAGCTGCGGAAAGTGGCAACGCGTAAATATCCCCAATATTGAACAGAGAGAACGAAAAGATCACCTTCATCCACGTTCCTGCTATGCTCGTACAGCGGCACTCCGCTTGAATTGGCCAAAGCTTGAGCCAGGCAAGTCACCAATTTGCTCGCTAAACTATCATTTGCAATCAAATCTCATTTGGTTTTGATACGGCCTGTTGCAGGTGGACCATTATTGCCAGTGAAGAGAAGCTTCATCATAAACAAGAACAAAAGAGGGCAGGCGGGCGGAGTTCCGGTTCCCCTTCAAAATAAAACAGTCGACCCATCCCACTGCATACTTGAAATAGGTACAGGTTTAATTATAGACGACTGTAACTGCAACAAAAAAGTGCATTGGTTTACTTGCTATCACTTCTAAATGGCCAAAGAACTGTTCTAACATTTATAAGCCTCCAAACGAGTCCATTTGACATTTGCGCCAATTTTGTGAGCCCTAATGATTCATAGATTATAAATCACTACTTTCCGCCTCTGTATTCCGTGTTCGTGATATGAAAAATATACTTCAGCACACATGTCAGATTCATCCATTTTTATTGATTACAAAATGCATTCAACAGCAGACAAAATGGCCACTTCAACACCTCTGCTTCAGCGCCTGCAAGAGAATTTAAAATTTCAGCCAATGAACTCATAATAATGAACATCAAATTAACACCAACCTTTCCAAATCAACTGTAGTCCAATGCAATCGTGTCGAGTGCCTCACAATCAGCTGGGTATAAAACAATAGGTTAGGATCCCCTTTGGTAAAAGGCAAGTTTCTGGGTTCAAGAACAACTATTTTCAATGGTCCGAGTGTCTCAGTACGCTGCGGGTAAACTTCAGCTTGAAATCAGTAGAACCGAATGAACATGAATCATCATTGACCAAACAGACCATGTAACACTTTTTGTCCATTAATACAGCATGTATGTTCTCACACACTACGCAAGCGCAAAATGGAACGACTGTACTTACATGTCAAAGCTGCGGTATCCTTCCGATATGTGTCGGGCGGGAGCTACGAGACAAAATGGCACCGGCACAACCATGTGACAAAATGCCACGGCAAATGTCAAGACACCATTTTGGAAATGAATAGCCCATGATGTGATCCCTGTCCATCAGGATGCTCAGAAACTAGCTTTATGAAGTCAGTAGTCCACATTTAGAGGCGGAACATGATTTGGTTTCGACGTACCTTTGAGAGGAACCTGCCATTTGGAAGGCTGAAAAACAAAAGGAGAGTTCAAATACTTTGCACCTCAAAAACCTTCTCAAAGTAAAGCAGGCATGCTCAGAGCACTGTAAAAGAACTTCATTAGGAAAAATCAGAGACTCTAGTCTAATGAATCATCATTGCAGCAATTGGATCATTTGCAAGCATCGTTGAGCAATACTCACCATAAACGCGTCATACAGTGCATTCAATATGGACGGACGTTGCCAATCTCCGCCATCGACACAAAGCAGCGTGTCAAGGTCGTTGCCCTGCTCTCACCCGGTGTATCCATAATGCTGAGTTTGGATCACACAGTACTCAGCTGCAGGTCTGGGATACCTGAAGAAAGCAGGAGAGTAGAAATAAGTTCCATCGAGGCATCGACACAAATTCTGCAGAGGAAACTACATGCATGGTCAGTGCACTGTGAAAGAGCATCACTGAAAAATCAGAGACTCTAGTCTAGTGAATCATCATTGCAGCACTAGAATGCATGAAACTCCGGGTATATCAACCAACACTTACCATTAACGTTACGGGCGTTCCACCATTTTAGTCGTGATTACACCCAGCAGAGTAAGCCTGGGGGGGGGGGGGGGGGGGGGGGGGGGTTTGAGCAGAAAAAGCATTTCGGCATTGACATTTAGAAATAGAAAAGCAAGAAACAACCTTCCTACAAACTTCAAGGCCGCACGCAGTAAGCAAACTTTCACTCACTTTGGTCATCCATTTCCGATTTGGAATTTTACAACTTCAATAGACAAGATGAAAGTCATAAGGAAATCTTGATGAATCATTTCTGAAATGGAATAAATGGAAAAAAGAAATGATCAACGCAACACTTCCTTGGCTCCCCATGCCATGTGCTTCCCACAAGGACATTCAGAGCACGCGGACTCGCTTGGATCGCACTTTTTCTAATGCATGATCAGCTATAATTACCGTTCATTGTTGCTCTTTCATTAATGCATTACATTCGTGGCAAAGGGTGAACTACTGGTTCCGCGTGTGCCACCTCCAGAAGCCTGCCACCACCAGGAAGAAAAGAGAGAAGCGTCGGCTTTCGATGCTTTATAAAGCTGGGCCCTTCTCAGTTTGAGATAGGTGGCGACATCAGTGCCTGACAGAAACTCGCTTACCAAAAAACCACAGACAATGTAGGCACATTTATAGCGTGGAGAGGAAAAAACGTGCACTTATTTGACATGATTCGAGGTTAATTAGTTTTACTGAGTTCGTCGGTTCTTTTTTTGTAACGAAAACGTAGAGGAGAGAAGAAATGTTCATTCTTAAAATCCTTTTAGTGGTGATTTTAAGTCAATGAAAAGATTGTAAAGCTACTCACAGCTACTAAAGAACAAATTCAAAATCAATGGAGCCACATACAGGTCAGGCACATTTCGTTTGCGCTTTTAGGGCGGGGTTATATGCTCATAGCCACGCCTTTCGTGGTTGCCAGATAACGTTGACAAACAGCAATTGAGGCACGAAGCTTTGTTCCGTGTTCAATATATTAGTGCTGGCAACACAAGCTCAGACGCTGCCTGGCTGGCTGTCACATTTGGGACGCTTGGTTAGGTCGACGGAGCGAAGATGGCGACCGCCTACGAGCGATACAATTTGTAAGTACATTCATTGACAATGTTTATTTTTTTTAAAGACACTATCTCGATCAAACTGTAGCCAGTAAGCTAGCCACAAGACGAGCGTAGCTACAACCTGGGAGGAAATTAAGCTGTTGCTAACGAGGTGCCAGGACAGCTAAAGTTCACTGAGTACTCTTGTTGGACCCGGAAGTACTGAAGTTGAAACTCATTATCCATCATTAAAATAAATTAATTATCCGCGCCAAGGCAAAACCTCAAAGTGTTTTGTCTCTCTGGAGATACGACCATTTTCGTCGACTGAGGCAGTTTATTTTCCGCTAGCTCGCAAATAAAATCGTTGCCAATGTTTATCCCAGAATTGACTTGATTGGACGCTTCTGGACTTGAAGAATATCTCGTGCCAGTGTGAGCGACATAGGAGGGAGGGAGGGAGAGGAAGGAAGGAAGGAAGGAAGGAAGGAAGGAAGGAAGGAAGGAAGGAAGGAAGGAAGAAAGAAAAAAAGACAGACAGACAGACAGACAGACAGACAGACAGACAGACAGACGTGTATTCCTGTATGCAATGCCAAACCTGCAACAGCCTTTCTTTTGTAACATTCCAGAAAAGCAATCTTGACCGCTTGCAAATTCTGTTTGAAATCTTGCTATGTCGTCACTCCATGATTTAGTTAAGACTAGTTGAAATGTAGTTCCAATGTATTCTTTGCTTCGAAACGAGCATTTCTCTAAACATATATTGAATGAAAAGACCAAAAGCAAGTCTACTGCTTTTTGAGCAAACTTTGGTGTGAGCCAAGGAACATGCAGTTAGTGGAGTTTGGATTATGAAAGGGCAACAATAGGTTGTTTGTGCAGCTCTCTCACTTGAGCACTGCTTGGTCCCATGGCTTCAGTTCTATTTGACGCTGTGGCTAAACATCAGGAATCTTCATCTGTTTCTGAGCACGACTCAGTTCCTGTGAGATTTAATTCCGAGCTCCGGCATCCCCGCCCTAATGATCATAAGCCATATAGGAGATGGATGGATGGATGGATGGAAGTTCCCATGGCTCTCTATCTGCATCATTGAGGCAGCAGCTGCCAGCTACCATGTCTTTGACGTACTATTGTAACCAGTAAATCTCTTGTCAGACACACCTCCCCAGAAAGGTTTTTCATTGAAGCCTGCGATGAAGGGGCTGATGCCGTCCTGACCATCGACAGGGTGTCAAACGAGATGACCCTTACAAGTAAGACCAACGACTCTTACAGACAATTGAGTGGCATATCGGTGCTATTCTGATGTTGTCTAACGACTTCATGCGGACTTGACAGGTGACATTTATCCTTTTGGCACTTTGTCAAAAGACTCATCTGTTTTGAATTGACAGGTAAAAAGGATATCCCTGCCTCAGCGGTGACCAGGCCAATTTGCGGCATCATGGGAACCATTCGCCTGGTTGCTGGTAGCTACTGTCTTTCATGGAAGCGTATGTCTTTGCGTGTATTGCAGATCTTGCACTGACTGACTTTCTGTAGGGATGTACCTCATCGTCATTACGAGGAAAAGAAATGTGGGCAGCCTCATGGGTCATGCAGTGTGGAAAGCCGTGGATTTTGACATCATCTCTTACAAGAAGACAATTTTGCATCTGTCAGAGATCCAGGTACAAAGAGAAGCAGGGAAAAGGTGCCGCTTGTAATTTGGAGCTTAGGCACTTTGCAAAACGAACCCTCAAAGGTCCTCATGGAACTACAGCCCCCGTGGAGAACATGTACTGTACGTAGTATATGTTGGTGTTTTGGATCCTGGGAAATGTTGGCAGTTCACATCAGGTTTCACTGCCGTGCAAATTGGCTTGGCGCTCTTATCCTATTATGCCAAGAGAGAGACACAAAGCCCAAAACCTTAACACGCGCGACTTGTGTTGAAAATTGTAAACGCTGAGACCAAATGAAAGCCTTTCCCCCCCAAATGTCTGAATAGAAAGTCTCTGCATGCTTCGGTTGAAATACACCAAGGACAACATTTTCCGTCCTTTGATGAGCTTCATCTTTTCCAATGGCTGCCGATTGAGTTCAACATTGGTGTGATCCACTTCCGCCTGCCTCTGCTAAGGAGGTTGTTTTCCTGTCATTTTCCTAGTCTCAAGAGAACAAGACCTTCCTGTCCATGCTAAACAATGTGCTGACCACAGACGGTTTCTACTTTTGCACGGATTATGACCTGAGCCACAGCCTTCAGCGGCTGGCCAATACCAGCCCCGACTTCCAGGAGATGAGCTTGCTCGAGAGGGTGAGTGAGTGAGTGAGTGAGTGAGTGAGTGAGTGAGTGAGTGAGTGAGTGAGTGAGTGAGTGAGTGAGTGAGTGAGTGAGTGAGTGAGTGAGTGAGTGAGTGAGTGAGTGAGTGAGTGAGTGAGTGAGTGAGTGAGTGAGCGAGCGAGCGAGCGAGCGAGCGAGCGAGCGAGCGAGCGAGCGAGCGAGCGAGCGAGCGAGCGAGCGAGCGAGCGAGCGAGCAGGTCAGCCAGGAGGTCGGCCAGCAGGTCGGTCGGCCGGCCAGCAGGTCGGTCGGCCGGCCAGCAACCCTAACCCTAACCAGCCAGCGAGCAATCAATCCGCCTCCCATCTCCCTCCTGGCCACCCTAACCACATGCCTTGTTAGTCCAATCTAACTTTCGCAATCGACGGCTCACAAACGAGAAGCGATAACGATATGTGTGCGTGTTTCAGGCAGATCAGAGGTTTGTGTGGAATGCAAATCTCCTTCGAGAGCTAGCGGCCGAGCCAGAGGTAACGTGACCAAAGGCCCTTTCACTTGCGGCCGGCTGTGTATTTTTCTAATCCGTCCTAATTTACCATCTCGCTTCCTGTAGCTCCACCGGTTTGCGCTCCCTGTTCTCCATGGCTGTATCCTTTTTTGCGCTCGTCGGAAACAAATTCAAACAGCTGACGTCCGAGCAAATGAAGAGATTCTTATACTTGTAGCAGACTAGTTTCCTTGCTCGATCTATTTGTCCAGTCATTGTCATGAAACCGTGTCGCATCAACGGGAAGATCTTTGAGTGGATCCTCATATCCCGCAGAAGCTGCTTCCGAGCTGGTGTCAGATACTATGTCAGAGGTAGGTAAGAAAAGTCTGCAGCGCCGCGCATATTACTTTCATGACTCAGGCTTACACAATGAGGCTCGAAGTTGAGCAATCTCAGACGATTCATTGAATCGGTTCCCGTGGGTGAGATTTCTTTTCTAATTCATCGTATGATATTGGCGCTAGGAACGGACGGATCCAGGGAAATTTGTCCAACATCGTACAAAAGATCGTTTTTCTGCCCATTTCTTTCAATCGCTTCCAGTTGATTGGAGTTCAAATGTTTTTGACACTGAGTAGTAGAAAAGATGCCAAGTCTGTGCTCTACTCCCCAGGCATTGATTCGGAGGGCCACGCTGCTAACTTTGTTGAAACGGAGCAGATGGTATTATACGAAGGAGCCAAAGCTTCCTTTGTGCAGGCAAGTGTAACTACAACTGTGACCGACCGACCGACAGACCGACAGACCAAGCAAGTGGTCAAATCCTTTTTCCGTCCCATAGACGAGAGGCTCGATGCCTTTTTACTGGAGTCAGAGGCCCAACCTGAAATACAAACCCAAACCCATTATCAGCAAAACCAGCAGTCACGTAAGGACAAGTCTTCAGTTGCTCTTTGAATGGCCGCAACTCCGTAGTAAGCGCTTGAAAATGTCTTTCAGCTGGATGGTTTCCAGAGGCATTTTGACTCTCAGCTTCTCATCTATGGCAAACAAACTCTTCTGAACCTGGTAAGTCTCCAATGAAATGGGGCCAAATCATTTGAGGTCATGGAGTCATTTTGACGCTCAGCTTCCAATCTATGGCAAACAAACTCTTCTGAACCTGCTAATGGGGCCAAATCATTTGAGGCCGCTCTGCTCAGATCATATGCTGTCTAGAATTGGAAAGCTTTCGCAATACGATGTACGTACAGCTCAATTTCCAAGTGCTCTTTTGATGGTGTTTTCCAGGTGAATCAGAAAGGCTCTGAAAAGCCACTTGAACAGGCATTTGCCAAGATGGTGGCTAGTACCAACAATGGATTGCTGAAGTAAGTGCCGCTCGTTGGGTTCCTTTCATTTTCTTTCCATTACTTTTTCAAAGCAAATGGAAAGGGTGCTATTTCTGTCTTCTATTCTCTTTGGAACATGAATGTTTTCCATCCTCAGTTACATCGCCTTTGACTTCCACAAAGAGTGTAGCCACATGAGATGGGATCGTCTCCAGATCTTGGTGGAAGCTGTGGCCGAAACGCAAGATGAATACAGGTGGTATTTCACACGGCAGCCGAATGAAAGCGTTGAAGGTTCGAGCGCAAAGGCCTTCCTTCTCTCCCTTTGCGCAGTTACTTCATGGTGAACCCGGACGGCAAGGTACTAGCCCAGCAGAAAGGCGTCTTCCGCAGCAACTGTATGGACTGCTTGGACAGAACCAACGTCATCCAGAGCCTTTTGGCACGACGCTCCTTGCAGTCTCAGCTCCAGGTAAACCTTGAGACAAAAAGGCCAATCAATCCATGAGCTTGACCATCCCTATGGGCTTGTCTCTCTACAGAGAATGGGGGTTCTGAATGTGGGACAGCGTCTTGAAGAACAGGCTGACTTTGAGAGGATCTACAAAAATGGTAAGCGCTACTTGTATCTACCTTGTTGTCACGTGACGTGACGTGACGTAAGCGTACTCTCTGTCTCTCTGTCTCTCTGTCTCTCTGTCTCTCTGTCTCTCTGTCTCTCTGTCTCTCTGTCTCTCTGCCTCTCTGCCTCTCTGCCTCTCTGCCTCTCTGCCTCTCTGCCTCTCTGCCTCTCTGCCTCTCTGCCTCTCTGCCTCTCTGCCTCTCTGCCTCTCTGCCTCTCTGCCTCTCTGCCTCTCTCACATGTGATGTGTGTGTGTGCTTTCTAATGGAATCAGCATGGGCTGACAATGCCAACGCATGTGCCGTACAGTACGCCGGAACCGGTGCGTTAAAAACCGACTTCACAAGGTACAGTCGCAAATCAAACGACTAACACTTGTTACTGACATGATTGTCGCAGCTTCTCACTGACCAAACGTTTTCTCCCTCTTTCCCGACTCAGGACAGGGAAAAGAACCCATTGGGGATTGTTGATGGATGGCTGGAACTCAATGATCCGCTATTACAAAAACAACTTCTCTGATGGCTTCCGACAAGTATGTTCCATACGCAGAATTCAAGCAAAATACGTGCAACAAGTGGAGGAAAATACGTACCCTTTCTTTGCTTTCAGGATTCAATTGACTTGTTCCTGGGCAATTTTGCCATTGATGAATCCGACGGCCCCGGTCCTCTCAGGGTGCAGAAAGACTGGAAGTTCCTCACCGTGAGTCCATGGCTATTTTGTCACTTTGCAGCGTCGGCAAATGAACTTCAATGTCGTCCTCTGATCTTGTTTTACAGCTACCTATCGTCATGTTGGTGGCATTCTCAATGTGCATTGTATGCTTTCTCATGGCTGGTGAGTTGTATTTCATCTCGACTATTATCAACCCTTTGCCATGAGAGCTTCAAGTTTAGTTAAGAAACATGGGGCAATGCTACGAAGAAATGAATAAGCATCATTTGAGCTGAAAGGCTTTTTTTTTTCTTTTCCTTCCTCGATGAGGAAGGCCTTGGTATGATATTCCATTTAGCACTTAGTATGACCTGACACACCCACCCTTGTGTCAGCTTGTTGCATTTCCTGTTTGACTGAGCAAACATGTTGGAATAGAAAAAATACATTCCAGACACGTGAGTGTGTTTTGCTCCCAAAGTGTCTTTTCTCTTGAAAGAATCCACTTGTTTCTAGTCAGTTGTTTCAATCAATAATATTCCGGGCTTTGTTTTCTTTCTTTCAGGTGACACATGGACAGAGACTTTTGCTTATGTGATGTTTTGGGGCGCTTGTAGCGCCATCACAGCCACCATCATCCTCTTTAATGGGCAAGACTTTGTGGATGCTCCTAAACTTGTTCACAAAGAGAAGATGGACTGAGCAAGTTGTGTGTGTGCGTGCGTGCGTGCGTGTGTGTGTGCGCGTGTGTGTGTGCGCAATCATCACTCTGAGTACCAGAGCAAGATGTATTGTCAACGTTTATCTCTTCACACGCTATCTGATGTGTCCATATTTGAGGGGTGAACAATTGGAGTCTTTTCAAAGGCGTTGATTATTGCGTTCTCAGCGGGGAGCTCGCAAATGATCACCAGGCGTTTGCCTAAACCCGATGAACTAACTCCTTGACGGCAACGCAACGTTGGCTGCCTTCTAAAGCGCTCGCAATAGGGATAGGAGCTTAAGATGTTTCGTGGTGTGTTACACAGACAAATGAAGCAGGATTAGGGTTCATCTGTTCCAAAAGGCATGTAGTCAAAAGGATTGGATTGTGATCAACAGCGTTTCCTCTTGGCAAAACACTTTTGGTTGTCCTGTCAACTTTCTACCATTCCTGTATTCTTCAGTTGCCTTCTTTTTTGTGTGTACGTCAGGATTCTTTAGTCTACATTGTCATTCTCTGTGTACAATTTTGTGACGGAATAGGGAGCGAGCGAGCGAGCGAGCGAGCGAGCCTTACCGCAACTCGTGAAAAGCAACAATCGTCCCTCCAAGCTAAAAGAGCTTCATTGCGCAAATGATGAATTTTGTATGATTGAACTTCCTTAGAAATGTACTCACAATGGCTGCCAAGACCAACTGACATATACAATTAAGATAACTGGATAGTAACAACTTGTATGTAATTGTTGCATTATTACATTAAATAGTATCAATATTCCTGAAGTTTTGAACAGTTTTTTTTCATGTATGCAAATTTTTGTTGACTTGTACTGCTACATTTATCACTAAGCCATTCATCGTGATATTTATTTCTCGGAGTGTGGTATAAGAAATGCACAGAAATGATCATGATTTGTAAATGACACATTGTCATGTTTGCAAGAAAGCTACTCAATTGCACAGACAACTTCATGTTGCTTCAACTGACACATTTTGCATATTTGACGGATGACCTTGCGTGACTTTGGGTTTCTATTTACAGTCCTAATGTGTATTGTGTTGTCATTATGTTGACATAGTATATACTATATATATACACACACGTGTATACACATTATAATAAGTGATCAATATTTTCATATCCTGTACCAGCATTCGTATCATGTCGTAGTTGCTTCTGTTGTGATTCAACCTCTAGCTCATCTGTTCTCAATTATTTTTTGCAAAATTGTCAACGCTTGTGATTTCAAAATGTCAACTTGGTTATTCGCGGGGATTTGATGGTGTCACAAATCTCACGATGTATTGACACTACATTGTATTTTGGATCCAGGTCGACCAATTTGTGATTCTCCTCGGCAGTCAACTCAATTTAAGCCTTCATCACTTTGTTTAAATACTGTATATTTGACAATAAACTACCGTGAACGGACATCTATTCTACGGCATTGCCTTGTGTTTTGAAAGGCTACTTTTCGAAAGCGCTTTTCAAATGAACTCGAGTGAAGGAAGCCATCACAGACTGCCAAATGCTTTGGTAATTCTTGTACAGTAGGTGGCACTGTGCAACCAAAGTGTGTTAGGCCAGATCAAAAGAAGAAGAAGAAGCGGGCCGAGTCAGGCATTTCCGGCACGTTGACTGACGTCGACTCGTACAGCTAGCGATGCTAGCACGTCTGCGCTAGCGCGCCTTCTTGTTAGCATGTGGGCGCTAATACTTTTATTTCCATCTTCCTTTGGCTTGTAGACTCCAGTTCCAAATCCTGTATTGTCGACCACACCATGAGTACATTATGGATGGGGAATGTAAGGTCATATCTTCTTTTTTGGGGGGGAAGTATTAGAGGAGATATTGAAATGCGGCCAGATGGTCACGTTAGCTAAGCTCAACGCGGGCGCACCATGCTAGCAACAGCTAACTATGCGCCATTAAAACGATGTGTTGAGCCCTTTCTGTCATTAAGTATATACGATAGCGTTGTGAATTTTCTGCACGTTTGTTTCAACTCTCACAATTTGCTCTTTCAACGTGTTGTATTCACTTACTTCGTCGCCAACGTCAGCAGCTCTCAGCAGCTCGCACCAATAGCAATAGATGACTGACTACATGTGACCTGAGCATTGAATTGCTCGTTATCTGAATTTAGTTTCTATGCTGCTCTGTAGCTGGATGCTTATATGGACGAGAAGTTCATCACCAGAGCCTTTTCTACCATGGGTGAGCAGGCCGTCAGTGTTCGGATCATACGCAGCAAAGTTCCAGGGTGAGTGTCTAAGCTTCCGTCGAGTTCTTGTTGTTACTGTACATGTGATTCGAATTTGCCCTTTGACAGTGCGCCACCATCCAGCAGTGCATTAGGTTATTGTTTTGTGGAAATGGCCGATGAGGCCACAGCTGAAAGGTGTCTTCGCAAAATAAACGGGAAATCTCTACCAGGAGCCAGTCCGGTATGAAGAATTGTTGGCGAGTTTGTCATTATTTCTGATCGGGTAACACGTTGCACTTATTTGTCCCGCAGCCTACAAGATTCAAGTTAAACCGAGCCACTTTTGGCAAACAAGAAACAGGGTGAGTCGAAGTGAAGATTTGAAAGTGGCCTACCTACCATCCATTTTGTTGTTGACACATCACAATTGATCCCGCTTCATCTTTTGTAGTCAGATGTATTCTTTGTTTGTGGGAGATCTCACTCCGGAGGTCGACGATGGAATGTTGTACGAGTTCTTCTACAATCGATTCCCTTCCTGTCGGGGAGGAAAAGTGGTGCTGGACAGTATGGGAAACTCCAAGTAAGTCGAGAATGTCAAACGTGGGGGAACGGGAAAAAAAAAAAAATGCGATTGAGACGTTGCGTGTTTTGCTGTAGGGGTTGCGGCTTTGTCCAGTTCCCGGACGAGCGCCTGCAGAAACGCGCACTTGATGAGTGTCAAGGAGCTGTGGGATTGGGGGGTAAACCCCTGCGACTCAGCTTGGCAGCCAGCAAGTACGTTGGTTTCAGAATGCTTTTTGCACGGCGTTGTTATGGAACTCCAAAGTGATATCCAACGACCGGAGCAAATGCTCTTGTTTTTCGCCAATTGCGTTCGTCAACCATCTAATCTGCAGCGTGATTTCAAGTCGTTTGATTGGTTGCTTTTCCCAAACGGTTCAGTCACCGCTCCACGTTATTGTCGAACGTTGCCAACTTGACAGGAATGTAACGCGTTTGAGTTGCTCTCCTTCTCTACGTGACATTTGTCAACATGTACTGAAGTATTTCATGCCTGAATGGTATTTCCCGACACGTGCGGTCGGTTGTGTGTGTGCGCCTGCTGCAGTTTAAGGAACAGACCGCTGCAGCCCGAGACCAAAGCATGGCCGACAGGCACCGGCTACACGCCACCGTACGACCAGTACAGCCAGTACCAGCAGCAGGCCTATCCTAACTATTACTCCTCCTGGGGCTACGATCAGACGGCAGCGACGTACGGCTACACGTACCCGCAGTACGATTACTCGCAGTACGCCCAATCGCAGGTAAGCTCTCCTTTCCGTTTTTGGAATCCGACGTGCCTATTTTGTAAATAGCAATTCTGACATCGGTTTTTTTTTTTCTCGTTTTCCTCTTTCCAGGAAATCGATCTTCAGGACGATGGACTCGAAGGTTTGTTCAGATCCATCACAAACTCATTACTGTCGTGGTGTGTTTCAGTCAGAAAGTGTCTGTGTTGCAGATCCATCAGCAGAGCTGGATGTGGTGGAAACCAACAAAAGGTTCTTCCAGAATAGCGAAGAACTGTATGATGCTCTCATTGACTGTCAGTGGAAATCAGCAGAGTTCTCGGCAGAACAGGACGAACTGATGTTAACCATACCGGACCCGCTTTCCTAGTAAAGGCGGATGCAGTCGCTTCGTGAGAATTTATTTACAGACATCTGCTAGAGCATTGACAGTATGGACTTTTCTTCGAAATGTCTAGGCATACTTGTTCTCAGTCAAGTGAGCCAAGCGGATCATTTTGTTAGGACAAAAATGCTTCTTTTTTCTTTCATATGCAAGTTGTGCCGAAGGTTTTTGCCAACAAATTTTAAGCTTGATGTTAGAATACATCATTAGAAAATTGACTTGTGTTGCATGCGTTTTGTTTGATGTGTTTTTCATTCTTTTGTCTTCAATAAATGTCTGATTGAAATGGTTTCTCTTGTCTCATCAAATTACATCTGCGATCAGGAACGCTCAATTCAGATGAGGGATTTTGGTGCTTCGTTCAAGTCTGCAGTGTCCAACATGAACACACCTCGGCCTTGATTCAATGTTCTCCTTCGCCATTGGTTGAGGCGCAGTGCGGCTGCGATGCAGACGTGCCAGCATCGGCCGGTTTGGTCATTTACCATCATAGAGCGGGACACCGGAACAATCGGTTACCAGTTTTCCCAGAGGCAAAAATTGTGCTTCCGAAATCTCTTGATTTAGATTCCGCGAACAACTTCCCGTTAAGGTCGTCATCCGAAACACTGACGTTATTGAAGCCCTTTTTAACGTACACTCGGTTGCAGTTCTTCTATGTTCACTGGTAAAACGTTTCTCTGTCGCGGTGTCACAGTCTAAGCAAAAGTTGGTGAATAATATTTAAAATGGTATAAAATTGTTGGTAATATTATTAATACTAAGACGGAGATGACAAAGTTCACAGTGGTTGCGGTTGTGTTAATATGTGAATGTATTTGGAGGCTGGTAAAATGCTGCGTTTTGCATTGTGGGTAAGCAGTTTCTTGGTTTTGATTGGTTACTTTTGCGACTCTACTCAAAAAGGAGTCCGTTGATTGGTTAGTGATACATTGGCGAGTACGCCGAAGCTGCAAAAGAGATGGCTATCTATTTTTCGAGAAAATGGAATAGGATAACAGGAGTTTAGCATAGCCCCGTCCGTCTCTTGCGTAAGCAGACATATCATGGAAAGAAAATCCACTTTTCTTGCATTTAAATACATTTTATTGTGCACTTGGAGTCTCGGGAGAAAAGTTGAACGTATCCCTCCCGAAGTTGTCCTCTTCTGGGGTATACTATTTACGCCGTTCGCCGTTGATCCGTTTTCTCATAAGTATTTTCATCTGTTACCTTGTTTTATCTGTGACTTATTATTATCTTTGACGTCACGGTCATTGGGGCGGTGGCACTACTAAACAAGATAACGGATGCGGCCAAATCCGCCATCTTTTTTACTCGGAGACAATTTTGTTGTCCAAACAACTCAAGGATGCAGAAGTGGAGAAATGTTCCGTTGTTGGATGCAATTATGCACGCAACTCAGCATCAGAACCTCGAAGACGTGCCGGGTTGATTGAATTGTTCAGGTCCTGCTTGCCTGCAACGGCGGACACAGTAAAGCGGGCGGTAAGCTTATGATCTTAATATTGTGTGTCTATGATGCCCTCGTTTTCATAGGCCTGAGACTGTTTGTGATTCAGGGCTATACAAATGAACTTGACTTGACTCTCGCCCCATTTAAGTGTCCATCCATTTTCCATATTCCCAGTTTATGTGTATATCTGTCATCTCAGGAACACCCCTGATGCACCCCCAAATCCAAGGAAGGAAGCAATAGGCAGGAACCAGAAGCGTCCTAACAACACGTACAGCGAGGGTTCGAGCTTGGTCCAAAACGTTGAGATGCACTTCACCCAGAATTTGGGCGTAAGGGGGAGCAACACAAACAACGATGCCTGAGAAACCAGGCTCCAATTACCTGAGCTAGATGTCTTGCGGAGGAGGTGTGGCAGGATTATAAATTACAGTAAAATAAAGCTTTGTGCAAGTGTGCTGGAGCGCCGAGGTGGTTTTTCTTGAAGCAGAGGTGGTGTGTGTGTGTGTGTGTGTGTGCGCGCACCAGCATGGAACATAAAACACATTTGACTTTTTGAGCGTTTGGACCATAACTATTTGAAACATTTTCCACTATGAGCTGTGTCAAGTTGGACATGTCAAGCATGTGGAACTGCTGCTACTTGTCAAAAGTCATCAGAATGTCAAGTTGGAGGCAACTCACACATTTCTCTACAAATTGTCTTAAAAATGTTAGCCCTTTTAAGAGTAAAACAAAACTTACCCCCCCCCCCCCCCAAAAAAAAAAACCACTCATTGGTAACCAGTGAGGGAGGCTACTTGCTTTATACTTTTGACTGTTGTTTTTATACCAATAAATGCCATCATAAATGTTTCATACCAATGAACATTTCTGTATTTACTTGATCAACCTAAACTCCTGCTTTTCTTCTCGGTTGGGGGAAAAAAAATGATTTGACACACCTTCAAATTGTCGTTTAAACAAGGTGTAAATCACTGGTAACAGTCAAGGGCCGGAAAGACAGATTCAACTTTGTCCTGGAATCCTATTTTTGGGGTGACACGTAAGTTGGAAAGAGAAAAGTACGGACAAGTAGAATGTTCTCAAACTTACACTTGACTCTACTGAAAGAAAAGTAAGCGAGTTGTAAGACCTTTGTCACTCGGTTTGAAGCTGACAGGAGACAAACCCAGGCGGGCAAGGCAGGCAGGCAGGCAAGGTGGGCAAGGCAGGCAAGGCGGGCAAGGCAGGCAAGGCAGGCAAGGCGGGCAAGGCAGGCAGCCAGCCAGGCAGGCAGCCAGCCAGCCAGCCAGCCAGGCAGACAAGCAGACAGGCAGACAGACCCTGAGGCATTTTCCCATGCACTGTCACTCATTCTTGAGCACACGAAATGGCTCAGTGGCTCGCTCGCTTAAAGTATTTCAACGGATGCCGCTGAGCACAAGTGCTTGCTTTTGCAGCAACTCCTAACAATGATGGCAAATGTATGATGCAATGCACCATGTGTAGCTTTAACAACCAGACTTTCATTTCTAGTAGCTTCTCACCGAGAAGAGAAATAGTCTGGCTAAACCTGTTTTTCCTCTCCATTGGTAAAAGAAATTGTCTAAGTGAATGAGGAATGGCATACATTAGGCAGCGACACGGAAGGCGTTTAATGATTAAAGAGCTGCACGCGCACTTTGAAGGCTCATGGAAATGGGTGAGCGTTTCCTTTTCCAACCCAAGAAGAAAGAGCTGCACAAAAGAGTTCAGAATTCCGCACGTGAATGTGGTTCACTTTATCCCCGCAAAGTTGGTGTTTTACAAAATCACCCGAAGCATCGGTACGAGCGCTTGAATTCAGATGAAGTTCAAAATGAACTACATTTTTTTACAATTATTATACGGTGTAATGGTATAACCCAATTCATATAGGGCAGTCTCTAGATTCGTAGAATATCAGCAAATTTATTTTAAAAAAAAAAGGCTTTATTCTCAGAGCAGTCTTTTATCTCATTTGTTATTCTTGTGTTTTTATTATGACATGATTATTCTTGCTCTAGTAGTCCTTTTGGTGTGGGAGTATCCAAGGCCATGGCGTTCTGCAATCAAAATGCGTCTGCTCTGCTCTGCTCTGCTCTGCTCTGCTCTGCTCTGCTAGTCGGCCTCCTGGAGTAAAGAGAGGTAGATGTTGGACTGGATGAAGCGGTGATAACAGTCTGTGTCCAGCAGCGAGTAGATGCGCTTCTGCGCGAGGGACAGAGACGTGCGAGAGGGAGCCCGCAGCAGACGGATGGTCAGATCTCTGGTCTTGCTATCGATGTTCACCTGGATCAAGACAAAAGTAAGTACACGAGCAGCCAGAACGAGCAGACAAGCAGGCCCGCCCGTACCTCCCGAGGCGAACCGGGTCGGATGTAAGTGTCGCAGATGTCCTTTGCCCTCCTCTGCAAGCTGAAGTTGTGGGACGATTGTTTGTACTGCTCACAGGCCAGATAGAACTGCAGGTTTTCCTCGCTGAACTCGGAACGGAGGAATGCCCCGAACACCGAAAGGCCGGCTGAGAGAAGGAGAAAGATGAGAGTATGTATCAGTTGCAACCAGAACGAGAAGTGTTCCATCTCCACTTTTGATGAGTATGGAGCATGACGGGCCACCTGGCATGATGCACTTGTGGGCTAACAAGCTGATACAGCACTGAGTCACCTCGTGTGCAAGTTCCAACTCCCACTTTGCACTGATACGAAGTCACAAGGGCCTGAAGTGATGCCTACTTGGAAGTTGGATTTGTGATTGGAATAGGTCGTCAAGAGGTTTGGACATCTCACATCTTGCACCACCTTCCAGCTCAAGTTCCAACAGGAAAGGCTTTGGGACAGACTAAAGCAATTTAGAACAGTGGAGGTGCTCACTATCAAATCTATTCATAGAAGCAAGCAGCAGCAGCAGCAGCAGCAGCAGCAGGCTGGCTAGCTGGCTGGCTGGCTGGCTGGCTGGCTGGCTGGCTGGCTGGCTGGCTGGCTGGCTGGCTGGCTGGCTGGCTGGCTGGCTGGCTGGCTGGCTGGCTGGCTGACTGGCTGACTGGCTGAAAGACTTTATTTAGCTAATTCATAGAAGCAAGCAGCAGCAGCAGCAGCAGCAGCAGGCTGGCTGGCTGGCTGAAAGACTTTATTTAGCTACGTACTTTAACAACAGATGTTAACAAGCAACACTTTCACTTTCAGACTTAAGCTTTCACTAGATTACAGGTTTGGCGTAAGTGTAAGTCACTAGTCTGAACTTTTTTAGGTTATAAAATGGACACAAATAAATCTGTGGCTTGCTCGCTTCAGCCTTTTACGTTTCATGAGCCCTCTGTAGAAAGGTTTTCTCCGAGCTCTGTTTTAGTAGTCACGCTAACGAAACCTGTACTCGCAACATACGTGATGTTTTTCAAAGGCTCACTGAGGCCAAGTGTGTTTATGAGATGATCTCACAAGGATACAGGAAATAATTGAGGTGGATACGCATTCCAGAGAGAGGAAAAACGACAACAACAACAGAAAAAGCTCAATCAGGGAAATGAGGGGCTATTAAGATTTTTCAGCAGATGAGTATGTACTCACTGGGACTGGCCAGCAGGTAGTCCAGGGACTCGCCCCATTTTTCAAGTTCTTCTCGACTTAATGCGTGCCTCCTGTTGTGGCCCACCTGGCTCCACTGACGCATGAAGAGCAGGCGCGACCGCCTCTCTTTGGCACTGTGGACGCGAAAGAGACGAGCCATAGTGTGAAAAAAATTCACCGGTAATTAGACGTGGGCTTTTTGTGTTTTTTTTTTTAAGCCCAAGCGTGCAGCCCGAATCCGAAGTCACAAGATATCGATCGTAACAGTCTTACCTGTCTTTGGGTTCTGTGTTTGAAAGGTTGGAGTTTGAGGAATGGGGACTCTGAAATACATCGCATCATTAACATGGGAGTACTTCACCAAGCAAGTCTAAATTTGGGAGCTACCTGGCCAAACAGATTCTTCAGGTGCAGTTTCGCTGCTGAAAGTTTGGCCTTATGCTGGTGCCGATGCGGAGATTTAGGCGAAAATGGACGGGAGAAAAGTGAAGCGGACGGCGAAGGTAGCTCATCTCTTTCGACACTCTCCGTGCTTCCCTTTGCAGCCGGGGCCAGTTGGCCGTCACTATAGGCCCGATAGCCTTCGCCGAAGCCACAAACGTCCAGGTGGCTCTTGCTCTTTTTGTCCAGCTCTCTCAGGTCCTCCACACTGACGCTGACCTCCTTAACAAGTTCTCTCTTGGTACTTGGCTCCTGAACGGTCGGACGCTGCTCTCCATCTAGCTCGACTTGAGCAACATCAAGTGAGTATGTGCCGGATTCTCGGCGCGTGTCCTTTTCTGCTCTCTTTAGTTCCGTCTTCCTCCATGGGAAGGAATCAAGATCCAGGAGGGATCCCTCGGAGCTGAATCTCCGCAGACTGGCCATGTGAGATGGTAGGTAGGTAGGTAGGTAGGTAGGTAGGTAGGTAGGTAGGTAGGTAGGTAGGTAGGTAGGTAGGTAGGTCGGTCGGTCGTAAGGGGCAGGGAATGGAAGGAGCTGCAGCAGCAGAAGAAGGGGAAGAGAAATAGGTTAAGGTGCGGAGAGAGTCGAGTCGAGGCGCAGGCTGTTGAATGAATGATTGTTGGCGTTTGGGGAAGTGTTCACATGGAATAATGAGTCATAGAAAGAGTTGCACAAACAAGTGAAGCCAGAGTCGGAATTGTTCACGTCGTGGTTTGGCCATATATCAACTTTGTCGAAATGAACCGCATCAGAAATGACGAACATGATTCAAGCATTCATGGCACTTATTTGAGCAGAATGCTTGACTGTCACACCTTGGCTTTACTTGAAGCTAAAGTGTAGTGTAGTGTAGTGTAGTGTAGGGTGACAAACAAATAGTAACTCGTCGATTTTTGCCACAGACATGCATTCATTAACATGCGGTCATATCATACATGAAAGAATGAAAGTTGATTACCTCTCTTTCCAGGTGTTTTAGGCTATTTCCATTGGAGATCGTTCCTGCCGATCCCGTGGGTGGCGCTTGCAGCAATAAAAGGCTCAGAGTCCGCCAAATACGACTGACTTCAAGCAGCGTCGACACTCTCGCTACTCCGTCGCATTGGGACTTGCCTCCTTCAAAAGATAGCCATGGCACACAGTGACAACAAGACATGAGGGGAAAATTCCGCAAAGTATTTCCAGTGACACTTGAGGCACTGGCCTCCTCCCCATGACTCGCCACACCTTGACTGACGTGTGTCTGAACTTGTCGGAGAGGACACGCATACGCACGCACGCACGCACGCACGCACGCACGCACGCACGCACGCACGCACGCACGCACGCACGCACACCCCCGTCCTCGAGCGAGTCATAAACGGTCAAGAAAACAAATAGATCATCCTTAAACTTGTAATAGGTGATCGCACCACGGTAGAAATATTGAAAATCCATTGCATATTTAATTTGTGAACAACTCGCTTATTCCCTAGATCGTAAATGACCTTTTTTTTTCTTTTCTTTTCTTTTGAATCCAAATAACGTCAAACAATTGGCTAGGTTGACGAAAAGACGCTCAGGCATGCGAAAGACGCCTCCTATGACGTTTTTGGGGTCCTTTGACGTCACCGTGTATTATTTTGGGAACTGGCCGCTACTTACCTCTTGAACCAAACTGCGTGCGCTAATTATCTTCCATGTCACTTTGGAAACAAAACGCAGTTGATTGGTTTATAATTCAAATGCATGACTTTAGTCTTCTGCTAAAAATAACCGGTCAAACGTGTCTTCGTTATTTTGCTCATTCCTGCTAGCGAGGAATGTTAGCGTGCTCGCTCCGAGGCTAACAACAATAACAAGGCTTGTCACTTCTATTTATGTATGATTCCGTCCATATGAAATATACTGGCGTTGCTTTGCCAACGTCCTTAATGACCAGTAGTATACAATATTAACTCTTACTTGTGGAGAACAACATTGTAATATGGCGGAATCGAGTCTAATTGATGTCACCGTGAAGACTCTGGATTCACAGAGCAGGAGCTATCAAGTCGGGGGCGAGGTAATGCTGGTGCCATCACGAATGACTTCGTCCGTCGGTCGGTTCATGCCACATTTGCTTGACCGTTCTGTTCTCTCCCTCCCTCGTCCATTAGTTGACTGTGAGGCAGTTCAAGGAGCACATCGCGTCATCGGTGGAGATCCCAGTCGACAAGCAGCGGCTCATCTACCAGGGCAGAGTGCTACAAGATGACAAAACGCTGACTATGTACAGTAAGTAAGGCAAACAACAATGAACGAACAACACGGGTGTCAGTTGGAGCCCAACGTGTCGGACAGTGACAACAAAACGTTTTTGCCTCACTTCACACAATGCCATGAAAGTCCCGCCGCCTCGTTTCCCTCAATCTTTCTCTTTCAGACGTACACGGAAAGGTGATTCATTTGGTGGAGCGTGCCCCACCTCAAAGCACCGGGACTGGCTCAGGGGGTGCAGAGGTATCCAATGAAGGGACGGCAGATGACAGCAGCGGTCATATCGCCGCCTCCCCACCTCAAGATCGCAACGGCTACGTGATGCTCGGGACTTTCAACCTCCCTGTCAACTTCTTGGAACCCCAAGCCGTACAGGTGCTAATCTGCTCATAGCCATCTGCTGGGTCAACACTGGCCCATATCGTACACACGTAGGGAAATGACATTTGCCTTCGATACTTGAATTTTGTTTTCTCTGCTGAACAGCAGATGATGCCTGGATTAGGTGAGTCTGGAAGAAATGCCCGGGTCAGCGCCAGCACAGGGGTAAAGGTTCATTATTCTCACCAATCTTTTTAAATGGCGCAACATTCATCCTCAAAAGCTGATAGGTGTTTGCATGTGTAGAGCAATGGCTCGCTGAACGTGCAGATTCATTTGGACCAGTCGGTGCAGAGCGAAGCTCGGACGAGGGTGCAACTGGCTGAGAACCTGCTTCGGAGTGCTCACGCTCTGATCCAAAGGCTGGAGGTCATTTTGCAATATCACCCCCTCCAAAAAAAAGAGTCGCCGTGGTGAATGTTAGGATTTGTGCAATATGGGGGTGAATTGACATGTTTGTTTTGCAGGGTGTTTCCAGTTCACAGGCAGAATCAGAGTTGCCTCACACCTCTTCATCCTCAGCAGCATCGTCATCCTCGGGCAGAATCGCTGAAGAATCACTACCCATGGAAACCGATGATGCAGCGGCGGCGGCGGCGGCAGCAGCAGCAGCAGCATCCACCTCAACACAGACCGAAGGGGCACCCGACACACCACCCAAGTAAGTAGTGTCACCCACAAAGTAGGCAGGATAAGCCATGAAAGCATCTCATGGACTCTTGCCAACAAAGAAGGAGTTTCTGTTTGTTCACAGTCACCCGAGGCCAGCAGAGTTTGTTGCCATTCTGTCTGAGGTGCGGAGAGTGGAGGAGAGGTTACGTCCTTTCATAGAGAGGACCCACTCCATCCTCGGGGCGGCCACATCGGCAGACTACAACAACAACGTAAGGACCAAGAAAGGGCGTGCTCATCGCAGGAAAATGTTTCATGTTCTTATTCACGTGATCGATTGATAACGCAAAAGGAAAAGATGATAATCGGTACCAAAGGTGTTCATGTCAGAAGTGTCCAAAGCATTTGAGGAATGCAATGTGATACGAATCGAAGACGCAGGAACGAGATGAGGATCAACGCGTTCTCAACATGGCTGGAGATGCGCTGCGTCTTCTGGGCAATGCTTTGATTGTGCTGGGTGACCTTCGCTGCAACCTGGCGAGCCCTCCTCCACGTCACCTGTATGTGCTCCGGCCCGTGGCTCAGCATAGCCATCCTGTCCTAGTCCGGTCCGGTCTGCCGCACGTGCCCATTCCGGTGAGTCGGCATGTTGTCGCTCGCACATTCGAATGGTGGAAATTGCGCTCAAGGCCGACAGAATCATTTGGTGGCATTTCCTAAGGTAAACGTGGGAACGGCAAACGGAGGACCTGCCGGGGAAAATCTTGGCCGGCCGTCTCGATCAGATCACCTCCCTTCCGCGCAGGCTCCGCCTCCTCCTCGTGCCAGCGAGACCAGGGAAGGAGCCCGGGTGATCAGGATCACCCACCAGACTATGGAGCCCGTCGTCATGATGCATATGAACATTGATGGTATTTCTTTACACTGAAGACAAATTTTGCTTGTTGAGGCATTTGAAATATTCTGCTATTGACAGGTGATACAGGTTCTGGACCGCCAAATGCCACAGGTTCGGTGCAAGCAGGTGAGTGGCTCTTTGGCGTAACATTGATACTTGCTATGCTGAAAATCAACTTTCCATCCATCCATCCATCTATTAACTCTCCAGGATTGCCCCCAGAGTTCATGCAAGCCATCGTCCAGCAGATCTCCCAGCAAGCAGCCACCGTGGCGGCGGCGGCGGCGGCTTCAGCCAATCAAGCGACACACACGACGGGCTCCGCAGCCGGTCATGAAGGGATGGCTTCTTCGGCGCCGCCCGCTCAGGCCAGAGTGATCTTCACCAGACCACCGTTCTCCCCCCATATCTCACATCCTATGGGAACGAGAGGGACCTCCATCAACCTCAGAGCTGCAATGCCTGTAGCAGGCCAACAAGCAGGACAGGTGAACTCAGTGATTGAAAAAGCAAACCTCACCAAAGCATCCACAGAGTACATTTTGGTTTGTTGCCAATCACAAGAGTGCACCGTTTACAACGCCATTTCAGAGTTCAACTTTTACAACACCCTTGAAAAAGAAGAAGTGAGGAATGTAGACTTATGACATCAGTGAATGTGACAAGTGGTGGATATTTTGGGGCAAAACATTGCCACATTGTATAAGGAAATGAAAGTCAAGGGAGAAAACAAACAGATGAAATCAAATACAATATGTAGAAATGGGGCCAATGTTGAGGAACCGTCAGTGAACATTTTTCTTTTTTTTGAAAAGGGCACACCTGTAGTTGGCTCCTCCCTCGCCCAGATGATCAGCAATCTGGTGGGACAGCTTCTCGTGCAAGGTAAAGATGCATTTGTTTGAGTACAAAAACAAATCGTTGCTTTCAAATGTTCTCTCCCAGGCGATACGACAAGTTATTCATCTCCGGCCAGCTCCCAGTCATCCGAATCCTCCACATCTCCTATTGGTCCCTCTGTCAACACTACTGGCCAGGCGCCACCGCCATCGGCACCGGCACCACCGCCGGCTAACAGCTCGGGAGTATCTGTGGATCAACCACTAGGTGGCAGTGCTGGGGCAAACCTGGCCCAACTCCTGGGCTCTTTGCTGCCTGGAAGTGGAAGTGGAAGTTCTGCTTTTGCTTCTGGTTCAGGTTCTGGAGTGGCACCCTCCATCACTGTCACTCTGCCTGGCTTATTTCAGAACATGTCAGACTTTGTGCCGGTTAGTTGAAACAGCTTTACATTTTGCATTTATGAATCAAGTTCTTAATTAGCTCACAAGGCAGCCTAATCAAATGAGGAATATTAAAAAGGTGGCCAATAAGTACTTTTTCGGAGACTAACCGTGATTTGTCTCGCTTGTGTATCTTGTAGCCAGCTGCCGGCGACACGGCGGAAGAGTCCGTCTCGCAGACGGGCGGCGAAGGCGGCTCTCTGAGCCCGGAGCTTTTCACCGGCATCGTGCAAGGAGTGCTGTCGACGATGAGCGGCTCGCTCGGGGCACAGCATGGCGACGGAGAGAGCATCGCGCAGTTCATTCAGAGGCTTTCTCAGAGCAGCAATCTCTTCCCACCTGGATCGGGAGGGGCCGTGGGTACGTGTGAACGAAGGGAGAAAAGAATAAGCCGAGAGTATCCGTCGCTCCCGATTTGAAATAGTTGTCATCGGCAGGCTTCTTTGGCGACCTGTTGTCTCTGGTGTGCCAGAGCTTTTCCATGGTGGACGTGGTGCTGTTGCTTCACGGAAATGCTCAGCCTCTGAGCCGCATCCGGCCCCAGCTGACTGAATTCTTCACCCATCACTACCTGCGCGGCGGCCAAGAGCCCACTGACGCTAACGTAGCTGTAAGTGCTGTCGCGACGGATGCGCTCGTCATCAAGAATCACGGTTTTCCTTTTTTTTTTGTTGTTGCTTGCGCTGAATGAAGAGAGCAGCTGATGACCTCATCAATGGTCTGGAGGAGTACATTGCCGAGAGCTTTGTAAGGACATCCATCGATAAGCCTTTCGCGTAGTTCATGTATTGAGCGTGGTAAGTGACCGTTGGCCACGTGATTGTTCCCTACCTAGTCAAACGTGGCGGTACGCGATGGAGTGGACATCGTTCAGACCAACCTAGCTTTCCTCAGGCAACAGCTCACGGGGATAGCCTCACATGTGCTGCGCTGCAATGGTAAGTCACTTCAAGCGGAAGACTTTGTGGGGGGGGGGGGTGTGTGACTCGTTAGTTTGCTCTTGTCTTTGCTTGTCTTCAGATGCCACCTTTGGCCCCTCTCTGCTGTTGCTGTGCACCCAAGGTCTGTTTGAGTGTCTTGCCCTCAACTTGTACTGTCTGGGAGGAGAACAGAGAGCTCTGACGGCTGTCATCAACCGCCGCATTGTTAGTACGCCACACAATCTATGAATGTTGCAGTAATGAGAAGCCTTTTTGTTTGGACTCCAAAATAGTCAAGGAACTCAATTGTGTGTTTGCAGAGGAGAATGTTCTCAGAAGTGAATCCCAGTTTGCTGAACTGTTTGACCAGTATGATGTCTATGAGGTTGCATCTTATTCTGGAGCACAACCCAGTTACCCGGGATCACATTCAGCGCTATGTCGTACTCGCGTCGGTAAGCGCAAAGCACCGACCGACTGAGCGAGCGGCCGGCCGGACGGCCGGACGGTTCTTTTGTGTTGTAAACATGACGGATGCCTTTACTGAAATGCTGCGAGAGCTTGCCGTGTAGTGTTACACCACTGCAAATATATTCAACGCAGCAGCATCGTCCGTATTCAACGTTGATGCCTTTTCAGGAAGACCAGGCAGCAGCAGCAGCAGAATCAGCAGCAGCAGCAGCAGCAGACGACGACACTGGACAAGAGCCAGCTGAGAGTCAGAATGTAGAGGTGAAATAGAAAGCTTCTCTTGAAGCAATTGAGTTGAGTAGCCATTGCATACATCCTATCTCTTCCTAAATGAATTTCCACCTAACTCAAAGTGGAGTGAGTCAGTCATCACGGAAAGATGAGGACACTCACTTCCTATCTGTGTTCTAGATGGAGGAGACTTTATCTCCAGCAACCACAGCAGCGGAGGCCAATGCACGGTCCGGTGACAGCCGAGAGAACGCGACCTTGGGATCTGCCGTGACCCCGCCCAGACGGCCGGAGCTGACCCGGGAGGTGGAGCCGTGGGCAGCGTCTCTTCCACCGGTAAGTACCGATGGATGGATGGATGGATGGATGGATGGATGGATGGATGGATGGATGGATGGATGGATGGATGGATGGATGGATGGATGGATGGATGGATGGATGGATGGATGGATGGATGGATGGATGGATGGATGGATGGATGGATGGATGGATGGATGGATGGATGGATGGATGGATGGATGGATGGATGGATGGATGGATGGATGGATGGATGGATGGATGGACGGATGGACGGATGGATGGAGGCAGGCATGTCCAAGAAAGTGAATGATCTTGATTGATTTATCCAAAGAAGAAATGACTTTCCGAAAACAATGTTTTATTGCGGATGGACCAGACGTCCAGTACATTGTCTCCTCAAAAGGCAAATTCCAATTGGACGTTTGAACGTGGGCAAATGTTTTCCACAGGAATGGCTTCCAATCATCAGGCACGATCTGCATTCTCAAAGGAAGCTCCGAGCACAGCCGCCGCTGTCTGACGCCTACCTACACGGGATGCCCGCTAAGAGGAGAAAGGTCCACCCACGTTCAAAGCGCCTTGATATTTTCTGACTGTAATGGTGGAGTGGGCGAGGAAACTCACTGCTCTTGCTCTGCTCACCCGATGGTTGTTCTTCTAAATGTCCCCAACTGTTTACGGAACAGTGGAGAGGAACGGTCGGTACGTGATGGCAGCGCGCTTTCCCTCCTCAGATGACGCAGGGCCAAGGACCCCGCCTCTCCTTGTCAGACGCCGTCCGTCGAGCCGCTCGCTCTGCTGGAGCCCTGCCGGTTACGGCCGCAAACAGCCTCCAGGGAGAGCTGCAGCGTCCCGATTTGCAGGATGCATATGCCACGCAGGCAAGGAGGGATGGATGAGCCATGGAAAGATTGTTAATAGTGATGCTTGACTTTTCTTCCCCCACTTAGGTGTATTGATACGTGTCAAAAGAAGCTCTGTGTCTTTGCTTCCAGGTCAAGAAGGACATCAAAGCGCGAGTGCTCGGAGATCCCGACTACAACGCTCAAAAGTTCCCCAACACGCATCGAGCTTTCTCCTCGGATGACTCGTAATCTGCAGAAGATGCGTAGCAGAATGTCAAGTGTGTGTGTGTGTGTGTGTGTGTTCCTGTGCTCAAATATTTGTCTTACTCTCCTTGACGGATGCTTTGATTTGACATACTCATTCTCAGTTTGGGAGTATTGGAAAAAGATTCGATGCCAGTGAGCGTTTGGAAAGTTGAACGTGTTTAGAAAATGAAATACAAAATGTTTTCTTAGAAGATATAAAACATGTTACGTTAGCTTTTAAATTGCTGTAAAGTTGAACTTCATGTTAAAACCCACCTAATGTTGTAGAGATCATTACATCAGATGAAAAATGCTTTAACTCATTTGTAGTTTACTATTTTAGATGATGAGTTTTTTCAGTCAGCCATTTGTATTTTACCATTTTATAGTGAGCTTTAATCATGTTCCATAGCAGTATTAGATCAGCTTCCCGATGCGGCGAAGGAGGGGAGATTACATCCAAATTTGTATCACGCAACAAGCGGATGGATGGAAATAAAGTCTCTTGTTTCAAATCTCTTTTATTCGTTCATTTTTTATGTATTTACGACATCACGTAAAACGGTATCATGGTCGAAGGTCACAGGTATCAAGCTCTAGTCCTCGGGGCCGCATTCCAACATGTTTTCCAAGTTTCCCTCGTTAAACACACCTGATTCAATGATCAGGCTCCTGCAGAACGTGAGGATCAGGTGTGTTTAACGAGGGAAACTTGGAAAACACGGAGGAATGCGGCCCTCGAGGACTGGACTTGGACACCCCTGCTTACACCGAGTGCCAAAAATCTGACATTTGGTTAACTGCTTTATATGACAATATGTGTAGGTACACTACACGAGGTTAAAAAAAAAAAGAGAATAAATAAATAAATAAAGGGTTAATTGCACAACGAAAGCACCCCCTCGCACCTTGGATCGAACCAAGGTCTTACCGAGCAAGAGCCCGAGTCACTAACCAGTCGGCTACTTCGACCGGTAGTCTAAGATAGCTTGCACTGTTTTGTACGAGCGATGTGTATTCCAGTTCTTTTAAGTGAACTGAATCTTTAGAATCGGTTCACTCAAAATATTTGTTCAAAAGAATCGTTCACCAAAACGTTCGCTACACTTTCTCATTTATTTATTTATTTTTTTACCTCGTGTAGTGTACCAAAATATCCCATAATTATCTGCCTAAATAATTGTGACTAATTAAAAACTATTCTACTTGTTAATACCTACAAAATAACATATTCTAACCGGAGAGTGCATTGACCTAATTTTCACATTACATTTTGCATTTGACACTGACACATGTCAAGTGCCACGTTAGGGCTCTTCTTGTGTAAGTTTCATTTGTTACTTTGGGTACTTTGCTAAGTGTTTGTGTACACAACGTGTTGTGATGACATCTGCTGTGGAGTCTTCACTGAGCAAGTCGCTTGTGAGCTGTTCCATAAAACCATACATGTTCTCTGCACTGAGAGCAAGGCTTCCATAGGGTAGTTAGTTAGCTCTAGCTCTAACCCTAACCACCGATCATTGAATCAGGTGTGTTTAACGAGGGGAAACTTGGAAAACATGGAGGAATGCGGCCCTCGAGGACTGGACTTGGACACCCCTGCCCTACAAGGATGCCAAAGCTGCTTTAATCACTTATTGGCGTCATTTACATTGTGGACATCATTTATGTGCACGTCAGCATGAAAGACTCAACAATTGTTGTCATTATTGGGAACTTTATTGAATATCAACTAGAACAAGTCTTGGTCGTGACTTCATTTCTGTATGGGGAAAGGTCATGCAAAAAGCACACGCGAAAGTTAAATCAAGCAAATTTAGTGGTGCACTCGTGTGGAAAGTAATATTTGACATTAAATAAAGTACACAAGACTAAATAGTATATCTAGCTAAGTCTATTTGAAACAGTTTCGTGATTTTTGTAATAAGTTCATTTTGTTTTTCCTTTTTTAATCACTTCACTGGTTTCTTTTATATCAAACAAATTGTGAAGTGATTCATTCAGTTTGGAAGGCTGGTTTCTTTTTCACAGCTTTTTAAGCTTCAAACATCTACAGTGACAATGTAAATGGGAGTTTAACGGCGTATTTTAGGGAAACAGTATGCGAGAAGCTATGATGATGAACATCTAGTAACGTGGACGAAAACATATGGAAGAAGACTGAATTCAACATCCTTCCAAAGTCAATTGACTTTGAAAGGCGATGGTAAACCAAAGTTGCATGTTGTAGCATTTTCACAACACTCGGTCAGTTAGTAAATGTAGTAAGTGATAGTTGACCTAAAATAGTTATAGTTAGGTTACTGGTTCAGACAAATAGCTGGGAGAGTTGCGCACTTAATCCAAAAGCAACGATATCACGCGTTATAGTGTTCCTATAATGCCAAAGAAACAGTCTTGTGGACCTTCAGCGTGACATGATCCGTCATTCTCGGACCTGCCGCAGTGATGACAAGAGGGAGGGCAGCAGATTGAGGGCGGGTCGGTTTTCCTCCACCCCCAGAGCTACTAAAGCACCGGCCAGGAGGGACGTGACTCTGGGCAGGGCCGGGGGCTGAGCAGGCATCACCTGCACAATCACAAACGTTTGCTGTTTGAAAACCTGACCGAGCCCCAAGCCGCCAAGCCACATCCGCAGCTACTTTCTTACCTTTTCAACTTGATGACAATGGATGAGTCCATCGCGTCCTATGTAGAATGTGGAGAAAGCGTCATAGGACCTGGAACAGGTAGATGCCATTCCGTCAGATTGACACATATGGACGGACGGGCTGCTTTCAAATGGACCCAAAAGAGTCTGGGTGGGGCTACCTGTACAGGTGTGATTTGTCTTTGCGGTAGAAGCGAAGCATCAGTGTCAGGAAGGGAAGGCCCCGGAGCCTCCAGCGAGCCTTAATGGTCCCGTCTTCCACGTGCTTGGTCAGTTTCAGCACCTCCAGCCGGACGTCGGTGAAATAGAACAGACACACCAGGCGCCACAGCGAAGTGCTGAGTCGGTAGATCGCACGTCCCCTGCAAGAGACGGACGGATGGGCCAGTCACAAAAGAAAAGAAATAGGACCACAGTCTCAAGCTAAGGTAAGCTCAATCACTACCTGGTCTTGGTGTTGACAAGTCCGTTGATGAATTCAACGTCACGGGAGTACATGGTATAGTCGTGATTCTTACGAAAGAAATTTGGAAGCTGTAAAAGAATGAAAAAAAAAAAAAACTCCTGTTATTTGTTCCCAGATGACACGTCTCAATGCTCATTCTCGTTACTAAACTAGAAGAATGGAAAGTTGTCACACGGCTTGCCGAATCCCTGGCCTGCAGCATGAAGCTATTCAACCGGTAATACTGCCAAGTGCACAACTCAACACAAGCATTGAAGTTGGATTGTTTGGAAAGAGATTCAGCCACTTTCCCTGGAGCGTATCTATCTCAGAGAAAGCATCTGCCTACCTACCTCCGTCCTTAGTCTTTCATATGCCACGGCCAGCTTTTGCTCTCCTTCATTGTCTCTTTCATTTTGCGAGCCCTCTGTTCTTACACGGCGACTATACGCAGGGTTGGGATGACAGGGAAACTCCTCCATCTCGTTTCTCTCCAATCCAATAGCCTGCCGAGAGTTCGGGCTGCCGCTGCCGCCGGCGCCGGCCGCCGTGGCTTCTGTTCCCGGGGAACGGAAACAGTAAAAGCGAGAGCCGTACACAAAGGGCGCGGGGCAACTCTCGGCTTCAAAGAGGCTTCCGAAACAGCCGTGCTGTCTATTTTGGCCGTGCGCGCCGCTTCTCCGGAAGCTGCCGCCGATGCTGATGTCATCCTCTCTGCTGCCGTCCACCGTCGTCAATAGGAAGGAAAAGTCGGTGGACTTGTGACTTCCTGGAACCTCTGCTAGTCTAGTCTGACCAAAGAGCGGGATCTCCACCACCGTGCGTAGGCCGCTCCACTCATCGGGCCGCGCCAGCGCGCGCAGGCCGAGCGGCTCCTCCCAGTGGTCGTCCAGGTAAGCGGCCCCCTGCGGCCAGCTGACGTGACGGAAAGGCTGCGACACGACCGCTTGCTTCACCGTCTGATAGCTGGTGCAATTGGGCGACGCCAGGGCCCATGATGCATTGCTGAGAGGGCGGCGGGTTGGGCAGCGCCGCTGCAATTCAATTGGCTGAAAGACACACACGCGATGGATCTGAAAAATGCCAAACTCCTCCCTCATCCCATTGAATGGAACGGTTCGTGTTGAAATGGTTCTTTGCAGCCAGCTAATTACCTGACAAAGGCTCCTGATGTGCTTGGTGATGGGCTGCCTTCTGCCATGGATGCGGACACAACCCACCCAGAAGGCAAGAAGACCTCCTCTGCTGACAGCCATTCACCACACAACCCCACTCAGTATGTCACCATGACCTGCAGCAGCAAGGCTGCAAAGTCACATGGACGACGAGCCTGCAAATTGTTCTTCGATCCAAACTCCGGCCGGCTGCGCTTCTAGTCCACCTCGAGAACCTAAAAGAGAGACAGTTAGCGAGGACTTGACTCCGTTGCATGGCTCTGTCGCCGCTTGAATTCTTATTACGTTGGCACTTTGGTTCATATTTGACATCATAGCAATTGCACGACAAGGATTGTCATGGGTAAATCCATTTGACATTTTCTACCATTAGCATCCACGACTGCAATGACATTTCAAAGACTCGACCAGCAAGCACATGACATGCACAAGACCACAATAAGAACCGCTAAAATTGAATTAACCAGTCAAGAACAAACGACAAGTGTTCTGTTCTGTTCTTCTCTTCCAGTATGGGGGAGAAAAAGTGAGAAGGAAAATCGAAAAGGCCCATGAGTTCCTATTGGAGATTGATCGACTCTCATCCGATGCTACGTAAATACTATATGATAATAATGTGACGTTATCACGTAGATTTCTTCAACGCAACTGATGTCGTCATTCAAGTGGCATCAACTGTTCGTGAGAGCTCCGATTTTCATTGCAAATGTGCATTATTTCCCCGCTTAGGCCCAACTAGTACATTTCCTCTCAATAAGGTCGCCTTTTAGCCACAATATTGACATTGCCTGGCCGGTTAATATGCCGGTTGGCTAACGCTAGCAAGCTACCGGGACAGTCAAATGCTATGCTAACTAGCAGCCAGCTCGTCCCGGACAGACAAACGTTAGCGTCATGTTAGCTTCATTTGATGGAATAATTTCATAAGACGTCGGCCATAGTTCTACTGACAACATGTGCAGTATTCACACATACTGTAAGGTTATCTCAAGTAGAAGACCGTGCTCTTACTTAGCGCTAACTTACACAAGTGACATCCAGTCTTGCGTGCCCTTGCCAGTCCAAACAAGCCTCGCAGGATGACGTCTGCTCCCTTCAGGGACTGTGGGCAAATTGCAATTGCAATTGCAATCCCCTAGTTTGCCCTTCCTTCCGAGTGCCGTACGGTCCAAGTGTGACAAAGTGGGAGGTGTGTGTCGTAACGTTGGCTTTTCAAGTTCGACGACGAGGAGTTCATCAAATTGTCTTTGATGTCTTTGACGTTAACGGAACGTGCCACCTTTGCTCGGTCTGCACGGAGATGCGTTTGGGGATGTCGGAAATAAAAACTGTTCTGGTCTATCGATCATCTATGACAGCACACAACGTGAATAAGAAAGAAGGCACGCTTGTGCATTAGATCATCTGTAATCATTCTATGGATGCAAATACCAGTAAACAATATTTTTCAGGTGTTAACGCTTTCTAAAAACCTCAGTTTACATACAATAAAATGGACGTCTTCGATGTAAGCTTGTCTTTGCTAGTTTTTTTTCACCACTCAAGTCCATGATTTCGGTTATTATATTTTCCAAGCATTTATCCAATGACTCGCTGTGGCCCAATTCAAAAGAAATCAACCATAAAACAATTATATTTGAACATTTTTAATAGTGTACAAAATAATTCAACAGAAAAATATGACCACGTGAACATGTATTGTAGACAGCGTTACAGTACAATCGATGAACCTGTCATAAAAAAGGGCACCTGTTTTTGACATTTGTCAAAATAAAACACGGAGGGGAAAAAGAAAAAAAAGAAAAAACAAAGTCCCACAAGAGACAAAGGTCATTGTTTTCACAGAAAACACACACACACACGCCATAGCTGACCTGCAGAATGCTTCATCATAATACTGACATTCAAAGCCCTCTGTCTGAGGTTAAGATGGAGAGTTCAGAGGTCATTTGCTGTATCGGCAGACTCGTCATTAATTCATAATTTGCTCCAAAAATAAGTTGTCCAGTCACAAGCAGGAATAAACTTTAAGGTAGCACATAGAATGTTTTTTTTACCAGCGGCTTCTTCAGGACAAAGTTTCATTTATCATTTCAATCTAGTTGTTCAAGATCAATCATCATTTGATTTACCCACCCATTTCATTTTAAAGTGCTGCCAAGGAATCAGGCAAGGAGAAAACGACACTGCTGAAAGGCAATTGGGAGGGAAATTACGTTCAAGCAAGTTGCGGATGTACACAGTGAGACATAGTGGCAAAAAGTGGGAAGCTTTCAGTCGTTTAAAAACAGTGATTTTCTCATCATGGGAAAACCGCGCTGCAGTGGTTTGATGAATGGCGAATATGACGCTTACGGTGCGGCCGCGCTTAGTGTCCGTGCTGGTTGTTTGGGGGGAAGGGTGGTCCATTGACACCGGGGTGGTAAAAAGCACAGTTGCTCTCGTACCTGCAGTTTCCCTTCATCATGAAATGGCGACAAACGGGACGCATGGACATGTCTATTTGAGGAGGAAGAGACAAAACAAATGAGTTTGAGCAATCAAGTGCTACGCGGCGTGTACGTACCGTTCATATTGTGTCCTCCTCTCGGCCCCCCTCGTCCTCGGCCCCGAAAGCCCGGCTCTCCTCCTCGGCCCCTTCCTCCCCGGTGGAAATGGCCTCCTCGGTGGGGCCCGCCTCTCATGGAGTCGTCTCCCCAGTAGTTGCCGTTATCCCCGCGGCCCTGCCCCGGCGGCGGCCCCGGCGGCGGCGGCCCCATCATACGTGGTGGGCCTCCGCCGCTGTTGAAAGGCGGCCCGTGATTATGAGGCGGCGGGGGGTGGTTGAAGCGGGGGCCGCCTGGAGGCATGTTTGGTGGGAAGCCACTGTTCATGGGCATCTGCATGTGCATGTTGTTCATATTGTTCATGGGACTGTGACCCAGCAGACTCGGGTTGACTGCGTTCACAAGAAAAGAAAAGAAAAGAAAAGAAAAAAAAACAAATCAAGTGAGTGGAAAACAGGACAACAACATTTCCACCACTTTCAATGGGATTGGAGATGGCGTCATTTGGGCGAATAAACAATGCTAACAAATGGGCACATTGAGTTGGACGATTGTCAAAGTCGCGTGGAAATACACAATGAAGTTGTGACGTGCCCGAAGGATTGTGAGCCATTTCTTTCTTTGGCTTTCTGTTAACTTTCAAGATATCCCAGGGCCCATTTACCTGGTGCGGGTCCCGGGTTCTGGTTCTGTGTCTGCTGCAGGGAACCCAGAAGTTGTTTAATCTTATCCGAGAAGTCCGGCTGCTTGATGAGGTCTTCGGTCGATTGGTTGCTAGAAGCGCCCTAAAGACACACAGAGCAGAGCTTTGATTAGTTGCGGCAAAATCAATGAAGAAAAGTACACATGGAGTGACTGATGAAACTTTGGGCTCCAAGTGCACCTTGCTAGGATGACAAATGGCAACACGATGACCTTGAACCAAAGCGAAGTAGCATCTTGATTCAAGAATTGGACGGTTCTACCATTATAAACACGTTTGAAATTGTTCAACATGTTCTTGCTCAAATTGAAATTGAACTCCTCTGACCCGTACTTTTGTTTCCCTCTTTCCTCCAGGGAAACGAATGACACTTCATCTTCTTGAAGCCCCATGATGTACTTGTATTCAATCTTACTTGTTGTTTTCAAATGATATGGGTGAATACTGTTGTGACAAAGTAGTCATTTCCCTCGTAAGATGAATCAAATCGAAATGATTGCCATGGTATGTTCGGTCTACCGGTGATTGCATTTGACTTGCACAGAGCAGGCAAAACATTGCATAGGACCTACGAAGCCGTTTCAAATGAGTAAATCAAACAGATGGAAAAGCTTTATTTGACTGTAGACAAATACTCCCAGTGTGCAGTAGTCATGTACCATGATAGACGTGAGCAGCTCCTGTACGTTGACGGCCGGTGTGACCGGATTGCTGACGGTGTTTGTGGTCTGAGGGCTACGCGAATTGCTGTTAAGGTTGCCCATCAGGTTGGCCAGGACAGGCGGCAGCTTGGAGCCCTCGTTTTGCCCCAGGGCTGGAACCTGCTGAGATGTGTCCATGGGCTCAGGGTAGCTATCGTCTGGTACTGAAGAGTCCTACACAAATTGAATAAGGAGGGAGGGAGGGAGGGAGGGAGGTCATTTGTTGTCAAAACAAATAAGCCAAGGGATTCCTTTGGATTTTGCTACTGACCTCATCCAGGGGAATGAGTCGAGGGGGCATAGGTTCATAGGGCTCCGGGTCTGGCTCGTGCGGCGTGTCGGGTACACTAGGGAAAAAGACAAGCAGGTCTAGACTTCAAAAGACAACTGGGCAAACCAGCCCGTTGGTTGATAGCCTCCCTCCTCATTAACTTCACCCAATAGAATTCAAAATGAATTGCATTACGACAACGGAGATGACCGTCCTACCTCTCTTTACTGAGGAAGAGCTCCTGTAGGATTCCCATCTCACGGTCCCGCTGGGTAAGCTTTTCTGTGCTGTTGGAGCCAGGAATGACCAGACTGCCAGCTAATGTCAGCGGCCTGGGGAGAGTCCAGGGGACCCTCTCCTCCATAGCGTCGTGAGAAAGCCGTCGGGCCATCTCAAACGTCTGTCGATCCATCATCAACTCCCGTTTGGCCGCCTCACCAAAGTCCTTCACCTTATTGACATTGACTAGGAGAGGGAATCATTGAGTTAGTCACTCGTATTT
Source organism: Syngnathus scovelli (assembly GCF_024217435.2). NCBI lineage: Eukaryota > Metazoa > Chordata > Actinopteri > Syngnathiformes > Syngnathidae > Syngnathus > Syngnathus scovelli. The sequence goes on from NC_090865.1 coordinate 341,570, forward strand.
ACACGTGCGAGTTTGACACACGGCGGCGGCGGCGGCGGCGGCGGCAGCGGGCATGGCTCGTACCTCGCTCTGTCTCATCCAGGTCAAAATAAAAATAATGCTTGAGATTATCTTCCTGAGCCCAGTGAACAGTCTTCTTTTTCTTGCCCTTCTTAGTCAGGTCTTCCTCCCCACGAGGTTCTGACAGAGCATTGGGCTTGTCTCCTGCAAAATACAAAGCGCAATTTCAATTGGTCTCTTATTTATTTGACTTCCTGCTCTGTACAGAGAGAGCCAAACTCACCGGTGTCCATGGAGTCCGAGTCTTCGGTGGGCACGGGCGTCCCGGGCCGATCCGGCTCCTGATTTTCATCAGTAGCATTCGAAGAAACAGTCTCCGGAGATGTTGGTTTGCCAGAAGATGAGGAATATGTAGATTGTTTACTGTCAAATGGATTTGTCTGGGAGATTATAAAAAGCACAAGTGCGTTATTAGGAGAAGAGACATTTTGCTAACACAGGTCTGAGGTTTTTGATCATTTACTACATATGAAAGTTGACCTTTTCTTAATTTCCTTGATAGATTTGGTCATTGATTTATTGTCAGAAAAGATACCTTATTTGAGGTCGGGGACACAGCCTTGGCGCTAGAGGGTGAAGTGGCTGCAGGTTTCTTTTTCTTGATCTTGATTCCAGGCACTGGAGCTGAGTTGAGCGCATCAAGGAACCCCGTGCACTCCATGGCTGCAGACATTGGGTGAAAGAAAGTACACTCAAAATTTTGGACAGTATAGGAAAGCGTGACCTCGCATTATATTCATCGTCAATTCAAACCATAGCTACAAATATCGTTTGCAACTCGCTAAACTGCGCTTATCAACCAATACTTTGCTTCATTATAGTGTACACACTTACGTTGTGCTGGAATGATCTTGACTTTAATTTCTTTGGTAGAGTTGGACGGCGTGTTTAGAGGTTTGTATTTCTTCTCAAGGGGAGGATTATCAAATGGACCAGAACTGTAAAAAAAGAGGAGAGGGTGAAGTTACTGCCACTGACCACTGGATGGGTGCAGCGAGCAAAGTGCATCTTGACCGCTATGGCGCTGTGCTCATATTCTTGCTGGTTAATGCCCGCCCTACCTTAACCTCTTGAGGACCGGAGGCTTGATGTTGTACTTGTCACCCAGCTGGGGAGCAGCCGGGCTTTTCTTTGTGGGGGCAGGGTTTGGAGTGTCCATCTCGAGACCTACAAAAGCATTTTCATGAGGATTTCAGCAAAGTACATACATCAGGTTGTTTCAACGGCTCGCTCGCTCACCTATGGAGCGGATTTTCGCATGACTCGGGGCATGCGCTTTAGCCTTGTCTTTCTTTTTCTCATCCTCTGCACTCTTGTCCTTCACCTCTCGGAGTGGGACCTTGCCATCTTCTTTCTTCTTCTTCTTATCTACACATTGAGAATATGGAGAGCATTTTAGGATGATCACAAAAAGAAGGAGTCATTGAGAAAAGAGTCAATGTCACGTGTCCGTACCACCGGGACTGCTGGCGTTGCTCGATACACTCTGGGAGCGAATTGTTGCCATCCAGCCGTCGACGAGCACAGACGCCAACTTCCTCAATTCTAAAATGAAGATTGAAGATGAAGCATGGGGTCCAACCTCCTCAAGACAATAAGCCCAACCAAAAGGACAACTGACCTTCAGTCTCTGCGCTTTTACACAGTTGCTTTACCAGCTTAGCTGTGTTGTTCTGTGGAGAAAGTTGTCATATGGGAAATTCGTCACGAGCCAATTCAAATGAAATGTTGCACTCGACAAATAAAAGAGACAGTATCATATTTATATTCACACACACACACACACAAAAAAAGTCAAAACTGGTTTTCCTTTGGTCTGTACCTGTTTGAGATGGTCCACTTTGAGAGGCAACTTTTGCAGAGTGAGCAGAATAAGCTGCAGCAGAGGCGAATTGTTGGTGCTTTTCGAGTATGTGAGCCACGAATTCAGCAGCCTGTAGCCACCGACTCGGATGAACCTAAACAGGGGGAGGGAGGGAGGGAGGGAGGGAGGGGGGGGAGAATGTTTTATTCACAAAATGCACGCAAGAAAGTTTGAGGTGGTCACTGATGCTGGATAGCTATGGTGTCAAATCAAAACAAAAATCAGTCAATTCAAGTCAGTCTTTGTCAATAAGACAACCGTGGAGGAGTGCTTTAAGCCTTGCACAGGTAGAATGTTGTGCAATTACAGCTGAGAAAAAAATATGCAGTCTCATCACACCAACAAAACGTACCTGTTGAGAACATCATGTGATTTTGTATGAAGCAGGATGTTCAAGTACATACACCGACTGACCATCTTGGCAGACGCTTTCATTAGGCTGTGCAGAAAATATGCAAAGGTTAAAGCCATTGCAAAAGGCTACCTGGAGAAAGACAATGAAAGGCTTCAATTGCTCACCTGAACATCTTTGGTACTCCCTCCAAGCTGCAGAGTCCCCCATCCTTCCCAAGTAGAACCTCTACTCCCTTCAAAATCTGTTTGGGGTCCACTGGCACCCCCTCCATTTTTCTGAAAAACAAACCTCAAGCAGTTAATACATTGACAGTAGGGCAATGTGTACGGTGGTGCGCTTTTCTTTTTTGATAATTGGGAACGAATGCATCGTTCACTGTCCATGTTTTTTGGGCCTTCTATGTAACCGAGGGGCTGCTCAACAGACCTGAACGCCGTCCTTGCAAACCAGAACAAGGCTTTTACTTTTCACCATAACAGCTACAAATGCAATTTTACTACAGCACTCCGCCAACACCGGCAAACAGCTGACGTCCGCAGTCACATCAGTAGCACACTACGACAAACCTACTAAACGGACTCATCAGCAAACAATTCTGCAATATAACACGGACTGCCTCATACTTGTATGAGCGCCGTTGCACGCTGCTGGCACGACCGACCTCTAGTTGCAGAGACAGCAGGCAGAAGGGCGGGTGAGTGTCCCAGAGCACCAGAATGGCTCCTCTCTGGACCTTGCAGGGCATTTGGACCGACCGATGTGTGCTTCTGTGGAAATTGGACTACTTTTCGGTTTTCTAAACTACGTGCGTTTCCCAGTTACTCACATTTTAATCGCGCATGCACGTCAAAATCAAATGACTAATACTGACTGCATATGAATTAGAATACTTGTACAGATGCTATTGTTTTAAATCCGCTCAATGTGGTTCATGGTTTGTCATTACACAAACATTAGACATTACTTTCATTACCAAAGAACAAGTCATTATTTGAAGTTACTTACATTCCGTCAAGGGCCTACAAATATGTCATTAAATCAACATTGAACAAGTGTGTGCAGTTATACAATAAAAACATAGCATTATTTGAAAGGTATATAAGGGGGGTACTGGGTTGTGCACTTTTTTTTTTTCCCATGTTTGTTCATTTTGATAAGTGATTTGATACGTGCATAACTTGCCTCTAGAAGATCATTAATTGTAAATGCATTGGTGTGAGGAATCAGTTTGGTCTTACCGGTTTAAATGTTGAGGTAGAAGTTTTATATTGGCTCAGAACTCCACAACACTGCAAATAATTCAAAGCCTGTAAGTGGCACAGCTGTTACACATGTACACAAACTGTCAAGTGTTAAACAAGACCCTGCAACATTACGCAGAAACTTGGAAACAATTGTGTATCGCTGGTAGAAAAACTAATAAAGTTGCTATAAAGGGGGGGGGGGGAGTATATTGAGTAGCTAATAATCCTTTTGAGTTATATAAAGGCTGCCAAAGACATACCGAGGAAAAAACCGGAGGGGAGGGGCAGTAAGCTCCTCCGACAATGCAAGCCCCTCCTCTCCCTCCTCACTTTAACCCCTGCGACGCCAGACTAGCGCTGTTAGCATGGAAAACGCTCAATGGGGGCGGACGGGGAACCAGACGTTTAGGCTGAACAACGCTCGAACAAGCTGAACGGGGCTGCTGCTGCTCAGCAGCAAAACCGCTGTGGCCGCTTTACGGTTCTAAACGAAGAAAACTCCAAAATGCTCCGTAGGGGGGGGGGGGGGAGAAAAAAACAACTACAAAAAAAAAAAAAAAACACCCGCTGGTGAAGCAAGCCAATTGTCCACAATTTAGACAAGTCCGAAATGTTTGTGTTACGAAAGACCACTTGTCTTCTGTCATCCCGCAATCTTTATCCACAGATTGCCCAGTGCGGGATTTGTGGGATCCCCTGTGCTATTGTCAACGCAACCAACACTGTGCTTCGTCAAACGTCCATCAATCAATCAATCCTCAGTCTAATGCAATCTTTATGTGTAGATTGCGGTACGGTTCAGTTCCGTGGAGCAGCCCCTACAAAAGCCCGGCAGGCAAAAAGTCCGACTTCATAGGTTATTAGTCTCCTAAACAAACACGGCAATCTTTATGATCAGATTGCTTATAGGTATCACTAGTCCTCGATTTGAAAATGTATTAGCCCACCTCGTCTCACACACGAAGAAACGGAGACTTGTGTCACCGTCCACATTCATGTGTGAGCTCATGCTAAACAGAAGGCTAGGCTAGGCTAAATTGCGGCGGCTGCTAGCCAACTACCGCAAAATAGCGAAGACGATTACTTTAAAAGTACCACTAACAAGTCGACGTTATGCATTCCTAATCAAACTAATTGCCCTCAACGTTTAAGTTATAACACATTGTGCTTTTCGGGCACTTATTTCGTTTATAACAAAAACATATCAACTTTGATGGCTTTAATACCTGCTTCAAAATTTCTAATGGGTGGGGCTTTGGTAGCTAAAAGCTAGCCTTTTCCTTCAAGAACAAACTGGAGGCAAAAATAGTAATCAGATGTCCATTACTTGAAGAAAAAATATCAATTTGGGTGGTTGGTCGAAGTCCTCGACGGTTGAGTCTTCGGGAAAACGAATTGAAACCTGAAAAAGTACACAAGAAAAAACATCTTAGTTGACACTAGAGGTGAAAATTCGCCCCTTAAGCGTAATCAAGCTCACGCGAGGGTTTTTGTGAATATTCTGGGCTGAGTTCACCTTCAAAAACGACAAATGTGTGCACGAATGTTCTGACGTCTTCACTTACCTTTGACCAAATCCAGGAATGAGCGAGGAGAGGAGGGACTTAGCTTTTATACGTTGTGACGTTTTTTGCGTCACCGCCGTTTTTTCCAGCCCGGGGATCGCCCCAAAATGGCTGACGAACGACCTTCTTCCTGTGCTTCAAAGGCATAATGGCGACTCACGCAGTTTTTCGACGTTTGTGTTGATATACCATCAGCGTACTCCTAATCATTCACATTTTTCGGAACAGCCTTTATAAAACGACATTTCTATACAGTATTATTCGCATTTCACCGGAACGTAAACGTTCTAAAACAAGTATACTTCAGCTGTTTTACGTCCTTAAAATGGCGGCTGCTTGGCAACTGGCACGCTGTATCCGCAGATGTGTCCATGAACCGTCTTAGCGACATAAGGTCAAAACAAAAACCAATAACATGCTTCAAACAAAAAAAACACAAACATTACGAGGCGCGTTCTCGGAATAAACAAATACACTTCTATTATAACGTCCAAGATAATCTGTTCAGACTTGTGCAGACAATGCAGTAACGAAAGAAGACCGCTAGGCGGCGGTAAGTTTTGCAAACCGCCGTCAAGACCTATGACCTTTCACCTTACGATGAGGAAAAATGGCTGCCTCCATCCAAACCGTTGTAAGGGCAGCGGTCCGCATCTCGCCTTCAATTTTATATCCACTGCGACAATTTAAGGTATGCTTGTTATACGATGAGCTGGTAGTCTGACAGTTGGTCTTTTCTTCAATAAGACGTTTTATTTGTTAAGGCAGGCTGATCAGTAGCCATTCGTGTAGCTACCAACGATCTTCCGAAACAGAAAACAAGCCCCAAAATATTGTCAGTATATTTTGTGTGATCACACTTTGTTTTACAGAGGATATCTATGAGAATCTGTCCAGCTATTCGGCCTTTTGCACTTCCAAGCCACTCTTTCTGCCAAGCAGTGACACTGCAGGATGAGGCGGCGACCAAGGAAACCGAGGCACTCTCTCGCTACAAAGACAGACCTTGGGATTATCTGGAGAGTGAAGGTATCTCCCATATACACGAGGGTGATCCCCCCCCCCCCCCTCAATAGACACTTGTGCTTATCACTGAATCCAATCTCCCTGGCAGAGTACATTGAGAGGTATGGAGCCCATCCAGTATGGGCGGGTTACAGGAGGAACCACAAAGGAGGCATTCCCCCACAGAAGACTCGCAAGACCTGCATTGTAATGTGTTTTGAATGTATTTGTAAGAATATTTCATGTTCAGTACACAGCTGCCATTCAAATTCTAAAAGGTATGTAACGGGTTTGTTTAGAGAGGAGACAAGATATGCGGAAACCCCTGTCCAATATGTCGAGATCCGCATGTGATTATTCATCATCAGGTGAGTTGAATGTTTTATACATGGTTTCAAATCAATCCTTTTCAAATCATTATTGGGGACCTACAACCTGTACAACTTCATTCAACTCCGTACTTCTAGTGTGATCTGGTGCTTACGGTTATATTAGGGGTGAGCTTTTTATTTGATTGCCGTGAGAGTGAATGGCTTTTTTTCCTCCACAGAATGTGAAGCTGTTGCAGCAGTTCATCAGCCCCCACACTGGTGTGGTGTATGATCCCACTCGAACCGGTAAGGCACAAGCCGTGGGGTGCATGTGCTTCGTGTAGTATATTTAAATTGGCTCACTGTTCTGATTTTCTCAGGTGTGTGTATGAAACAGCAGAAGAAGCTGACTGAAGCAATCAACACTGCGCGAGATCACGGTATGTTTGTTCTTAACCTCGTATTGGAATTACAGCTGAAGGCTGGATTCAATTCAAATCGGCACTGCAATCCAGTAGAATGCAATGTGCAAATGAGAAAGGTTGCAATTTGCTCCCCTTGACTCATTGACACCGTCGACTCGAGACTTAACCGATGAACTTTGTCATTTCAGGCTTTCTTTCCTTTCAGATTCCCTACGTGGACTTTGCGGGCGAAGATTACTCCAATGGCCATGATGCTGTGGGTTTCACACCGCCTGCCCCTTCTTTAACGTCCGGTGACGACTGGTATAAATGGTATGGTGAAATCACACCAGACGAGAAGGAAGTTGCGAAAGTCAGGAAGACCTATAAGGCTTATCTAAAGCCAGGCACATGATTGATGCCATTCCTACCAGCTTGTTTTCTTTATCTACGTTTCGTCAATGAAATAAGCATGTGAATCATGGATGTGAATGCAAGACAAGAAATCAAAGTTGGAAAAAAAAACTGGTGGTTTATTTTGTGTTCTTAATCAACATCGCATGATTGAAAGTCTTGTTTTGTAAGAATTGGATGCCAAGCAGGGGTTTCCACCCCATTTTCTGCTTTGTGGAATTCCAGAAGGAAAATGTAGCAAGAAACCAGTCTTTTGGGTTAGCCTACAAGGGATGGGGTCGCAAGTGCTTGAGGCGGGGGATCACGGGTTGACCTTATTGACCATGGTCTCGCCGAGGGACTCGAGAACTTCTCGCTTGTAGTCGTCAAAGTCGCCGTCGATCTGGTTGACCGAGTAATCTTCCACCACCCACAGCTGGCACTGAGTTTCAGTGATGAGACGGGCGTCGTGACTCACGATGATCACAGCTGGGCAAGACAAGGTGGACGGACGGACGGACGGACATGCGCCGCCGATGGTTATGAAGATGCGGTTGTTCGTGCTATGTCATGCCGTATATTTGCACACAAGGATTTCAAGTCGGTTCTAGATAATGCACCATCATACTCCACATACCTCCTTTGTATTCATTGATGGCCTCTGATAAAGCATCAATGGACTCAATATCCAGATTGTTAGTGGGTTCATCCTGGAAGAGCGGCGGACAGGCCAACCAACACTTGAGTTTGCAGCTCAAATCACGATACAGTGACATATTGTCAAGAAAAGATGACGGCCATCTCAAAAGAATTGACTTTATCTTACCAAGATGAGGACATCTGGCTGGCGGCAGGATAGTTCAGCAAACACAACTCGAGCTTTCTGACCACCTATTGGAAACAAAAGCATCAGAGCACTAAGTACAAATTACGAATGACAAAAGAGAGTAGAAATGACAACTATCGGCATCCCAATTGAAAGCGAGTGCACATTCATACCAGACAGTTTTGAGATTTGAATGGTGTGCGCGTGGCTCTCCAGGCCAAAACGTCCCAGGCACTTCCTGCCATCCTGATAGGGGAGGTTGAAGTTCCTCATCAGGTACTCTGTGGGGTTCTCCTCCATGTTCAACTGATCTGCATACTGCTGGTTGAAGAAGCCGATTTTCTGCAAGCAATCGACACACACACACACACACACACACACCGAGTCAAGCATACGCGTCATGTCCACGAGCGTTTTGCTGTACAATACTGTACCGTCCCTCATTACATCAGATCAATAAAGTACAGTACATACCAACTTCTTTTCACAGCTTTGTATTCAACAAAAATAGTAGCAATGTAAAAAAGAACCTTCATGGATGAATTACTTACCAATCGATGATTCTTCCTCATCTCACCCTTGGTCTGTAAAACAAATATGTGCCACTCAGGATGGACATATCAACTATTAGCTAATTAAACTTTGACAAATCAACATACATACAGGATTTAATTTCCCGTTGAGCAGCAACAGCAATGTACTCTTCCCAACACCATTCGGGCCAACGATACAAACTGCAGGGAGGTGAGAAAAATCAAGTCAGATTTCTCTCAAATATAGCCAGCCTCATTTAGGTTGAGCACCACACATTGACAAGAACGTGTTGCTGGTTATGAAAACGGAGACAGTATGTCAACTCGGAAACAATGTGCTGCCTTTTTTGTTGTTGCAATCTTACTTCTGGATTCCATGTCAATTCCAAAGTCGACATTCCTGAAGAGTGGCTTGTGGCCGTCATAGGAGAAATCGACACCTGGAATACAAAGTGTCATCAGTTTGTTGGAGCCATAGGGGAGCCATAGGGGAGCCGTAGGGGAGCCGTAGGGGAGCCATAGGCGAGCCATAGGGGAGCCATAGGGGAGCCATAGGCGAGCCATAGGCAAGCCATAGGCAAGCCATAGGCAAGCCATAGGCTACGTACACACACACAGCGTCAGCCTGATGATTGAAATACGGATCGAAACCTTCTTACTATGCAGGCCCAAAATGGGTGGCGAAAGAGGAGGAGGGTTTGGAAAGGTGAACTTGACAGTGTACTCTTTGGGCCGCTTCAGCAGTTCCGTGGCCTCGTGGCTCTCCTCTTCCTGACCCCCCTTCTTCTTGCCTTTCTGTTGTTTTCTGGTGAGCGCTTCTTTTGTCTGCTTCTCCTGGGGGGAAAAAATTTAAATCAACGTGCAAGAGTTGTGAGCGATTTTAGCACTTCAGACGTTCAGATTCAAACTCACAGCCTGTTTGGTGGACTTGCCACCAGCTTTCAGGTCCTTAAGTTTCTTCTCCTGCTTGTCGTATTGTTTCTGGAGCTCCTTTTGCTTCTGGACATACATTTTTTTGAAGGTCACTAGAAAAAGAAATGTTGGGTTAGTCAAGATGGTCTCTGGCCAGCACTAAGCTTAATTGGAGCCATTCAGATTCTTCATTGCCTTGAAGCGTATGGAACATTGTAGCCAATACCTACTACATTTCAAGTGACAGTATGAAAGACTTACAGTAGTTGCCTCTGTAGTAGTAGAGCTTCTGGTTGTCTAGGTGCATGATGTCAGTGCACACGTCATCGAGGAAACTTTGGTCGTGGGAAACTATGAGCAGGGTTTTCTTCCAGCCTTGAAGATAGCTGGAAGGGACATCAAATGAATGAAACGATGTGCCGAACGCCAAGCGTGCTCCTGCTCTTTAGACTACAAGATCCTTGACAGAAACCATCCACTTCATTTTCGTTAGTGACAGGAGCAATCTGTCCCAAACGAAGGATCGTTTGCAGTTCAAGTACCATGTAAAGCTTGAAGCTACCGTTTGACCTAAGGAACATTGGATGTGACTTTCTGCAGAGAATTTCAAAACCTCTGCGCAGCGACAGACAGGCAGGCAGGCAGGCAGGCAGAACACAAAGCTTGAGGAGAATAAGGAAACAAGAGGCGTACTTGTTGAGCCAGATGACGGCATTCAGGTCCAGGTGGTTGGTGGGTTCGTCAAGCATCAGTAAGGTGGGCTCCATGAACAGAGCCCTGTGGAAATTGTGTTGGCCATCAATAAGTCTGATCAGTTGGAAACAAGCGGGCTGAGGTGTCTGTCTACCTGGCAAGCGAAACTCTCATTCTCCAACCTCCCGAGAACCTTTTGGTGGGTCGGTTCTGCATCTCGGGGGTAAAGGACAAGCCGGCCAAGATCCTTCTGGCTTTGGCTTCGGCCGCCGCAGCTCCGATCACCCGCAGCTCCTCGTAGACCTGCCAGCAGATTGCGATCCGGGCTTGACATGGATGGGGTGGCCGTAGTTACGCTCAGGCATGTTTGCTCACCTTGTCTAGTCTGTCCGCCACGCTGTCCTCTCCCTTCTCCAGACGAGCCTGAAGCTGCTTCTCCTCCTGGAGCAGCTTCAGGCGGCGAGTGTCGGCCTTCAGCACCGCCTGAACTGCCGGCGTGTCGTCAGCCACCACCTCTGAATGCACCAGCACGTGTGAAGGGGACTGAGCACAGATGAGGGAGGGAGGGAGAGAGAACATTTCCTCCTACCTTGCTCGCATAGCAACACGTCGATGTTGGGGGGAATGCTCAGAGCTCTGTTGGCGATGTGTTTCAGCAATGTGGTCTTCCCTTTGCTGGAAGAAAACAGTGGCTTCATGCAGCAAAGGATGGATTCCCATTCATACATGACCTCGTTCAAAGGAGAAGCACTTCAATGTACCCACCCGTTTGGTCCGACCAAACCATATCTTCTTCCTGCCACTATGAGGAGATCAGCGTTGACAAAAAGCTCTTTGCCATGGGCAGAAATGCTGAACCTCTCCAGCTACGGAAAACACACAAAGAGGGGAAGTCAGAATTTGTTTAGGAAGCCAACGGTCTCCGGATCGACCGACCTTGATGTCAGACGCGTTCTCTAGCATGGCCTGTCTGGAGGACATTTCAGCTTGGGAAATGGAGAAATCCCCTTCCAAGGCATTCTGGGCACGGAGACTTGCCACTTGACGCTCATACTCCATCTATGAACAAACGGATACGTTAGACTCAAACGACCGAAAGAAAGATTCATCAGACAAATGCCATTTGGAGTCAACATTTATGTTTGACCTCAAATATTTTGGACATCGCTATCGTTCAATATGAAATCCATACCATTTTTTTCTTCTTCTTTTTCTCCTTCTTGCTAAGGTTAGAAAAGGGGTCATCGTCCTGCTGCTGCTGTTTGGCCTGCTCGGCGATGACATCTTCAGCACTCTGCTTTGACGGAGACAAATGTTTGAAGCGCCGCAGCAGCAGCAGCAGCAGCAGCAGCAGCAGCAGCAAAACAACAACGAGCCAAAGCAATCTCAAGCGCTTCGAACCATCATCATGTCGTCATCGTCACTGTTATCTCCCTCGTCTTCATCATGATGCGATTTCTCGACCGGTGTCTTTTTCTACAGGGATGTTTCAAATTAGCGCCTTAGTGGAATTGTGACAATTAACGAGGGTGGGGGACATAGTTTACGTACAATTGCTTTCATTTTGTCCTTGGGTTTCTCATCCTCATCGTTCTCTGGTAACTACAAAGGAAAAAGGAAACAAAAACACTTGTAAGGAGAAATTAGCAGGTTTAAAAAAAAAAAAGCACATAATTGCAAAGGCATGAATCAAACATTGTCACGCACACACAATGATGATAGCTGGGCATGCAAAAAAGCAAAGAAGGAAAAACAATACATCGAATATGTAGAATTAGGAGTGGAAAAAAAGAAGACGTTGAATTTAGGAAAGCCCAAAGAAGAGCACCCGCAGAGCACCCACCTTCACCTTAGCTTTAGCTTTCTCTTTTCTCTTGCCCTTCTCAGCCTCCTGTAGCCAAGACGCACACACTGTGGCGTTATATTCCCCAAATCATTCATCATCAATCATTTATTTACATTTGATTGCACATACTATATCATGAACAGGAACAAAAACTCCTCCATGCGTACCTTTTTGACCGGTTCCTCTTGCTGGTCCAAATCCGAATTGTCTTCCTCACCACTCATACCCTGGCTGAGAGCTGCAAAAATGTTACCACCCTGAAGGACAACACAAATGACTTGGTGGCATGTGAAGAGTCACTGACAACGGAGGTGGCAACAGACAATGGCAAACCTTGTTCTTCTTGTTTCCTTTCCTGGGGGCAACAACTGTGGGGGGGGTGGGGGGGGGGTGGGGGGGGGGGGGGGGGGAAGAGGCACCTTCCATAAGAACTGGGATGACTAAATCTGACAGAACAACTTGTCTTCATACCAGGTTCATCTTCTTCATCACTGGCTTGCGCCGAGAGCTTTTTAAACTTCAGCATGACATCTTCATCGCTGTCCTTGCCCGCATCTTCACCTTTGTCTTTACGGCGGTCCTTTTTCTTTTTATGAGGCTGAAAAGAAGAAATCCACTCTGAGTGTGTGTTTGGAAACGCAAAGCACGTGATTTCCTAACACGATCTATTCTACGGAAGCTACTCTGGGCATAGGTCACCTGTTTTGCATCTTTGGCAGGAACCTTAACTTCTTTTTCAGGTTTCTCCTCTGTCTGGAGTTCCTCGAAAAACTAAAGGAAAACACAAGTTGCAGCAAATCAAGTAAGCAATTCCACTAGAACTATGTAGATGAATGAGTACTCACACTTTTTTTCCCCTTTTTATCTTTCTTCCCCTTTTTCACAGCCTTTTCTGTGGGATGAAAGAGCATTTGAACTCAAAATGTGGACAACGCGTGAAAGAAATACTTAGAGGACAGTGACAATTTAGAACAAAGTACGTATCTCAATACCTGTAAAGAGATTTGAATACCTATTTTATGACACGAATACAGATTCTAGCTAAGTACATCCGCCATATTTATTTATAGATTTATTAATAGGCGAATGAATTTATGAACTCAAGTGTCATGACCGGGCATTGCATCATTTTCATGACGCGTCAGATGGCGTCAGATGGCTGAGCTCAGTTCACGCTACATCTATGTCAACACAATGTGTTATTAAAATAGCAATTCGGCTTGAAAACACCAACTTGATATTTGACTCAAATTGATGGTTTGGGTAGCGCCGCCACCGGCTGCTAGCTTGGCTACCTAGCCCAAACTAATGACTTTTTTTTTTCCTGACCTGTTGTAGGCTGATCTTCATCGCCCACCCACTCTGCTTCTTCTTGTCCTTTCTTAGGCATATTGTTTCGTAATGTGACAATTGAACCAAACGTCCGTATCAGAGGCAAAAAATGTCATGCGGCCCAGAAGAGTTGAGATACTTTCTTCTTCGCCTTCACATTACTCTTCCTCGGTAGTGAGCAAAATAGGGAAATTGCGAATTACCGCCACCATGTGGACTGGAGTGCGAATGGAAATATTGTTGGGGGGAAAATAATGCATCAACCCGCCTGACGGACGACGTTGGCCTTGGCTAAAAGACTTGTTTGCTTTTAACGTCTCATCCATGCGTCATACGTTGGTGTTGTTGACGAGCTACTTCTTCATCAACTTAGAAGAGTTTCAACACCCTGCCGAACACTTCAATGTGTAGTGTATTATTATATGTGGGAATCAAATTCATCATATGTTGAGTAAAAATATCGATGAGGTAACATATGAACAGGAACATATGTGTCCATAATATGTGACTTTTGGCATTCTGAGCTTATCCATGGAAGTGCTGCTGCTGCCTCTGCTGCCGCTGCTGCCTCTGCTGCCTCTACTATGTCCATCAATGAGAGTGTCAAAGGGTTCACATCTCAGCAACATCCTGATATTTGAGCTTGCAGAAATCTCCAACATTTCATGACTTTTTGTGCTACGATTGAATGATTTGTATTGCATTGCTTTTAACTGTGCAGACGTATTACGTCACTATGACAACCTTGATGTTTTGGAAAGCCAAAGCCTAGCTTCAAAGTAGCGCATCAGGCAGGCATTTTGGTTCAACGCATGAACGGCAATCCACGCATCTTGCTCATTGCTTTTGGTTTTCAGGAATGGAGGGCATACAATCGGACCCCAAAGGGATTTTGGCGGGCGGGGGTTTCCAATTGGGAAAAGATGGCGGACTTTGCAGCCTTGATGGAGTCCCAGAGATGATTAGGTGGCGCTCACTTTGCAGACCTCGTGTTTTTGTCTATATTCATCCAATGTAGTTTTGTGATGTCATTGAAGCCAAAAAATCGTCCTTACCACAGCCTCATGCAAGCATCTACGGAGATGGTCAATCGCTGTATGTACCTGGAAATTCTACTTCACACGAAATGTCAGCATATTTTTAGCAGGTAGGCCTCATGTCCACTTTATACAGTTCATATATTCCACGTTTGGTTGCCGTCCGCCTCATTTACTCCAAATTCTACATGCAACCTACTGTGTCAACATAAAAAGCTGTTCAACTAATAAAGGATGTTTGATCCTACCGACCGACCGACCGACCGACCGTCCGTCCGTCGGTCCGTCCGTCCTTCATTTAGGTTCATCAGAGCGGGTGGCTACACTTTGCTCAACTCATGGCTCACCTACTCCAAATCCACCAACAACACTTGTTTGCTACAGCTCCTTCTGCTCACGCTACAGAAATTGCCCCTCAAAGTTGTGCACCTCAAACAGGTACTCAAAGAGAATGCAGCATTTTTGGAATGGTATCTTTTTTTGCTCTTCTAAATTGTTTCACTTGTGTTTATACAGAACAACACAGCAAAGTTGGTCAAGCAGCTCAGTAAACGTGCAGCGACTGAAGGTCTGTTCGCTTCTCTGGGTTCTTTGTAACTGTGGAAAGAGTTTGCATAGCTGCCAAACTCCAATGTTTGTACTTTACATTTTAGAATTGAGGAAGTTAGCATCGGCGCTCGTCGACGGCTGGATGGAAACGATTCGCTCGCAGAGTCTATCGAGCGCTTCCGACAATCCCGCCGGTATGGCGAGTGGACTATTTCATCCATCCCTTTCATTGTCATATATCTGCGCCATATGTGCAGATAAAAAGAAGCAAGGAGAGAAGTTACACAGTCAAGGTGTGAAGGACAAGAATGGACAAGATGAAAATAAGAAACAAAAGGCTAAAGCGCACTTGTCCCGCCATGCAATGTTGCGCTCCTTCGGTCAGTCTAGTCTCATAATGTTCCTCCGAATGCAGAAGCTAAGTACGTGCATTTGTCTTGTCACATTGGCCTAGCGTTGGATCCACCCGTCAGCACCAGCCAGAAGACTAAGCCTCCGGTCCACAAGAGGTCAAGGTAAGACATATTTCAACACAAGTCCATCCCCAAAAAATATGACCAATAGGTTCTCTTTGTCCATGTGGACACAGCTCTGGTCCATGCGGTGCCGCTCCACCACAAAAGAAACGTAGACCTCGAAAGACCTCCTCGTCCGACTCTTCGACAGAGATCATTGCAGCAGATGGTAAGTGGAAAAATGCTCTTTCCGTTTCCTGTGATCACATACTACATGTCATCAATTCTTTGTCAGAATGCCAACACTCGATCTGGAAAAGCAAGAAGAAGAGCGTTCACTGGGCTCAGGAAGATGACCTGAAACAATACTTCTATTTTGACCAGGATGAGACAGAGAGGGGTAAGCGACCGCCCGAGCCACGACACCTGTTGCATTCGGTATTCCAAAAGGTACGTACGATTGATGGCCCCCTCAGCGAACGTCTACAAGATCAAGGAGTTTTTTAAAAGCTCCAAACATGAGATGACATTGAGGCCCCGATGGCTCCCCCGCCATGAGGAGCGCGTCCACTGGACGTGCCCCAGCTCTCTGACGTTGGCCGGCAGCCAGGTCACGGAAATGGACACTTTACTGGAGCGCTCCCTCACCAGACAGAGGTGCGACTGTGAGAAAAGCATGAAATCAATCCAAACAACAATGGGATCTTCTTTTTTTTCTTTTCTCACTATTGCCAGTCCCGACAGTCCACGTGAACCGGAGGCAGAACCTCTCCACCCCTGCCTCATCCCTTTGGATGAGGTTCGTATACACGATGGAAGCAGGGACATGGACGCACATTTTCCAGTGGGGTGGCCATAAATGTATGCACGCTGCGTCGTCGTGGCTGTGAACACATCTGATGCAGTACTGCGACTCGTTGTCTTTCCTACAGTCAGCGGTGACGGAAATCAAAAGCACACATTGCAGAAACTTGCTCAACACGCAAGCAGGATCTTAAAGCTTGCCAGCCAACAAGGCGTGTGTGTGTGTGTGTGTGTGTGTGCGTGTGTGTGCGTGCGCGTGTGTGTGTGTGTGTGTGTGAGTCCGTGTGTACGTGGACGTGCATGCGTGCATGCGTGCGTGCGTGCGTGCGTGCGTGCGTGCCATCGTCAGATCCGTGTTGTCAGGGCAGGGTTGAGTGCAGCTGGTGAATACGAGGGTCCGATAGGAGTAGCCTTTAACCCTGCCCTCTACTTCAAATATTGACCCTGTTGCTGTGCCAACAACACACATTGATGGAGAGGAGGAGGAGCTACTCCATGAATGGATGGATGGATGGAAGGATAGGTGGATGGATGGATGGATGGATGGATGGATGGATGGATGGATGGATGGATGGATGGATGGATGGATGGATGGATGGATGGATGGATGGATGGATGGATGGATGGATGGATGGATGGATGGATGGATGGATGGATGGATGGATGGATGGATGGATGGATGGATGGATGGATGGATGGATGGAAGGATGGATGAATGGGCAGAGGCTCCAAGACGCCTCAGCGCTAAACTTCTTTCCAAGTGGTTCTAGCTCTATAAATAAAAAATCTTCATTACATCTGATCAGTGTAATCCTGCAAACTGCCAAACTATTTCCTGTTTTACAATTTCTCCGATGAAAGGGTATTAAAACATTTGAACTGTAAACACTTGTTATGTCATTTTTCCATGAACAAGAGGACATCCTGTTCGTTGGTCGTTTGCGTTGAGACTCTGCGGGCTCGAGAGCCGTATCGGCTGTCAAGGGGAAGAGAGCCAACAAAGCAGCTATTGATATCAAGCGGGTCGCGCCAATGGGACACGGCACAATATTCAAATCTCAAGTGCACCTCCATTCACGGTAGCTGCAGGTGGAATAGACTGGTGTCCAAATACTTTTGTTCATAAAGCGCGTGTTTATGCATTCCGGCCAATCACATTGCGCCCAGTCATCGTACCTTCTATTTGGGTGGTACCACTTCAAAATGAACTTTTCGATGATATTCTGATTGATTGAGATGCAAGTGTATGTATTTAACATTCCCTGTACGTATTTGCTTCCCACATCCTCAAATGAACTCAAGCGGAAGAACTGCCAAATGCAGATATCAAATGTATTGTAACATTTTCTGTGGAGAATATTTTGGGCGGCTGAGGCAGTCCAGCGCGGAGGTGGTGAGGAGGCGGGGGAAAGGGCGGGACCGTGGGCGGACAGCTACTTAAATAGACAGCAGGTAAGAGGAAAAAAACAGGAGATCCTGGAACAGTCATCCGGCTGATCAAGCAAGCACAGGTAAGAAAAATGATGTTATCAAGTTTCAGGACTACATTTTGACTACTGTAGCATGATTGGAACATGTTCTTATCTAGAAAGCTGAAACTCTGCAAAGAACCGCAATGGTCATGGTATTTCTTTCAAGTCTCTTCCAGTAACCTTGCAAAGATGATCAAAACGTCCCTGTCACTCCTCTTGGTGCTTGTCGCTGCGTCCTTTACGTTTGCCAAATATACCCCAAAGACAGGCAAGAGGGTCCCTCAAACTCTGTCCAGAGGTAAATGGTGGAAAATGGTCAACAGCAAAAAAAAAACAAAAGGCAACACTGATTTTTTTTTCCATTTCATCCAGGATGGGGTGATCAGTTGATCTGGGCTCAGACGTACGAGGAAGGACTGTACTGGGCCAGGTCAAGGTAAGAAATGGATTGTCAATTTGTGGTGTCACTAGCTTGAGATAACTCACCTCCATTCCATTCCGTTCCATTCCATTCCATTCCATTCCATTCCATTCCATTCCATTCCATTCCATTCCATTCCATTCCATTCCATTCCATTCCATTTCTCCTTCAAGGAACAAACCCTTGATGGTCCTCTTTCACCTGGACGACTGTCCACACAGCCAGGGTAAGTTCCAAAACATTTTCTTCAAGCAAGTTCCAAGGCTCTTTCAACTCTTTGTTGATTCTTCCTGCAGCACTGAAGAAAGCGTTTGCAGAGGACAATGAGCTCCAAAAAATCCTCGATGAAGATTTTGTTGTACTCAACTTGGTGGTAAGTTACACATGCCGACATGTAAAGCAAATTTAAAATGGTGAAGAATTAAGATGGTTTTGTTTTTGCACAGTATGAAACCACAGACAAACATCTCTCCCCAGACGGACAGTATGTTCCCAGAATCATTTTTGTCGGTAAGACATAACTATGGCAAATTTCATCCATCATTTCAGCTGTCAGTCTTCTCTTCCGAATCATCACGCACTAATTGTAGCATAACAATGACCAAAAAAAAAAGCACAGAATGATGAAAATGTGCCATGAATTCCGAAAAAGCTTTCTTTATCCATGGAGCTGAATGTCTTTTGCTTTTGCAATGTTGCAGACCCCTCCATGACGGTGAGGGCCGACGTGACCGGTCGCTACGCCAACCGCATGTATGCCTACGAACCAAATGACGTCAAACTATGTGAGATGAAACTCTGCTGCTACCGTCAAATTGACGTGAGGGACGTGCAATGTAAGCATCTCTCTTCTTCTCTTAGTGATAAGCAACATGAAGAAGGCCAGGAAACTCCTCAAGTCGGAGCTTTGAAGCTGCCCTCAACAGTGAGCAGCGGAAAGACCTTCTTTGTCACTGAAATGCTCCTCTTTCCCGCATTGTCTTTCAAATAAAATTGAAAATGTTGAAAACCATTTCAAGTTCTTCTAACAGTATTAGTAATAAAAGCCAGACAATTGCTATTTGGTCAACTTGACTATGGACGTCACAAGACTATTTGCAGCCAATACAATTTGCACAGGCATGACTAGAAATCCGCAACGTCATCATAATATGCGTTTCGTAGGGGGTCCTCAAAACAATAATAGTAGACCACCTTTTACTCCTTCAGTCTTTTATTGCGGTTGGACAGTACAAAGTCTCGGACGCTTCTGACACACTTATTTACAAAAGTCATGCAAAAGGCCAAATACACGGAGGAAGGAAGGAAGGAAGGGAGGGAGGGAGGGAGGGGGGGAGGGAGGGAGGAAGGAAGGAAGGAAGGAAGGAAGGAAGGAAGGAAGGAAGGAAGGAAGGAAGGAAGGAAGGAAGGAAGGAAGCAGGACAAGATGGCAAAGTCTCAATACATATATCACATCATTGCACTTCTTTCATCCCACTTTCGCAGACATGGTGTAAATAATACAAGAAGAAGAATTCAGTCACACGCGTGTGTTTGGTGCAGATTATTGCATTCAGTGTTTGGAATCATCTGGCCATCTACTTTGTGATTAAACAGCAGAACGTTCTTAACTAAATGGATTGGAGTGACAGCAGTGTGAAGACACAAAAGCCGAATCTCCAGAAAGAGACATTTCAGTTCCCGTGGTGGGTGGCAGGTTACTACGTCTCTTTAAAAATCAAACCACATTGCCGCATATTTACAGGTCAAGAAGGTCTAAATGCCAGCGAAGCAGCTTTCAGAGGAACGCACTGGGGTTTGCTCGGGGGTCCTTCTGGTTCCTGTAGCGGTACGTCAGCCACACGCCCACAATCTGACAGCAGGAGACAATATATCCTATATCATAGATTTATTTGTAGGGGGTGACTTCCTACTCACCTCAGTAAAACTGAAAAAGAGGCCAGTCCCTCCTACAAAACGCAGGACTTCATCGGCGTGTTCCTGGATCTTATCGGCGCACGGCAAACA
Organism: Syngnathus scovelli; assembly: GCF_024217435.2. Classification (NCBI taxonomy): domain Eukaryota; kingdom Metazoa; phylum Chordata; class Actinopteri; order Syngnathiformes; family Syngnathidae; genus Syngnathus; species Syngnathus scovelli. The sequence continues at coordinate 361,658 of NC_090865.1, forward strand.
CGAGTGATTGGGGAAGCAAGCCTGCAGGAGAGCACAAGGGCTGAAAGCCCACTCAGCGGACGGACGGACGGACGGGCAAGGAAGCAAACGTACGGCGGGGCAGGTGGCGTTGAGGTCAACCTGTCGGAAGCCGCAGCAGTTGAGCGTCTTCTCCACGTCTTTTTGAGTGCTGCGGGAGTTATTCCAGCCCACCTCCAGCAGATGATCCTGGGAAAGCGCATTCGGCATCCGTCGAGTCAGATGCATAGCAGCAACTCAAAAGCAAAATGGCCATCTCAATTCCCACTGCATGGAACGAACCCAACGCGCATGCATGTTTTTGGAACAATGTGGGAGGAAGCCAGAGTGCAGCCGGCCGGGCACAGGAAGGCATGAGAACTCAGAACAGGAAGCCTGGAGCCAGAGCCCAAACCTCAGCAAGTGCCACCGGCCGGCTTTTCAGAAATGGAACGCATCTTTGGACTCACCTGTTGCTCTTTGTTGATAGCCAGACAGGCACTGGACACAGAGAACTGCACGATAAACACCATGAAGAGGATGATCATGTACTGAGAGTCATTGTCAAGGAGTCATCCCAAACAACACGACAAAGCATCGTCGCTTTTGCAAAATGCTTTAAATAGCATCGGGAACATTTCCGGAGCAAATTAGGACGCCAGCTTGCCTTCTCTTTTTATACCTTAAGGATACAAAGAAGAGGAGGACCTGATGGTGCTTCACGGCACCGATGAGACCGGCCAGCGCCACAAAGAAGAGGAAGACGCCGACTCCGATGACGCCCCCCACTACCTGGAAACTGGAGACCAGACCGAACCACTTCCCCCATGCTGCGATTGCAATCATCAGCAGGCTCACCAGCTGCATGATAGAGAAACCATGTGGCCTTCCAGCTCATACTACATTTGGACAGGTTTAGCACCTTCTTTGCGCATCAGTCAGACAATCTATCTTCAGTGGAGTGACTTGCTTTGTCAAGGTGGACAGACAGCAAGTCCAAAATGTTGGCAGGGAATGACTAGTTCTTTGTATTCTGGAATTGGAACACGTGTCCCACAGCAAGCTCGTGCTTAGTGTGACTCTTCCAGGTGAGCGTTCCCAGCAAGTGCAATGTCCACGCCGAGTATTTAGGTGAAGTCATAACGGAGCTCCCTTTGAACCCAGCAGCCAAGTGGCACAGCAGATACGCACGCTCGTCACGCAGCTGTTTATCTCCCCGCTGTGGCTCGTTCTCAAGGTTTTCGCACTGGCTCAACATTATACTGGCAATTGTAACCTGCGTTACAAGACTCTCGCATGTCATTTGTAGCTCAAGAATAGTTTTTTTTTTCCAAGCAACTTGCAGAGCGTGAGATTGCAGACAATGATAAAGAGGCACAACATCCCCTGAAATTTCAATCAAAAGGCCGACGGAAGGAAATGAGCTCAGAAGGCTGATTCTCTATTCTAGAATAGCCAACAAGCGGCCTTTTTTGTCCCTTCCATAGTCACACAATGAACATCTGACAAGGCTCCACGGTGAATCATTGATTCAGCAAGTGCGTGCGTGCGTGCGTGCGTGCGTGCGTGGTGACCTCATCACTAAACGTTTTCCATTTCTATATTCCACGCGCATCGTTGGAAACTTCAGTCATGTGAAGATGCCATATATCATCCATCCATATGGTGCAGTGTGAGTGATGATGATGTGTTGGCTGGATACTCACAACATAGAGGATGTTGAGCGCGCACAGGGAGTGCTTGGAGCAGGTGAATCCAGCGCAACCCATTTTGGACGGACAAATAAGGAAATGAGCAAATATGAAATAGGATGCCTAAATCAGGACAAGCATAAAGGTCTCAGCAGCGATGATCCCGCAGCCTAGGTCCAGCCTAGAAACCTTGCTCAGCTCAGCTCAGCTCAGCTCAGCTCAGCGTTACGTCGTAGAGACAGACGGAGATGGAGAGGGTGGGAACAAAAACAGGAAGTGAGACCAATTCATTTCAAAGTCATTTCAATATGACTACAGACGCGCTAACTCTCATTTGAATCACAAGAACACATGCAAATGGCCGAACTAAGGCTTAGAACCATTTTACATGGACGAAATAACGTGCTCGTATAATAGATGTGAGTACAAAAATCGTGAGGACAGAATCACGTAGCAGAAGTCGACTGTAATCTTCCATCTTGGAAATGAGATCAAATCACAATTTGATTTATAAAATGTTTCATTTAATTCACTCAAATGCAGTCGATATGTACTCATTTCGTTTGTGTAATCGGAATTTTTCCTTGCCAAATAGGCTCTCTTACTTTGAAGCTAACTTTATTTCCGGTTACACTTTGACGCTTGACAACTACAAATAGGGCGGAGCATCCATTCATTTTATTGTCCAGCGGGCAGGCCTGCCTGCCTGCCTGCCTGCCTGCCATTCCCTTCAAATATTCATCAGAAAGACACCTACCCCAACACTTAACACTTAACCCAGTCATAGCTCACCCTCTCAGCCCTACATTTTGTTTGGTGCCCTTCATCAGCCGTTTAGATTCGGAGCATTGACTGGAGCGCGCCTAAATAACAAGTGAGCAGAATTAAAGAATGGCTGTGCCTAACAAGGGTCAACTTACAGCATCTGAGAAGAAACTTTTGCAAGTGATTGAGGCTGGTGAGTAGAACCTTTGCAAGGTCTCGGGGTACTTCCATATTTTATATCTGGGTAGGTAGTGGTAGCATATTGAAATCAAATGTCTACCTGCAAGGAAACAAGATGTTTTGCATAAATGGCATTGGGCCCTGTGCCTTCATTGCTATATTGCTTTCTATGGCGTATTTAGATCCAAAAAATGGAAAGCAATTCTACGCACATACTACCTTCTCCACTCCAGCTATAGATGGATAGATAGATAGATAGATAGATGGGAAATGCATATACGTGTGTAAATTGCCATTTCTAAAAAATAAGAACAATTTGTGAAAGATAAGCATTATTTACATTTTTGCTCTACGCGTGCGTACTTGTGTTTTTGGTCCGCAGGTGATGTGCAAGAAATGGCCCAAATTCTTGCGAGCGAGGATGTACGGGTCAACTGTTTGGACGAGGTACTAAGGCAGATGACACCTATTTACTATATAGTATGTATGTACGTAGTTCATAAGTGAAAGTGAAGTTGAGTTCACGCGGTGAATGAGTCATTTAGCTGCAAATAGCAAAAGTCTTCCTGCGCAGCGCCCGGTTAAGGCACCCTGTCAGACATATGTTCTCCATTGTGCTGGAGACATATGGAGATGACTCATGAGAGGCCGGCATGGGCTTTATGATAATAGAATGGCTCCACTACACAGGCTCCTTCAAAGTGCCACCTGAGCGTGACAGACAGCTTCAAGCCAACCGACCGTGGACACATTCTGTCGTATTACGTTAACACCAAACAGATGATCATTTCCTCTTTAGCTCGTCAATTGCTGTCTACGTTTACTCGTATTTGTGATTTGTTTCCAAAAGTGCGGGATGACGCCACTGATGCACGCGGCCTATAAGGGCAAATCGGAAATGTGTCGCTTGCTGCTGCAGCGCGGGGCTGACGTCAACTGCAACCAACATGAGTACGGCTACACGGCTCTCATGTTTGCTGGCTTGTCAGGTGAAGAAGAAGAAGAAGGAAAAACAAAGACACACCTCGCTCTCCGTTGCGTTCGATGATACGTACCACCAGACTTTGAATACTTTCCCACCGCAGGCAAGACGGACATCACGTCTATGATGCTGGATGCCGGGGCGGAAACAGACGTGGTCAATTCTGTGGGTCGCACCGCTGCGCAAATGGCAGCCTTCGTAGGTGAGAGCAGCCCAGCCCAGCCCAGCCCAGCCCAGCCCAGGTCCGGAGTCTGAAGCGTGAAGCCAAACGTCCCGGTGTGCTTCTTTTGGGCAGGCCAGCACGACTGCGTGACGGTCATCAACAACTTTTTTTCGCCGGCAAGGCTGGAGTACTACACCAGACCTCAGGGGCTGGAGAGGGAGCCCAAGCTGCCTCCGGGCTTAGCGGGACCCCTGCACAAGATCATCATGACAACCAACCTCAACCCAGTCAAGGTGAGCCAGGCGGGCCTGCAAATGCACGGAACTCCGTGGACTGACTCCGTTCGCCCTACTCTGACCTGACAGATCGTCATGCTGGTAAGGGAGAATCCTGTTCTGGTGGACATGGGGGCGCTGGAGAAGTGCTACCAGGTGATGGACCTGCTGTGCGAGCAGTGCGTCAAGCAGCAAGACATGAACGAGGTGCTGGCCATGAAGATGCATTACATCAGCTGCGTGCTGCAGAAATGCCTCACCTTCTTACAGAGACGAGATGACAAGTTGGACGCCTTGGTGAAAAGGTGAGGCAGTGAGTGAGGCAGTGAGTGAGGCAGTGAGTGAGGCAGTGAGCCAGTGAGGCAGTGAGTGAGGCAGTGAGTGAGTGAGCAGGTCGGCCAGCAGGTCGGCCAGCAGGTCGGCCAGCAGGTCGGCCAGCAGGTCGGCCAGCAGGTCGGCAAAGCGTGTACTGGTGGCTAAAGGTCCATTTCATGTGGCGTGCCGCGCAGCCTTCTAAGGGGGAGAGAGAGCGACGGCTTCCCGCAGTACCAGGAGAAATTCATTCGAGAGTGCATCAGGAAGTTCCCTTACTGTGAGACCACTCTGCTTCAGCAGCTGGTGAGGAGCATTGCGCCACTGCACATTGTAAGTGAAGGAGATAACAGAGCGCTTTAGTTTGGTATTTTCAAGACCAGCGAGGCCACATCACGTGAGTGAGGGCCACTGACGGCAAAATGCAACAGGTTCCGGCCAACGTCCGTTTGCCTGCTTTCCAGGGCAACCATCCCACGGCCTACTCCGTTTTAACTCAGGCGCTGACCGGTCAGATGGCCTTTGCGGATGCCGACTACTGCGCCACGTGCGGAGAGCGCGGAGCCGACAAGCGCTGCTCCCTCTGCAAATCTGTGCGTGAGGCTGCCTGCCTGCCTGCCTGCCTGCCTGCCTGCCTGCCTGCCTGCCTGCCTGCCTGCCTGCCTGCCTGCCTGCCTGCCTGCCTGCCTGCCTGCCTGCCTGCCTGCCTGGCTGGCTGCCTGGCTGGCTGCCTGGCTGGCTGGCTGCCTGCCTGCCTGCCTGGCTGCCTGCCTGCCTGCCTGCCTGCCTGCCTGCGTGGCTGCCTGCGTGGCTGCCTGCGTGGCTGCCTGCCTGCCTGCCCGCCTGCCTGCCCGCCCGCCCACCTGCCTGCCTGCCTGCCCGCCTGCCTGCCCGCCTGCCTGCCTGCCCGCCTGCCTGCCTTCTTTCTCACACAGGAACTCTGGCCGTATGTGCTTTTTGCTCTGGCTCGCAGGTGACGTACTGCAGCTTGACGTGCCAAAAGCTCCACTGGTTCACCCACAAAAAGATGTGCAGAGCTATGCAGGAGCAGAACGCCGCTTTGGAGGCCCCCAGGCTGAAAGAGCTCAAAGGTGCTCTCACTTGTTAGTCCTTTCCAGATGAAAACACGCGCTAACACGCGCTAACTCTGTTAGACGATGAGAGCGACCTGGTGACGGAGACAGCCAACTTCCTTCAGGAGTTGTGCCTGCGGGCCGAGGAGACGGTGGCCGCCGTCGGCGGGTGCCCGGCTGAGCTGCTGGGCTGCCCGTCATCGCAGCAGCAGCAGCAGCAGCAGCAGCAGCAGCAGCAGCAAGCGTCCGGCTCCCAGGAATGAAGAGGAACCAGCGGAGGCGCAAATCCTATTTGCAGGCAAAAAAAAAGATCTTTCCGAGAATTTCAGCACACCGAATGACAGATTGAAAAAACCAGCGTTCCCTCTTGAGGGTGCTAGAGAGTGAAATGTCAGCCGTGCTCGAAGCGCGCCCTTGGAAAAATAAGCCAGGGAGTTGCCTTTTCAACCCGAACGGAGGTGGAGCCTTTTCAATATGTGGTCGGATACAAACTCAGGTCTTCTCCTGGATCCATCGGTGGTCTTGTGTGTTTGCGCATCAAAAGAACAATAGCTAGTGAGGTTCTTTTTTGTAGTATAACAATATCATAATAATACAGTCTAATATTTGTAAAGCAAGCACAGTGTTAAATACATGAATAAATAACTACCTCTCATATAGTATATGTATATAGGTATTTTGTGGCTTTTGTCGTGTTCGAAAAGACGAATTCCACAAAAAAAGGCATAAACAGGATCAGAGAGTGAAGATGGCTTCTCAAAAGACTTACTTTCTTTGCACACAATGAACATCCTTGGGCAATGCCTTGGATTTCTATCTATAGAAGCCCGTGGTCCAGACCACATTGTTCTCCGTCTCCCGTGGGATCCAGGTCACCCACCAGGGTGCTCCATATGGCACCAAAAGAAAGCATGGCTGCTGTCAGACTGCCTGTCAAGAGAGTCGTAACTCACCGTCTGCTTGAAGCGCCGTAGCTCCAGTTCAAATATCCCGTTTGTGAGACGTAGAAATCAAGAAAATGTCATTCTGTAGGATCAAATGACCGATGGGCTTCTTTGGAAGACCCTCGGGTACTTTTTTTGTTTTTTTACACCAGACTGCTATTATCACAACTCTGCGTGATGACGGAATGTGACAAACATGGTTTCGGAGGTAGTAACCAGAGAGCATTTTGAAGGCCAAATCAGTCTGGCGGATTTGGAGTGGATTCCTTTTCAGTATTATCAAAAGATGAGGAGGCCACGTTGCGTCACGTCACTGTCAGAGAGGCCTGGGAAAGCCTGCCATGGTAAGGAGACACCACACTTGGGTTCTTGGCTCACCTGTTTCGGTAGCCGGTCTTTGTTTGGATGCCGCTGCATGATTTGGACCATGGACATGTGCACGCATCCATACGTGCCGGTGATGCCCTTTTTTGTTGTGACAGACAACTGCTTTCATTTATAAATAGCAAGCGCTACTCCGGGCATCCTATTTGGTCTTGTTTTGACCGTGTGCGTAATTCAAGAGTTGGGTTAGGGATGAGGTCACGGTTTGCAACAAGGCTATCACATGCACTACTTTCCGGGTGTTGCCACAGCGCTGTTGTTTTCTGCTCTGGCCTGGATGCGTGCTGGAACGGATGGGCCACCTCAACCTTCGCTTGACTTTTCACCCTCACACTTTCGCCACCAGTTTGTGTCTACTTGACGTGGCTAGTCCAGGTAAGGGAAGAGGTGAAATTGAAAGTTGTTTCTTTTCTTTGAATAGGTGTGCTGTGTCTGCAGGAGCGAGCGCAAACACTCCTTGCAAACTATTTCAAGCCATTGAGCGCACCACAAAACGGGCCTTTGTGCCAGTCTATTTTTGTGAAGCTGGACGATTGGAGATCCCTTTAGATCCCCTGGAACAAAGTGGCCGTGTCGACTTGAGGCCGCACTGCCGTAAATCACGAGCTGCAAAGTGATCACAATGCTTTTTTTCTTCTTCCGCAGGTAACGCAAACATCCTGTTGCAATGGGGCGCAGGTGATTCTATTCACCGCGTACCATCAACAGCCCCGGCCCACGGCTTTTAGAAAAACGAGAGGCCACGCCAGACAATGAAGTCTCTTAACATGTTGCCGCAGCTGGAATGAGCTAGCCTGAAGGTGAAGGTATTGCGTTCACAAAGCAAAGTATGACGTCTGCTGAAAAGAGCGTTTCATGGCTGGGCTCCTGTGATGACTTTCTGTCTTTGTGTCTTTGTGTCTTTCTGTCTGTCTTTCTGTCTGTCTGTCTGTCTTTGTGTCTTTGTGTCTTTCTGTCTGTCTTTCTTTCTGTCTTTCTTCCTGCCGGGTCTGCCTGCAGCATGAGATCGATCACAAGCACTCGTCTTTGTCAACTCTTTATTTCAGACAAAACCACTGTACGGACTTCACGAGGACTCGACATGTTCTTCCTGTCCAAAACGAAGTGACAAACTATTTGGTCAGAAAACAGCGACCGATTGCTGTGAGCCGCTCCGTTTCATTCCACGTGCAGACCAGGAAATTGGCCTTGGTCGGAGCGCTCATCCCTCCTGTGTTTCCTCTTCTCTTTGCCACTCGCTAGTGCCGCATCCTTGTGCCGCGAGTCGTTGTGCTGTCTGCTGTAGCGCTTGCACTTGCAGGAGGTTACCACGGTGATCTTGTAGGTCCTGCTGCTGCCGTCCTGGCACTGAAGCCAGATGCGCTGGCTCCGGCTTCGCTCCATGACGCAGCGCCACTCCTGGGCCTCTCTCCGGCTCCAGTAGCTTCCCATCCAGTTGGGGAGCAGGTGAGCCGGCAGACATTCTCCGGCGCAGACCAGCTCTTTGACGGGGTTGATGCTGGTGCACTGGCCATCTGAAATGTACTTGGTGGAGCGCAACTCTCTGCAGCCCACCTGGCTCTGCTCAGGCGCTCCTGCCGCATGTGAAATGCATTTGGCGGACGGACGTTACCATTGACACAAAAGCATTTGCCGCCGCGTCAACTCACCGCTATTCATCGCTTCCGACTGCCGCCGTCTGCCACCGTTCCTTGCTTGGTTTGCGTCTTCCGTAGGCGGCTCGTCTTCCGCAGATACGAGGCTCGGCTCTCGGCTGAGTGACTCTGTGGCGTTGTTGGAGAAAGCCGTGCAACTCCTGCTCAGGAGTAGCAGAACCGCAAACAGTTGGACTTTGCTCGTCAGGCGGGTCATGACTGCAACAGAGTGATGTGACAATGGGAGCTCCTGGTGCGGCAAATGCTTTTATATCCAGGTGTATAGCCCTCACTCCACTTTATGAATGAATAAGACACACCCACCCAACTAGCCTGCAGCCTGCACTTGAATCCAACCATATCCCCTTCCACACAGTGCACTTCATTTTCACAAGCATGCTTCTTAAATTGAGGCTACTCATAAGCCAGCACTTTTAAGAGCGTCGTAGTAATAATAAGCGAATGGGCTTGTTTTATATTTTTGATGAGCACCGTCTTTTTCAGCAAATTTCTCTTGCAATGTCAATCGTTTAGTGACCGGTTACAAGCAGGTTCTCAGTTTAGGCCACAACCAAATCAAACAAGAAGATGAGTTTTAAAGCCATAGATGCACAAAAACAAATACTATATTCAGTCTGTCTGTCTGTTATGGGGCTTCATGATATTTCTAAATACCGAAGATGGGACGTTCGCCACTTATTTATTTATTTATTTATTATTACATACGTAGGAGTTGTATATCAGCCCAAACCAGGCGGTGGCAGTGTTGCTTCCCATGCTGCACTTGGATCGCTGTAAAATCGAAGAAGAAGAAAGGGCAAGTCGCAAGCTCGTAGCCCAAGCAGCAGAGTGCAAACTCTCATCTTTTCTCCTCATTTTCTTACCGTTCCTTTGCCAAAACGTCGTACGCGATGAGGTCAGAAAAAACAATTGCTTTGAAACCTTGTGTGCTTTGGTCTAGTTCATGGAAAAGATGTTGATTAACAATTGATTCTCTTGTACCTAGTAGCCTAGCCCAAAACTAGCCACTGAAGCTCAGGAGAGATGATCATTTTGCTGTAGTAATGAATTAGTATAACATCTTTCTCAATTTAGTTTAGCTTGGGCTGCTTAATGCGCCGTTTATATTCGACTTTGTTTCATTTCGTTTGCGTACGATGAACAATCATGCTAATATGTTAGCGCTTTCACCTCGCTGCTTGAATGGATGGATGGATGGATGGATGGATGGATGGATGGATGGATGGATGGATGGATGGATGGATGGATGGATGGCCGTTCGGTAGATTGCGTCCTCATCGATGGCAATCATTTCCGATTGATCTCTTTGTTTGTGTTTAGAGGGGACCGCGGCAGGGGTCGAGGAGGCCGCTTTGGGTCCCGTGGGGGAATGGTTCAGGGGTGAGTTGGACCACCTGGTTTCGATGCTAATCGTGCTCGCTCGCACCGTTATCAGAAGAACTGAGCCCCATTTGCAATTCAAATTGGAATATTTGTTCATCACTTGTAATAATGTATTCCCACATTTTGGAGCGTTTCCTTTGCTCAATGGTAGCAGATTCATGGCCCTCCACCACACTCAATACTCCGCTCTATTAGTCAGACACAACTTGCTATTACTATATTTAATGTTGTTTCCCTGTGCTTTTACATGACTGTGGATATTTCACTTCCCTTTAGGTATCGTCCGTTTATTCCACACATCCCATTTGATTTTTACGTGGTGAGTAAAAAACGAAAGAAGCGCAACAGCAACATTTTGTTGTGTGTGTGTATGTATGTATGTATGTATGTATATATGAAGAGACTAATTGTTCTCCTTTTCAGTGTGAGATGGCCTTCCCCAGAGTGAAGCCCGCGCCCGACGAGAGCGCGTTCAGCGACTGTCTGCTGAAGAGAAATCAAGACCTGAGCCCAACACCTACAGAGCAGGTCAATACAGACACACAAGATTGTCACAGAAGTTAACCTTGGTTTAATGATCTCTATCTGAATTTACAGTCCTCCATCTTGTCACTGGTCACAAAGATCAACAATGTCATTGATAATCTGATTGTTGCCCCTGGTAATTTTGAAGTGGTAAGTCATATTTTAATCAGCATTCAATGCAATGTAATTATCAATCAATCCATCCATTTTTTATTTGCCAAGTTTGAGCATGCCAAACATGGAATTTGATTGACTCTGGTAGATCTTTCGATGGTGTGAAAACTGTTGTTGAAACGTTTTACACCAAAAAGGTCACCGAAATGCAAACATTCCTCCATTGTTTTCTGTGGCCAAATGACAATTGAACAACGGTGCCTGGCTATATAGCCCAACACGCAAAGAACGAGTGAGTCTTAGTCTAGTGATATTAGACGCATGCTACCGCAGATGCTGCCATGCAAAAAGAAATCGCAGAAAAGACTGCCAGATCTTTGCAAAAGGAAATGAATGTCAACAAATGCCATGTTAATGAATAAATAAGCAGTGACTTTGGTCTGGATTGTCATAGCCAAATGTGGCGTTTTTTTCTTGATGCAGCAAATTGAGGAGGTGCGTCAGGTGGGCTCATACAAGAAGGGTACCATGACAACCGGCCACAATGTCGCCGACCTTGTCGTTATCCTCAAGATTCTTCCCACACGTGAGTCTTTGCCTTTGCCCATCTCCTTTAAGTCCTCGCGTTGTAACAATCGTTCTGTATCGTAGTGGAGGCTGTCGCATCGCTGGGCAACAAAGTAGTGGAGACTCTTCGAACCCAGGACCCAAGTGAAGGTACCACTGAAGGATGTCAAATACTGTATCCTTCAACTAAAAACTCAAGTGAAGCATATAAACCACATGTGCGTGTCAGTGCTGTCCATGCTGACCAACGAGACGGGCTTTGAGATCAGCTCAGCGGACGCAACTGTCAAGATTCTCATCACCACTGTCCCTCCCAACCTGCGCAAACTGGACCCCGAGTTACATTGTACTAGCCACACACACACGCAGAACATAGCCAGAAGTGATGTCCACGTAAACGACTTGTTTGTATGTGTTTTAAAGTGGACATCAAGGTACTGCAGAGCGCCCTGGCAGCCATTCGCCACGCCCGCTGGTTTGAGGAAAACGCTTCTCAATCCACGTGAGACCAAAATGCCCTTTGACCGTACTTGGCTTTTTTTTCTTCTTCTTCTTCTTCTAAATAACATTCCAAATGTGATGTCCTTTCCTGATATGAAGGGTTAAAGTGTTGATCCGCCTCCTGAAGGACCTCAGGCTGCGCTTCTCTGGCTTTGAGCCTCTCAACCCTTGGATTTTGGACTTACTGGTAAAGGTGCACTCGAAGCTCCAAAATGAGACCGAGTTGACACTGTGACACGTTTTGGCAATGCAATGCTGTTCCAGGGTCACTCAGCAGTGATGAACAATCCATCCAGGCAGCCTTTGTCTCTAAATGTGGCCTACAGGTCAGTTGTTGTGCACTTGTGTTCCACGCAAATGCGTGTCCTATTCCAACACATTTTGCTTCCTGCCCGTTTTGTAGGCGCTGCCTGCAGATGGTGGCCGCGGGTCTCTTCCTGCCCGGCTCGGTGGGCATCACCGACCCTTGCGAGAGCGGAAACTTCCGAGTGCACACGGTCATGACCCTGGAACAGCAGGTAAGGTCCTTTTCTTCATCTCATAATTAGAACAATAATAACAACTTGTATTTGTGTGTCATGTGCAGGACATGGTGTGCTTCACAGCTCAGACACTGGTGAGGGTCCTGTCGCACGGAGGTTTCAGGAAGATCCTCGGGCTGGACGGAGATGCAAGCTGTGAGATCTCATTGTGAAATTCAAGCGACTATAGTGCCGTGCCGTGCCGTGCCGTGTGTCATGCCTGCTGCCACTTTAGCAATGATAATTGTGGTAGATCTGGCGACCGAGATGTCCACTTGGGATGGTGTGATAGTGACCCCTTCCGAAAAGGCCTATGAGAAGCCCCCAGAGAAGAAGGAGGAAGAAGATGAAACTCTGGAGGAGGGAGGGGATGGAGATGACGACAGCATGGAAACCCAGGATTGACCGAGGTTAGGTTTCCCTTGCTTGGTTCGTATTAAATCCTTTGTTAATTAGCATATGGTTCCCTTTCGACGTGTCATTTCTAATATTCGTAGCCCTCTTTCCACAGTTCATCGTTAGAGCCTTTGAAGAGAGCTGCTCCGCCCTGGTACCTGGACAGATTCACCAGCAGGATTCCACATTCACAATGCTTTTAAGAAAAAAAGAATTGGCCACAGTAATGAATTTTTCTCATGTTTTTATTGAAGCTGTTATTTTGAATTAAACTTTTTTTTTTTTTTTTTTTTTTAAATTGTCTTTGAGTCTTGTCTTCATGATATAGTAAACGTAGTTGATCGATTACGTCACGGTCGGTCATTGGGGCGGCGCCACTAGGTAATGGGGGCGGCGCCACTAAGTAATGGGGGCGGCGCCACTAGATAATGGGGGCGGTGCCACTAGATAATGGGGGCGGCCAAACGGTTTCACTAATCCGCCATCTTTATTACTCGGAGTGATTTTTGTAGTCCAAACAACTCAAGGATGCCGAAGTAGAGAGAAGGATTTGCCGAAAGACTTTGTTCGGTTCCTTCGAGCTATGAAAACGACGAACGGACGGACAGACACAGTAAAGCGGTAAGCCTGAGATGACGCCAAAATAATCAACTGTATTTCACTTTCGTATTATTGCGTGTCTATGAGGCCCTCGTTTTCATAGCATTAGCATGAGTCTTTCTGCTCATGTGAGCGCTGTGCCCTCTGTTTTCACTTCTTGTGGGTGTAGTTTGAGTAGTTATATCAGATGAATTGTATCCAAAGTGCTGTTTTATTCTTGGGGAACACAATCGTGTTAATTGCACTCGTTAGCTTCTCGCTAGCGCTAGCATTAGCTTGCTTCGTAGCTTGACTGCAGTGCTTGTGCTACAAATATGTCCGTCACCTATCTATCTATCTATCTATCTATCTATCTATCTATCTATCTATCTATATCATAGGTCACTTTTAACCTCTGTACACATTGTATTATTAGCATTTTCAGCCATTGCAAATTTCAGTGACATGATCAGTCATCAATCCCAGTAAGCCAAAAGCCATTATCCAAACGTTTCAAATTCTCAACTAATGGCAAAGAAAACACACACACAAACATCTCATCAAACGGATGAGAATACTGTGTAAATGACCCTGGAGGGTGTGTGGGACCACAAAATCAAACGTTAACAAGCAAAACCCATCAGCAGGGAACGTCACACAATGTTTGAAACTACGTGTCTATTATGGCTCATTCCAAATGTTTTCGTCACATTTATGAAATATTCTAAACAGCTCAAGATGACGTGACACAGTGGTGAGCTGTTACATAGCATTTTGATGATTTCTGAAATTGTGTCGTGATAGTGGCAGGCAGTATTTAGCAACGTATGAAGTCAGGTCAAGTCCAAACTACAAGCCCAGGTATGCGCAAATGCACGACCCGTCTTTGACCTCTGAGCTGCTCCCTCCCAAAAAGTCGTCTTTCTCGCAGCCTGTGGCTTCACGGCTTAAGCTTAAGCCAAGGGTGGACGAGGGTAAGAATGGAGAGCAAAGAGGACGCCAGTCCACAGGCGCCGACAAAGCCCGTTCCGGTGGGGTAAATGGCGAGGCGGTCCAGCGGGATGAAGATGTCGCACGCGTTCTTCAGCAGATCCAGGAGTAACGGCGGATTGCTCTGCAGCACCGTTGCCAAGAGGTAAAGCCGCCCGTGTAACCACGCCGACAGATAGGGCAGGACAGCCAAAGCGGCGCTGGCTGGCGAGGACGGTGAAGACATATCGGGGGCCGTCACGGTGGGGCCGGGATGGCGCGAGGGGGGAGATTTGGCCGCTCTGTGGCGCGCTTCACGTTCCATGAGGAGGTGCAGCTCGTACACGTCGCGGGTCAGGTTGAGGATCAGAGCAAATAGGTAGTACCTGCAACATGCGTAGACCAAATCTTTGAAAGTGAAAACACTTTGGACTGAAATGTCAGCTCACTTGAAAGATCTCTGGCTCCATTTGCGCTGGTCCAGTTTGGATACGAGGCCCGTCTTGCCCGCCCACAGGACGTTGTCACAAGCAAAGTACATTGCTTTGTTGAGGTGGCTGATGGTGAGGCAGAGCCTCAGTATGCTGTCAGAGAGATGGATAGCCCGCTTTGCCGCCTCGATGGCCTCCACTGAGTTCCCCAGACGCAACACTGAGTGAGACACAAGCGCAGTTGATTCACCATCATGAACGACTCTGAAAAATACGCCGTATAGGAAAGGAAGTAAATGGTAGTTGCACCTGAAGCGCCAACAATACGTTGCTTGGGCTCCCTCTAGTGGTATGTAAAAGAATCACTACCCAAGTCAAGTACAGCGACTTGGGGTCAACTTTGAAAGTAGAAAATCATTTGGTTTCCATTTGCGTTTCTCGACTGATATAGACACAAACTAAGCATTCTTTGAAATAGATTTCAGGGCTTCGACTGCATTTGACTTACACTTTCTTGCCAGGCTCATGTGAGCTTCCAACTGACTAACAGTTGTGCGAAGTTGTGTTCCTGCTCCGCCTTTGTGCAGCGTATAGCCCAGCAATGTGCAGGCATATTGAGCAGCTCTGCAAAGCGCAAAAGAAATATACACGTCATCTTTTTTGATCTGCCATAGAGATGAGATGAGACCGTGCAGCCAGCGCACACATCAGGGCTCCGGGGTAACTTTACCGTATAATCCTCTCCTTGGCTTGGCTCTGCGAATTGAACCTTACCCAGGAGTCCATTCTGTCGTATCAAAACAGCTCCGCGCTCGCTCGCTGATCGGTTGCTACCAAGTTTTAGCAGCCGAGCGCCAGTAATCCGTCAGTGCTTTCGCAACAGCGAAAATCTGGTGGTATTGTCGAAACAGGCGCCTGCCTCCGCGCTTGCAAAAGCTGTCAAATACGAGTAGAGCAATTTAAAATGGCATTAAATACACGCGGACTGGATTATTTGTTTGAAATACACTACGAAGCACCATTTCCAGATCGCGTCAACTACTACTTCTTCACTCGTTGCCAGAGGGCTGTTAGCACCAGCCGATTTGCTAGACTGCCCTCTTGTGGCAACAAGAAGTAGCCAGCAACGCAGAACTGGCAAAAGAAAGATTGCCCTTTTTAAATTAGGTTAGGAGCCAACCCAGTGATTTCAAGTGAAGTCCCATTAGATCGTTGCACGTTTGTTACAAATACACTGTTGGGAAATGAACATAAAGCTACGTACATGTAGTAAATAAAGTCATTCATTGATTCAAACAAAGACAATCATTGAATATTGGTGTTTTTATTACAACTTATTTCATACGGATACATAGAGTACTCTATTTAGTGATCAACCATGTAATCAAAGCATGGATCAATGATTGTGTGTACAGTGTTGTTTCCATGTGATTGACCTGAAAGAAATACTGAACTGGCCTTGGGATAGGAGGGAAAAAAACAGCAGTCATACATCCCAAACATTTGAACCAAAATAATATTTGGTAGGAGCTATTCGTATAGCGACTGGGGGTGGGCAATTGAAACGAATTGCTGACAAATAACAGAAATTGTCGTCGGAAAGAAATCAATACTTTCAAATGGCCTTTAATGGTGGCGAATACATCTACAAATGCTTAAAGCATTGGCTATACGATGACTTGGTTATAGTAGTAGCAAACTGTAACTTAACACCCAAATTGTTCCCCAAATACATAGTGAGGGGAATGAATGGCGATGTAACCGCAATGGGAAAGGCAAACCAAAAAACACCACCATCTTGAACACTTCCCTGAATATGGGCAAATGTGTTTGAGGTGTAAAATGAGCTCAGTTATATTTGACACCCACAAAAGACTAAGGCAATAAATTACACTACTCTGATACAATGGCTATTTTCTAAATAGTTCTAGTTCTCCAAAGCAGTTTGATGATTTCAGATACCTGAGGGAACCACAAGATGTCATCAAAACTCGGTGAGAACCAAATCACGGTGCGCAACAACCGAAAAAGAGACCGACCGACCGACCGACCGACTGACCAACCAAACGGTGTGTTTTGGCGCTTCTACTGTTGACAACAAAAGGCACAAATATGCATATTTATGTTAGTGGGCCCATTTTGGAGAAGCAGCTGATTTGCCAACATACTAAGCTCCTTGACTACTACTTATTTCCATTTGGACCAAGTTCAAGCAACAATGTTTTTGCTTTGGAAACCTCAACTACAGAATCTTGCAGCTGCTGTGCTGTGCTGTGCTTGGAGCAGGTGAGTCGAACTCTGAGATGTTTCCTCCCTCAAACTGGTTGCATTGAAGCATAGCAGAGTTCCAAACACTCAGTGTTGAGATAGTAGAAGGAAGGCACTGGCATTCCGCGCACACTTGTGGTCATTGCGTCTCTGGCATTCCGCGCACATTTTTGGTCATTGCGTCTCTGCCGTTGCCACACATTATTGATCACATTAGTAGTCAGTCAGGAAGGACTCCTACTGGATGTCAACTGGGTACCTTTAGTGTTACAGTAAGTACGTTGGTTGCCAAGTCATTCATTGTGGGATGAGATGAGCCGAAAAACTACTTAGGAGCTGTACTTATGAGGTATTCCAGCTTTGGTGAGTCACACCAAACATTTGGTTAAATACTGCTTCATTACAAAGACCAACAACACCACCACTTTAAAGCTAACTCTTTTTGGCTTTTTAGACTTTTGGTATGAAAAAAAATAGATACGTACTATATAGACTGGATATACGCAAGCGGAGCATACGAGTAAGAAGAGCAACAAGCTAGAGTTTGGGTCAACGGACAGCGACGAGCACGCTACGAGCACAGAGGTGACAAAACACGCGGTTCCCTCATCCGCGTTTACACGTGACTTTGTTGTTCGTACGACCGCAAGAGAAAAAGACCAAAGTCTGTCTTTCCTCGAGGTACTCAACGCTGAGTCGGACATTGTTCCACGCCGCCGTACGGTGTTTCAAATTGATGCGACTGCACAATGTCCATCCAAAGTGCATAAAGGGAAATGTGGAGTTGGAGCTAATAAAGCTCCTTTTCAACGTGGCTTTGGAAGTCATTCAGAGAAATACGATCGATCTGCATTTTCCCAGTAGTACATTTTTAAAACACCATCTAGTGTTGGGGTCTTTGTCGACATCACGGGACACGTTTGAGTGGAATCGAGGTGTAATGCTGCGCTGCGTGTCGTAATTGATTACAAAATAATTGATTGTAAGCGTCGTTTGAGTCTGTCTGTCTGTCTGTCTGTCTGCCTGCCTTTTAAGTCGTTTCGTCGGAATTCCTGTCTATTTGGTATCAGGCCAAAGGATTGGATGTGTGTGAGCGAGCACATTCAACGAAGCCACGTGTCTCAGTTAGCAGGCCCCGGATCAGCTAAGGGCATGGTATGCAAGACCTCGTCCAGAAGCTGCAAAGCCCGGTGAAGGTGGACTTCGACCCAGCACGGCGTGTGTTTGATGCTCTGCCTGGGATAGTCGGGCCCCCAACCCTTGACAAAACTCAGACGCAAGATGCACAGGCGCCGGAGGTCATCCACGCCGATCCCCGCTGCTGCCGACAGACCTGTAAGTAAGCGATGGCATGTCACGGCGTGCGTCACCTTCACCTTCACCGTCCTTCCTTCCCTCCCTCATTTGAACAACGCTCAATGGGGTGTGCAGCCAGGTTTTGAAAATACTGACTGACTGCAGGTGCTATGCCTCCAACGCTGCCCGGTCCAGGGATGTTTCCCGCCACGGCCGCCGCCTGCGCGGCGGCCGCGGCCTGAGCCGTGGCCGCCTGCTGCTGCATTTGTCTGTGGCACTGTCGGAGGTCAAACACCTAACAAACAACAACGGCAAGGTTTTTTCCCCGAAGTTAACACGCCGGTCGTTCAATATACGTATGTCTAAAGTGAGATATAGACGGACAGCTACGATTGTAGGGTCGCTGAAAGGATGAATTCCGACCTTGATGTAGGCTCCGGGGTATATCTTGTGCACAGCGTCGCCCGGGGCTCGGCCCGCCTCCCTGTCCAGATAGTAGCTCTGTACGAAGACGGCGTGGTCGCTCATACAGCGCATCCACACGTCGCCCTCGCCACGACACTCCAGCTGCACCCCTTTACCAATGTGTAATCTGGGACAAGGGAAATAAAAGAGGTGAGATGACCTCGAGTAAGTCCAGAGCCCTTTTCTCCGCATACCGGGCTCTCTCGCTGGCATCCGTGCGATGAACGTTACTCAGCTGGCCCAGACAGAAGCGGTCACCGCCCGACGGGTCCACGTAACCGTCCACCGTCACCACGGGGCAGCTGGACGGCACCTTAAACATCTCGCCCACCTGAACGTCCATTTCAAAATAGGAGATGGAGCACCAAAACTCTGGTCCTAGCACACAATAAACAACTATTTCGAGTACAATGACACAAAGCGAGTGCAAAGACAAGAATGGTAGAGAACTTGAGCACTCGAACCTGGATGATTGGAAACAGAAGGCGGGAAAGAGCTTGAAGCGTGATGCTGAGACCCTGCAAAGGCCAAAAAGATGTACTACTGGCAAGAAGAATACATTGTGCGCTAGGTCAAGTTAAGAAAATCGATTGGAGAGAAACCATAGAATGCACGTTGCTTTTTGCTTTTGTTTTTTTACTTCTCACAACGTGCGCATTTTCTCCCCGTTGGTTGTCAAGTTTCCCGCGAGCCTAACGGGGAGAAGCGGTGGAGAAAATAAAATGGAAGGATGGACGGCTCACAATGTTGGTTTGGATGGTGAAGGGGGCTTGGCTGATGAGCACGTCCATTTTGCGGGGGTCCCACGGGAGTGTAGGAGGCTGTGCTGCTGCCCGTCCATACCGCTGCGTTACAGGTAAGCAAAAAATGCAATGTCTTATTGATTATTCAGCCAGTCGCAGCATACTTGACTAGGTTAGTATTGTCTATTATGTACGTAGCTAGGCAACTAACTCACTGTGGAAGGCAGCCTGGCTCTGAGAATGTTTGCTGCCGCTGCTGCCGCCGCCGCTGCTGCTGTATCCGTTCTGTCCGTGGGATTGAGGAGGTAGAGAAGATTGCTGCGGGTGGCCAGCTTGAGGTGGGTGGGGACCTTGTTGCTGATTTGGTGTCGGGGAACGCGGTGAATGTGTCATCACCTGGACCTGCGGGGAAGCAGTCCCGGGGCGCCCATCAACATGGCTACTGGCCTGGAGTGGCAGCATGGAGCCAGAGTTTGACACTGCGGAGGGGAAAGAAAATACACAATCACAACCGGGACCGACGGTATCGTCCGGGAACGCCAGATCTGGGTTCAAATAGACTTTGTCAATCCCCCCCAAAAAACGAACAACAACAACTCGTTACTGCTAACCTTTGGGTGAGACGGGCAGCTGAGTGTATCTGGTGACCGGCGGAGGTCCGTGAGGCTCGGACGACAGATGCGGAGGAGGCAGGGCTTGGCCGTAGTGATCGGGCGGAGGCATCTTTAGCGCTGCTTGGTGCTCGGATAGCGGCATACCGGGCGGGAGATCCATTTGGATACAGTCGTGGATGTACTCTTCTTTGATCAGACCACCGGGCGCCACTGCGAGACGGAACGGAAGGTTCGCGGAGAGCTCGTCAAAACGAGCGCAGCTTCATTTTGGTGCTGCTGGGGCGAGTCTCGTTCAGCGTGTCGCGCACGGGCTGTGTCCTTGCCGGACCACAATGTATTTGCGTCGCAAGGAACTTACCCGTGTTGTGAAGACTGAGGCCGACTGGGAAAGAGCACAGAAAAATGGAGAGTCAAAACGAGAAGTACGATGAGACTATGCGAACAACTTTGAACCTACCAATGCCCGGAGAAACCACCCTCTCGTAATGATAGGGGTTTACGCACACGTTGTCGTACTTGAGGTCAAAGGCGTACTGGCAGAACTTGACGTGCTTGAGTTCATTTTTATGGAGGTCGGGCCAGCGCCAGAGCCGTGCGTAAATCACATGAGGAAATCCTTTCCTCCCTGCCACCTGAGTAGAAACATACACAGCATATTTCGAAGCTACATTTGTGCCCCTATGAGGATCAGTCAGCGGGTTCAACTTTACGTTGGAGGGGAAAAAAAAAAAAAAAAAAAGAACACGCGACAGGTGGCCTACCTGTAGTCGTCCATCGAGCGTCCTCTGAATGGTGACGCACTTGCTGGGATGAACACCGTTGGTGGTGATAGCAGTGATGAGCGAGTCCAACTCGTCCTTCTTCTCTTTCAGCTTCTTGACCAGGCTCTCGATGGCCCGCTTAGCGAAGCCCTCGTTCTCGCCGCCCTGCCGATGGCACATGAGGCTGTGGACGATGCTGAGGCAGGCGTCATTGCTACTCGGAGGGTTCACCGACATGATACTGCTGCAAAACAAACAGGTAGGTAACAGGTAGCCTTTCAGCTCAATGCTAACGTGCACCCTGTGCACAATCAGAGTCAATGGAAATCACCGGAGCTTCTTTAAATGTTGATATGCTGGCTCATACACTCCGGCAAGATTACTGATGACTTATTTCCTGTTTACATTTATCTGGGTTCTCCCGCTTCTCTAAAAACGTCCACCCGTCGGCTCAAAGGCGCCTCCAATATGGGTCTAAAGTCAGCCAGCCAGCCAGCCCAAGGCAAATTGAGATCAATGTTGTGCTAAATGTCATTTCGGGTGAAGTCGTGCTCAGCGGCTATTATTGTGCCAGACGTGAAGAAACCCAAACAAATGGAAGACTGATAGGAAGGACCCCAAACATAGCATCAGGCAAGTGCGCATTCAAGACACCTTTCAGCACGCTTGCGTCGCAGAGGCCAAATAAAGCAAAGCAGAGCAGAGCAGAGCATTTGTCATTGCAAATACATATTCCTGAATAGGAAAAAAAGATCACATCACATCACATGAAATCATCCCCCAAAATGCTGAGCCTTCTTTTCCTTTATCACGCTGAATGATTTCAGTTTGCTGATTCAGGCTTCTTCAAGGCCACGTGCCCTTCCATACTTTGAGGGTGAAATGTGCTCTTGATTAAAAGCACAAGCCAACATTCACATTCTTCACTTGAATGATGAGTGAACAACATTACAAGCTATATGAGTGAATCACTTTGGAGGACTAAAAACAGACAATCCACAAATACGGGAACAAAATGAGTCAATATTTAGCATCAAGTTACCCGTAAGAAATCTTTTCATTGAAAGCATCGTTCAAATCTACTTTTGCCACTCATTGGAATCGGCGCAAATGGCACAATGACTTTTTCTTACCTGGGATTAAGTTGGTCGGCCAATGAAGGTTCACTGGGATCATGATGGCCCAGTTCTGAATCAGCCCCTGTTAATAAAATGCAAGCTAAGAATCCAGTCCCTATTGGCATTGCATACAAAAAAAAAATCCTTGCTATATTGCGTGTTACGTGTTACCATTTTTCCTTAACCTGAGCAGCAGCGGCGGATCTTTCAGTTTCCCCATCCCTTGCACACCTGCCTCCTTATCACGCAGCAGCGGGACCGACCGCCTGGTCACTTGTCGAACCTTTTCCGTTTGTGCTATTTTATCATTGGGCTCGCTTGACTTCAACTCGAAGGGCTCATTTCAGATCACTTTTTTCTATTTCGATCAATACCTACTCAGCGGAGTCATTTTGTTTGGTATGCACGTCATTTTGGCGTGAAAAATAGGGAATGTGGAAAGAACCAAAAAGTGATGAAAGCATCCATCACGTACAATTGTTGACCAATGTCATTCTCAAAGTGTCTCATTGGCGTCTGGCCCCAATGTCATGTAGTTTATATATTGTGGTCACAAATGACCTACCTAGAGTATATGGTGGCATCATGTCATGTGTGAGCAGTCTCTGCAGACGGTCACAGCTATTTGAAGCTCCCCCCTCCCTGTCTCTTAAATACACTCTTCTTTCTGTATGTTCATCCTACAGGCCCCAAGCTCAACAGCTGGATTGGGAGGACACAGTTGTCCAAATGAAAAATCCAATCCTTTCCCAGGGACGATAAAGTCATGGTGACTGTCACCTACCTACCTACCTATCTGCTCCAATCTATGCATCATTTTCCAGGCGCACTGCATGAACATCGACATACACGCGTCACCAACATGGAACTGGCTGGCCGGCCGGCCGGCCAGCCGGCGCCTTCCTTCGACACATACGTTTACTGTACATTTATATACACTACTGCACATGCACGCTACATTGAGTGGTGTTCACCGTCAACTATACATCCCCGAAGTTTAGCAGGAAAAAACATGGTACGACAAATTGTAACCTTGCAAATCAAATAGTGAGCGCAACATCACCTGGAATGAACCCGGGGAAAATGGAGAGAACCGCGCACCGCGCAAGATAAAGACACTTTATCGAGCTAATATTGGCAACTTTCACTTGCAAATCGAGGCTATTTGCTCTGTATGCAATCGACAGACGGACAGACGGACGGACGGACGGACAGACAGACAGCTGGTGCAACAAGCGTTCACATTGAATTGCTAATACTTACACATCAGACGGAGAGAAGAGGAGAACTTGAGCCGAAAGACCGTCGGTTGGTTGGTTGGTTGGTTGGTTGGTTGGTTGAGCTGTCCGACAATTGCTTCAAGTGTACGGACAGAGTGCTGGCTGGCGGGCTGGCTGGCTGAATGTTTACTCGCCTGCTTGCCTGCCTGCCTGCCTGCCTGCTTGCCTGCTTCTCTCTACATTCGCTGGCTGTCTTTTAGCACTGTCGATCACACACACAGCAGCACACCGGCGGCGATACTTCCATGGATTGCAGCTAAATGGATCAATTGTTTCATATGCGACACTGTGCTAGCTTAAGCGTCTCTCTCACAGTAGCTTTATCATATTCTCCGTCTTACTGTCTCCTCGTGCATCCTGCCCGTTCCTCACGCGCACGACACCATAACAATAGAGGGGAGACATCGTGCGCGTCAGTGTCGCGACACGCCTCGGCCAATAGCGGGCCGGCTCTCATACGCACGCTCGCGCTCATCCAATAGAAAAGCGGCTCTCACAGCGACGCTGCCAGCCAGGGTCTGTCTGGTTCGTCGAGATTGACAGGCCCGCCGCCGCGAGACTGTTTTCTTTAAAGTGGCGCCTCTGAGATTAGCGCTCCCCCAACATACATTTACAATTGTACCCCCAAAGCGGGCCACTATTTAGCACTTGGACATGCTCAAAACTTGACTCCCCAACTTTTCCGTGCATGATCAATCATGCATTAACTGGACATGACGTTTTGCAGCACGAATAACGAGTGACTTAAGTGCAAACTGTCATTTTACTCCAATAATGGATGAATTATGCACCGTCTTTTGAGTTAGATCATATAAAAGTGTCATAACAAGCGTGTCAAACTGAATTTGATTTTCAAAGGACCACATATCAATTCAAACATGATTACATAACTGTGGAATCTTAAAGACTATTCACCTAATGCTATTGTGCCAAACAAATATTTCTATTGCTTTTGTGACAAAAAGTCAAGAAAATCGATACTGATGGATCTACTATTTCATCATGGTGCATTGCTCAACAATTTCAAAGATACACTGACAGGTAGGATGGTGGTGTATTCAAGCACTAAATATACACTTTTTTTTTTTTAGAAGGTATTTGGTGTAAAAAGTACCACTTGCTCAGAACATTGTTTTTATTGATAAACATTCATTAAATAAAAAAAAAAACAACAACAACAACTCGAACAATTGAGAGGAAGGGCTTCAATAGATATCGCAAGTTGCAGGATCATTCCAATTTGACAACTCCAACCTGTTGAACAAGTATAATTAAGTCCAAAAGTATTTGGCTATTGAAATGTTATGATTTTCAACGCCACCAAAAGTGATTTGAAATGCAGAGGGAACAAATTGTGACAATTTAAGAAGTTTGACAAGCGAATATCATCTAGAAAGCTGATCAGACGATGCAGTGCAGGACATAAGCAGCAGGTCACCTGGATGTAGAGCTAGCTCTCTGGATTTAAGTGTCCTTGTCGATGAGGCCAACCTGTATTTGCTGTGCAGAAAACATGGATGCTCAGGGTTTACTGGGGGTGCGTGAGGTGAACACTCCTGAGGCCTCCAACATGGTCTTTCTTCGTGCTGTCTCTTTGGCTACATTATGGTTTAGTCTTCTTAGACGTTCCTAAAGGCAGAACATTATTTGGAATGCCTGATTGAAAAACATCTTTTTTTTTTTTAAATCTGTTTTTATCGCGTTGTCGTTACTATATAGCTGTTAACCAAAGACTTTCTTAACTTGAAGGCCACTCACTCACTCACTCACTCACTCACTCACTCACTCACTCACTCACTCACTCACTCACTCACTCACTCACTCACTCACTCACTCACTCCAGATAACTATTTGCACGCGAGCAATTAAAAAGTCAATTTGACTAAAGGTGTCCGCTTGAGAGAGACACAACACTAACCTGAGCGTTTTGCAGAATATTGTTTACAAGTACGACTCTTCGTCTTGCATTGAGAAGTTTCTTCACATATGGGTCCAGATCAAGAGCCACCTTTTGATGTTCATTTATCCTGCATAATTCTGGAAATAAAGCACATCAGGCAACACATGTCAAATGTTCATGTTACACTATTTACAGGTGGGGTCAAATAAGGTCGATACTAAATTGATGTAAAATGCTGTTTCCATTTATTTATGATTGTCATTCAGCCATGTCAAAATAAAGCCAATTACCTGTGGCAAGATTGTCGATGTGTTCCCTTAGTTCAACTTGGCTCTCTCTGTAGATGAAAACATATTCCCATGAAATATAATACAGATGGTCCCTTAAACATTCCAGGAGATCCAGACATGATGGGTCGACCGGTCACGAGACACAAGTTAGCAGCAATGTGATGCAGATGACGATTAAATAACGTCAGCTAAAACGATCGATTATGATTTACCTGACGGAGTGTACATTCAGGTCCAATTGTTGAATGGCTGGTTTCAAAAGGTCGAGCATCCCCTCAGCTATAACATCTTTACCAGCAGAAGTGTCAACAACTACCGCGGAAGCCATTTTCATTGTGGAGCGAAGAGAAACACACCGGAAACGACGTCATCGTGACGTAGCCATAAAGCCACTCCATTTTCTTGCAGGGATATCTTCAGCTCCACAGGCAGCACCATTTTAAGAAGTCGCTTCGTCAGAGTCGCTTCTCCACGTTTCCTTGTCGTTGTAGAAAGTGAATCAGGAGACAAATACCACTCGTCTCTTATTTTTCCACACCGTTTGGTGGTGAAGAGTTTTTCTTCTTGGACCTAAAGGGACAAATAACACCCTCTCGGCCTGGTGGTGTTGGGACAAGCAAGCAAGCTCTCGAAGCTAACTTTAGCTAGCTGCCTCTTCCCGACCAATGCAACGTTCTTTGTAAGTCACCATTGTTGTTGAACCAAATTCAATGTAAAACAAGGTTTTCCACATGCCGCGTTTATTTCAAGCGACCTCGTACGTTCGTTCCTTGGCTCCGTGATATTTGGAACTCATTCAAATGACAAATGTAGGCAGGCCCCGTGTGTTTTGAGGGCCGCGTAAGAAGTGGATTGAATGACTAAAACAGGTGCTGATGAATGAGGCTTGCTAATATTTGCACAGGTCATACACAATTAAGTCACTGTTGGAGACTCATTCTCGCCCGTTTGTATTGATACCACCACTTCAACATGTTTCTTCTCTTTTGATTGTTTCCCCAGGAGTTTTCAAGAGAATTCAGTCAAAATGAGTGCTGCATCTTCTCAAAAAGTTGTCCTGAAGAGCACCACCAAAGTGTCCCTGAACGAGCGGTGAGGCGCCATGCACCTTATCGGAAGTTTAACACCAGAATCAAAGGCCATCTTTGGTGTTTGAAGGTCCTTGTGCTCGCTGAAGAAGGCCACCCACTGTCTGGGACCTGGCCCCAAATGGATGCCGTTTTGAATGATCCTTGTGTGTGCACTGCTCACTCAGCTGGGTTGGACCTGTGAATATTTTGGGAAGCATGAGCTGAAATAAGAACGTTGCCAGGCACTCACTCCGTGTGCTTGCCCAGGCCAAATGCTACGTGTGAGCAGTGCACAAAGGGCGATCAAGTTGGTCATAATTGCTAGATGGACCAGACCGCTGTCCTGAAACTTCCATGGCACTCGTACTCCCTGTTGTATACACGAGGTACACTCAACGGAGAGGAGTCGAGATGTGGCAAAGATCCCAAAAGTTTCTCTCAATCTCTTTCAAACCAGCTGAAGTTAAGCACCTTTCTTGTTTCCTCTTTTCTCTCCTCCTATACGAGTTCAGGTACTCGGTCCTAGCCTGGACGTGACACAGCAGCAGCAGCAGCCGCTGCAGCAGCAGCCTTGGCTGGCCGCTGGCTGCGTGTCATCCTTGTCACGGTCCTTGCTGTAAGAGGCCGAGTAACCAAACGTAGCCCGTGGCCTCTGCTACCGCAGGATGATCTAACGAGCCAGTCGGCTCGAGGCCAGTAAGTGGCATCTGTACGGCTTTCTCTGTCTCTATTCTTTTCTTCAAATCAAAGCTTTCTCTCACTCTCTCCTCTCTCACTCTGTATCTTGTGCTTCTTATGCTTGGTTTGGAAAACAAAGAATTGATATTTTCAAGAGAGAAACAAACGAGTGATGGCAAATGGAATCTAAATAACATAAGAGCCACGAGAGTAAGTGTGGCCGCATCCATGACTTGAGAAATGACTTGATGTGGAAAGCCTGCTTCCTCCACTTCTGTGTCCCCCATGTCCTCGTCTTTTACTTCCTTTTTTCCCTCCCACCTTCTAAAGCTTCACTAACATGCTGAAGAACAAGCAGCCCACAGCGGTTAGCATTCGAGCCACCATGCAACAGCAGCATATGGCCAGTGCGCGCAATCGTCGGCTGGCCCAGCAGATGGAGAATCGGCCCTCGGTGCAAGCTGCTTTGAGTCACAAACAGGTAACATGTTTCTACCGCCTGCAGGAAAAGAAGCACAAGAGTGAGCAAACACTCATCGTGGCGGTGGCGCCATCGCCATCTGTTGGAGCCTCAATCTGATCTGCAAACCCTGAGTTCGGACCAGCTTGTCACAGCGTGCTACTTGTTTGAACCGCATTTGACGTCATTTGTCAGAGCCTGAAGCAACGACTGGGGAAGAGCAACATCCAAGCCAGGTTGGGGCGGCCCGTTGGCATGGGAATGCGCGGAGGTGCCGTCGGCGTTAGAGGAGCAATGCGCGGGATGACCAGAGGACTTCGCGGAAGAGGCAGAGGAGGAATGATGAGAGGCGCTCTTTCCCTGAGAGGTGCGAGTCTGATGCCCGTTTCAGATGACTATTTCAATCTGACTTTTTGTTGTTGTTGTTGTGAAATTTAGGAAAGCGAATGGCTCCTGGTTTCCCCATGCGAGGCCGGGGCTCCGCCGGCCGCGTGGCCATGCGTCGAGGGGGCCGCCAGCGTGCCGGGATTCCTGGCCGAGGGGGAGCTATGGGGAGAGGAGCGCCCCGCGGAGGGATAGCCAGAGGTAAGTCGTCGTGTGCCTCTTGGCTCAAATGTTTGCCTGCCGCCCCTCACTATTGTGGCTTTGTTTTGCGGACAGGTCGCGGTGGTCTCCGTGGGCGCGGCGGCGGCGGTTACGCCGGCAGACGCGGCCGTGGCAGAGGTGTCGGCCGACCGTCGGTGACCCGCGAGCAACTGGACAACCAGCTGGATGCTTACATGTCAAAGACCAAAGGCCACCTAGATGCTGAACTGGATGCCTACATGGCCCAGGCTGACCCAGATAGCATGGAGTGACACTGGACTCGAGTTACCGCAAGAACTGTACAGCTCCCTTAACACATACTGTGTAGTGTCGATGACTTGTTCTCCGAAAATGGGTTTGACGAGAGCGCCGCCGTAAACGGTCCGGGACTCTTTGGACGAGCAGAAAATTGCTAACACTGAATGTGCTTTCATCCACATGTTATTTCTACAGCTGTTGCTATGAAACCCATTTTAATTATACTCAACAATATGAAAGGACTTTTATAAATCTTGAAGAACCCACTTGTTTTATTACTACTTCCTTAGGGTCTATACGTGTGTTAACCAGTTTTGTCATTGTTTGAGTCGCCTTTTGACTTTGTTTCTGGCATTGCAAATGTTTCTTTACACCCTGAATTTAGTCTTCCAAGGCGTTTTTGTTGGCGCTGGTGCATAAATTAGTATGTCAAAAGAAAGCCTAAACCGAGCAGTTTTTAACAAGCCATGGCTGAATGGTTCCGGGAGGGTGGAGACTATTTGGCGCCTTCACCATTTCTGCAGCAAGTAGGCATTAACTTGTATTTTCAGCTGCATTTCAAAACGCTGAAAGCTCAGCAATGACTCAAAATAAAAACAAAAAGCTTACCTTTATTACACCTTGAAATTATTCTGCAAGTGGGTCGATGGGTTTGTGTAGATATTGTACAAACTAAATGAGTTGCTTGTTGCCAAATGGTGTAAGAACAATTATTGCATAGACATACACGCGATTTAAAAGAATGTAAATTGAAACACTACACACACACGCACACACGTATATGCACTGCGAAGTGGAATGCTGATGGATGGTGTAGTGACTACATCAGTGTCGTTCCACTACACTGTAGTCAGTGGTACACTCGCCTGTCACGTGTGCAGGCACCATGAGTTCGATTCCCGCATGTGATGGTGTCTGTAATTTAAAAAAAAAAAAAAAAAAGTATGCATTTTAAAGTAACACGCCCGCGGCACCCGTGGGGACGAGCGGTACAGAAAATGGATAGATGGAAATGATATGCGATTTTTTTTCAGATAAACACACAAAAAAATGAGCGCGTCTTTAACGTAAAGTACTTCCAATTGTCGCAACGCTTAGTATAAAAGCATTTGCAGCGCCGTCAATCGTCCCTTCTATTCAGCGCTGCGCTTTAGTTCAGGCCGAGGGTGAACGAGTTCCCTGAAGGTGAGGTACAAACGCACTCATTTCATTCATTTGTTTTACAAAGGCAGAAAAGATCGCGCAGTGGATGATCCAAGCATCATTTGTATGCGATGCCTGCGTTTTGTTTGGCACGTTAGCTAGCAGCTAGGTGGATTCCAACGCGGCTCAATTTGTAGACGGATGTAGTTTTTGAGTAGATTTCCTCGACACAACATTGAACATTTGTGACGTTAAAGCTTTGTTTCTGTGTGATTCTTTTCTGATTGCCGAACTAGTAGAGCGGAAGGGCCTTGTGCGCATGCGCGCACGTGGTTCTTGCTCATCCAGCTCCACTGCCGCACGTTCAAATTTTGGATGGGGATGGTCCAGTTAAGTGGCTTTTTCCCATGAAAGTTGTGGCCACATTATATCAGGTTTTGCTTTCACCTCTGCACTCGTGATTGCAGCCTGGTGTCAATGAGGCCTGTCACATGACCGGTGTCGTTTGTTTTGGCCCGCAGTTGTGTCTTATCGTTTGCGTGAAAAGCCTTTCTCGAAAGTGGATCGATGGTATGTTGGCCAAAACCTGACTGTGAGATTCCCTTGCAGAATGGGCTGATTGATGTTGCTTATACAACCGGCTGTGGAGCCCTGCCTGAAATGAGGTGAGTGCTGGTTATGTCTTTAAACTCAAGTCAGCACTTCCCTTTTCAACTGGCCATGCGTTTGTTTGGCACAGCAAGCGCTTGGGTCCTGTGTGGTGGACTATCAGCTCTTGCAGTGCAAAGACCAAGCAATTCTTTTGCAACCCACTGCAGTCAAACTCTCTGCTGTAGTGTTACTTATGAGAAATGACACTTGCTATATGTCCATTGCCATGTTTTGTCGTCGTCTTTTTATCTTAATTGAATCAATCTTCCATTGTGTAGGGTACTGAGGGGGACACCGAGCCAGCTGGGTAAGTTATCCGCGTCGGCTTGTATTTTGTCCACGAGACAGTTTATGATGATTGGCTAAATATGTTCAACTGCTCTGAATTATGAGTGACAATTGCCTTTCTGAAAGACGTGGTGACCTTTCTTTTCTTTTCTTATTATTTTTGGCTTTATTGTGGCATCAGCTTGACGTTGAAGCTTATCTTATCTTGTCTCTTACAGGAGTCCGTCCGCTCTGAAGCTTGGACCTCCGACGTAACGCACAACATCATGTAATTATGGAAAATAGAACTGGTATTTGCATTCAAAATGACTCGATACCTATGGGCCTCAGTTAAAATCCATCCTCTTTAAACACGCGCACCTATTGAAGGCTTGTGTATAAATGAACAGCAGCACTGTGCGGTATCTGCAGCCTGTTGTACCATCAGCAGGTTTGTTCAAAAGTCAGTGCAAGAGCAAAGTCAGCACATAGCATCGTTGGTCTCCTCGCTGCGTGTGCGTGGAGTCTTGGTAGAACTGCTGACACATCATTTTGGAATGGAATACTTTGGTCGATTAGCATTCTACCCTATGTGTCATCATTGGAGTATGTACAAATTAAAAGGATGGCCAAGTACAGTCGGTTTCAATTGATTTTTCATGTCAATCCTTCAGGTTGCACTGAGGCCAAGCTGAATCTGTCCGTAACATCCAAGCAGAGACGGAATGAAATTGCATCAGTGCCACGGTTTGTCTTTTTGCAGTTCTTATTAGACCTTGGCATTAAAGACTGAATATACGTTGGTTCAACACTTCTGATTTGATTAAAAAAAAAAAAAAGTCATGAGGTGAACAGTGCTTAAAATGAGCATGCATAAAATGTATACAATATCTAAGATGTTACACAATTGATTAATTTCCTAGCCCCAATATCAGCACATTGGTCTGCATCCCGCTGCTTCATCAGCAGGCATGTTAATAAATGAAGTGCTAGAGCAAGTCATCAGTCATCGTTGGGCTCCTCACTTATGTGTTCCGAGTCCTGGTATTCTGTATGAAACAAGCGCAACCTCAACTTGATCATGAAAAAAAGCAAATAATTAAACCAAATGTACTACTTTTTTTTTTTGTCTCACAGGTGACCGATATGCTTGTGCCAGAAGCACTAAAATGTAAGTCATGTCCTTTCACTGTTTGGTCATATACCAAGGCTTTCAGGTAATTTTGTGCCTGACTTGCTGTGGACTTGACCAGAAATCAAAATCCATCCCCGTGGGCTTCTACAGCAGTTTGCTGAGTTGACTTGTTGGGAACATCCGTCCTCTTTAAACTTGTATCTGTTTTGTGTAGTTCTGATGTACCTCCTTTTATTTTGTAGCAGCCGTGATGGAAGTGAAGAGAGCGTTGGCACGATTACATTGCTTTGTAAAACCCAAATAAAACATCTTTGAAACTTTTCTGGTGTGTGACCTGGCCTTCTTGATAGGAAGAAAAACATTTCTTGTGATCAGTCCTTCCATTAGAACACAGGTGTCAAACTCAAGGCCCAAATTCGTGTGTCATTACTAGAATTGCAAATTGTCTTCACTTTTAATAAAATCTTTTTCTTTTCAATGTTTGACCAGTTTTTACTCATCTGATTTGAAAACAAGTTGTCAGTTTGTTTGTATGACTACAATGCGGCCTGTGAAAAAAATGAGTTTTGACACCCCTGCCCTAAATGATGACAGGATGCCAATTGCTCTTGTGGCCAAATGTTTTGCGTTGTGTTCAGGGGAACCTAATTCCAGCCTGAAATGAATACCTGCAGAATTAAAAGTAGAGACAGACTGTGTGGCAAAGTAACCAGTGACTTTAGCTAGGGTGACCAGATTTGGGTTTCTGAAAAAGAGGACAGCCAATCAGGAGGTGGGGGTGAGGGCGGGTGTGGCGCTTTTCACTTTCAGTGAAGCTTTTTCCCTAATAAAGTGGCCTGTTATTAGGTACACCTGAAAATGGCGGTGTACCTAAAGGAGTGTCCAAGTGTCGTCACAGATCCAACAGCCAATCAGGAGGTGGGGGCGGCTGTGGCACCTGATGGTAGTGTCCAAGTGACGTAGGTACACCTGAAAATGGCGGTGTGCCTAATGTAGTGTCCAAGTGACGTCACAGATCCAACAGCCAATCAGGAGGTGGGGGTGAGGGCGGGTGTGGCACCATCTAGTGTCCAAGTGACCTAGGTACACCTGGAAATGGCCGTGTACCTAATGGAATGTCCAAGTGACGTCACAGAAGCAACAGCCAATCAGGAGGTGGGGGTGAGGGCGGGTGTGGCACTTTTCACTTCAACCAGGGGTGTGGTCCTCCAGGGGCCGCGTTCCAATATGGTTTCCAAGTGACCCTCGTTAAGCGCACCTGCGTGAAAACTTTTAGCTCATTTTGAACGTGAAAGTGGCTAAAAGTTTTCACGCAGGTGCGCTTAACGAGGGTCACTTGGAAAACATGTTGGAACGCGGCCCCAAGGACTAGAGCTTGACACCTGTGACCTTTGACCATGGTATTTGCCTAATAAAGTGGCCTGTTATTAGGTATACTTGAAAATGGCGGTGTACCTAATGGAGTGTCCGTGTGATTCCCTCGTTAAGTGCAGGTGCGTGAAAACTTTTAGCTCCTTTTGAACGTGAAAGTGGCTAAAAGTTTTCACGCAGGTGCGCTTAACGAGGGTCACTCGGAAAACATGTTGGAACGCGGCCCCGAGGACTAGAGCTTGACACCTGTGACCTTTGACCCTGGTATTTGCCTCATAAAGTGGCCTGTTATTCGGTACACTTGAAAATGGCGGTGTATCTAATGGAGTGTCCAAGTGACATCACAGGACCACTTTTCATTTTCACTTGAGCTTTTTCCCTAATTAAGTGGCCTGTTATTAGGTATACCTCACGGTGGACCCTTCAATAGGCACACTACACAAGGTAAAATAAATAAATAAATAAATAGGAAAGTACATATTTGAACCTGTTGTAATTTGGTGCTCAATAAATGAAATCAGTCAATGCACATGGACAAATATTTTTCACAATTTATTATCAAAACATACCAAAAAAATATGTATCAAAGATGCATTACAATTTTTTTTTTTTTTTTTTTACAAATCAGTCTTTTGTGTCCTGAAGACAGGAAGCTGTAAATCAAAACAGCACGAATCTTTGAAGTGAAATGCTGTCTAGGACAACAGAAAATCAGGTAGAAACAACACATTATCCCAACATTGACTATGGCTTGTCGATCAATAGCATGTTAAAGACCTGTTTGGCAGAGCCAATTTAAGAAAAGTGCATGTGGCTATGCTAAGCTAATGTAAGGTTCCACGCACCGGCTAAATATTCCATATTGGATTCAAATAAAAAGCGATTCAGGCAGTCGTACAGCATAATGTATGATCAAAGTGCAACCTTCAAGAACAGCCCTCTTCAAGCAAACATGTTCAAGAAAACAAAGAGATATAATAACAATGAGGTTCGACCAGCATCCAGGAAGTGTGATCCATTCCAAGAGCCAAACAAACGGGTACATGGTCTACTGCTGACCCTGGAATGACAAAGCAGGGTGGGCAAATAAACCCTGGCCACAATCAGACAGCAGGTTGTTGGGGGGGGGGGGCTACCACCAGAACCAAGCAAACGACAGCTTATTCAGAACGGGTGGCTGGAGCTCAGCGCGCGTCCTCGAACCCGCCAGCTCTCAGCACCCGCAGAAGGGAAAACCCGAGCGACATCTCGAATGCAACATCCCGCCTGCCTGCGTGGTCGGCAAGCGCATGTGCACGGGACTGCCGTGCCGTGCCGTGTCTTGTCCCTCCGCCGCTCGGGAGCTTCTTTCGCTTTCCCCACCAGCCTCAGTTCAACAGTCTCTGAGAGCTGGACCACAGTTGTAGAAAAGGCACTTCAGCACACCGGCAGCATGTGAGCGTTGATGTTGAACTCCTCCTCAGTCTGAAAACGACGGCGTCTTCAGTTAGAAAAGAGCTATCTTCTCATTCATACATACTACATGCCTTGGCTAGCCTAAGTAACCACATACATACATACATACATACCTCAGTGTAGACCGGAGGCGCCGCCGGGAAACAGAACGCCGGCGGGTTCATGAAGATGGGGCTGTCTTCGCCATCAAAGTCATCCAGGAGCGGCGTAAGCGGCTGATCCATGTGGACGTCGCGAGTGACGTCGCGGTAGCTGGGGAGCTCGGGCATGGCGAGCGACACCCAGCTGACCGAACCGTCCTGGCTGCTCACGCTGCTGCTGCGGCTGCCCAGACCGGGCGTCCCGATCACCAGGGGCAGTTCCAGAATCAGCTTTTCGCTCCCGGGAATGTGGATATAAATCTGGTTGGAGACGACGACAACGTTTGGAAGTTGAGGGCCCGCTGTGTTGGAAAGGTTCATTGGGGAGGGGGGACAAACCCAAAGCCCCAAAGCCCCAAAGCCCATCTTACCATTAATGCATACTCCATGCGGATTAAGTTGCAGTCGAGCTTCGACGGTTTGATCTTGGGTACCCGGATGGTTTTGCCCTGCCAGGCGTCGCACATCCCAGAGATGATGTGGTTGCCTCGCACCGACGACAGCTTCTGGCGGAAGACTTTGGTGCGGCCGTTGGCCTGGTAGGTGTGCTTGGCGATGATGGCCGCCTTGGGAACCACGATGCGCGAGCACGTGTTCTCGAACTTGGCGTTGATGCAGATGTCCTCGCCCTCACAGAAGCCGCGGCGGTCAATTTTGGCGTTGAGCGACACCTGGCCATCTGGGATGAACATGCAGGTGACTTTCTTCTCTTTCATACCGCCAGTAGGGCACTGCGGAGGAGACACCTTTGGGGTTAAAATCACAAAGCATTGCCATTTGATTCAATCAACCTACCAGCAGGTCTGGCGTGTTGACATCCAGAGGTTCTTCCACCTCAAAGTGTTTCTTGCACTCAAGGACGGGCTGCTGCGGTCTCTCCAGCTTGGCCTTGACATAGTAGTGGACATAGCCAAACTTGCCTTTGTAAGACGACACCAGCTTCCTGTAACAACAGAAAGTACATGAAGGTTAGAACACCTCTTGAGTGGGATCACTGCAGGAATGGATCGGAACTGTCAGTCAGTCGCTTGAGCTTTCTATGTCAAGTGCGGTTGAGAACAATCAAATGCTCTTCCACTAGATGGCAGAAGGTACAATTCAATGTGTCTCAACACAAGTGCAGATTTTGCATTAGGTCAACGAGAGCGACATTAGATATATGTGTATATACTTTTTGGTTTTGCCCCATTTATTATGAGGTTTGAATGAAGCTTGGGGAAAAAGTTAATAGCCACGTTAGCAAGTCATAAAAAGATGACACTAACCCCTGTTGAGGGAGCTCAAATTCAAACTTGTACTCGTATTTGTTGTTTGGCCTCAAGAGAACTGAACCGTCAGCGTCTGGAAAGAAAAAGTAGATGAGATAAGCATTGATTGCAAACCATCAGAAAAACGCCAAAAATCCAGATGGAGCGTTGATGTTTTCTCAGCCGGGTTCTTGTTATTGTTGCTGCTTTTCAAGTACTAATTGATGGGCAAATAAAGTGCAGCTATTGTTTGTACCTGTCGGTTGATCGTGAAGGCGCAAAAGGGCTTCATATCGGAGATATTCCGCCTCCTCTCGACAGCGCTGCGTGCCTTTCGGATATTCCACTTTGGCGGATCCCACACCGAGAATCCTGACGGCAGACACGCGTGTCACTTCGTTGACTTCCAATTCCACACGGCCCGACAGTCTGTCCCCGCCGCAGTAGAAACTCTTGGTGTCGGTGAAAACGATTTGGAACGACTTGATTCGCTTCAACATGGCTACCATGTTT
Source organism: Syngnathus scovelli (assembly GCF_024217435.2). Lineage (NCBI taxonomy): Eukaryota > Metazoa > Chordata > Actinopteri > Syngnathiformes > Syngnathidae > Syngnathus > Syngnathus scovelli. Next base: position 397,773 of record NC_090865.1, read on the forward strand.
GCGTTGAAGGACGAGAAGGTCTGAGAAAGTCTGCACGCTGGCAGGGGCTTGCTCTTTTAAACTGGCTGTAAACAACGCTGGGGCAGGCAGGCAGGCAGGGCAGGGCAGGGTAGGGCAGGTTTGTTCCCACTTGCCCCGTCTGTCCATGCGGGGCGAGCGTGAACACGCGTGCGCAGCGCCGCGATTGGCGCAAAAGGCCTGTTTTCGCTCGGCTCAGCCAATCAGCGCCCGGCGTCGACGCGTGAACACCGCGTGGCCAGCACTGATAACAAGCGTGCTCGGCTCATGTGCGCACTGCGCAGGAAGTTGACGAAGGCTGCCAGATACCGAAAGTACATCTTCAAGTAAACAGAGATGGAGGGAGAAGCCCGCCCGCCAGCCAGCCAGCCAGCAAGCAAGCCAGCCAGCCAGCCAGCCTTCGTTTGATTGATGACGCACCACTGGCAACTTTGCCAAGTGTATTAAAAGTCGACGGAGGGACAGAAGGAGGCACGCCAGTTGGCTTCCAGGAAAAGCATTTCTGCAAAAGACACACAGCTCAGTACACAATGTTCACTTTGCCATTGTCAACATTAGGCAACGTCCAATTGATTTGGATGTGCTGTTTTTTAGTCCGTGCATATCATCACTAAAGCAAGCAACATCCCAAGAATGATGTGCACCGACAAACATTTTCATTCCTGACTCAAGCAGCTGGCAAAACAACCGCAGCCGGCTCAGCTCAGCTCAGCTCAAGGTCTGCTTGCTCGCTTGCTCGCTTGCACGCATCTTGTGGCTCTTTTTTGACCACTAAATCAGACGATGTAGTCAGTAGTCAGTAGTCTAGTCAGTAGTCAGTAGTCAATAGTCAATAGTCAATAGTCAATAGTCAATAGTCAGTAGCCAGTAGCCAGTAGCCAGTAGCGTATCTATCGGAAAACCCCGTGTTATCCCTGGAAAAGGAGCATTTCTGGGTATTATGAAGTAGGTCACAGGTCAAACAATCACTTGCAAAGTGAATAGCAGCAAAACTTTCAGAAACGAGAAGACGTAACCTAAACACGCCGACTTCACTTGCATTGATCTGTGTGGGAAAGAGAAAGCGGGCCATAGTCCACTGCACTATGCAAACAACGTCAGCACACGCTCAGCACAATCATAAGAATGATTGCAGCCTCTCCATCAGGCACCATTTTGTTGCCTATGGTTTGTGGAGTGAAAACGATCCATTCACTTTTTGGTTGCGCTCCGTATTATCCCCAGTTTACGGGTCTTGAGCTCTGTGGCATTCTTCGTTAACTTCAAATACGTACATCGGTTCCATCGATTCAATTCGCTCAGTTTTATAAAAAATCAAAGTACAGCACAGCAGCATCACTTTCGTTTTGAACACAGCCAGGGAGGGACAGTGCCCATGGCAAAGTACGCAGGGAGTGGCGAGCAAGCATTTAAATTGTTTCACCGTCATTATTTATCCATTGTTAATTGTATCGAGAGGCAGCGTCAACTCAACTTTATTTATAGAGAACGATAAAACCAACCAGAGCTGCGCAGAGGCTAAAGTCAAAATCAAAAAGTATGAAGTTAAGGGGACAACAATTGTAGGCCGCCCCCCCCAGAACTGCCACAGCTTGAAGACTCTGAATGTCCAAGAGACGGTCACCATTCCGTGTCCTCGATATACTAGATGTCACTTGATTTTTTTTTTTTTCCCGCATAAAATATTATCTCTATATTGTAGCTTCTTGGATGAACTTATTGGTTCCATTTGAAGGGAAAGCGTACATATGAGCATTTCTGGGAAATCAATAATGACCCTTTCCCACAAAGTCCTCCACTCCCTCTGAGCGAGAATCACTCATTGCTTTTGGATGATGTTGATGTTTACGGGTCTAAAATAAACCCCCTCTCATAACCTTTCCCCTACTGCCCTCCCTTTTTGAAATGCTGCGTTCAGTATCTCTTTCAAGCGCTGCAGAGTTGCAATTTAATGACTCACTTGAATGAAAGTATTGTGTTGGACTCACATCTACCCTGGCAATTTGACATGACACATTTGATGTTAAAATCCCGCCGTGTGAATCAACCGTTTCGTAAAAGACCAAGGATGACATCACGGCAACATGCCGTGCTTGCTTTGTGATTGGGTGAGGCCTCGTGATCACGCGTTTCCTCTGAGGCTGAAGCTGGTGTTCACGAGGAGTTGCGTTCAAGGACCGCCACTCCCAAACACGGCCAAAGATTTTCTTTCCTGCGCCTAACGACTTCCCGTCTCTGTGATTCATCTGCAAGCCCGGTCACGAGTCCCCATGCTGTGAACACAGACAAGTCCAATCAAATGGAAAATCCACGTGACTCAAAAATATATAGATCTTTTCGAGTGTTGGGACATGCTGCAGTCTCATCGTCACTGAATTCAATTTGGCGTTGCTGTCGTGCAAATGCGTCCCATTGTGTGTATCATACAACGTATGCAATCTTCAAGCGAAGAATCTTCAACATGTGTGTGTGTGCGTGCGTGCGTGCGTGCGTGCAAGTATGCATGGCGTCAACAGACAGAGTTCAAAATGTCCCCCTGTACCGTTCACAGAGTACAAAAACAAGTTTGGCCTTGCAGAAAGCACAACCTCCACATGACCTCAACATTTGCCCCGCCCCTATACCACCACACTGCTGTATTGTTGTTTGCAGGCTTCAATTCATAACAAAACTCTGAGGACACATGAGCGAGCCTTTACCATACAATCCAACTTTATTCATAAAGTAGCACAGTTTACAAAAGCTGCAGCTGCCTGGAAAATATTTCAAATGATTGTTTTTGCGACCTCACTTGTGTGAATAGGACACCGATGAGCAGACACATAAACAAGGCATCACATGCACTTATGCAAGATAACAAACGGCAACAACGCTGTCCTCGCTGGGCATTGCGAAAGGCCCATCCGTGTCTTAGAATAGAGCCACTTCCAAACAGTCGCTGCTGCACATGGACAAAACGACGTCGCGTGGTGTACGTACGTATATAATGCAAGGTCAAGTCAAAGGCCGTTATATAACAACAATGAGGCCTCCCTCATAGGTATGTCACGGCTCCAAAGCTACCGTGAACATTGGAGACTCAAATTTCAGCCCAAATGGACGCCACCGGCAAGCTCTTGCTCAAACGAACAACAAATGCCAGCTCGGCAATAAACAAGAGAAACCAGTCATTCCAAAAAAGAGGGGGATTCATTTCATATCAAATTCCTCTCCTCGCTAGACCGACCTCAAGCTTGCACAATTCAGCTCAAATGTGACAAAACACATTGAGGATGTGTGTGACTGGTGGAGCAAACGGACGGACACGCTTTGAGAAGATAAGCGCCGCAATGAAAACATGGCAAGGCATGCCTTACACTGGCACAACAACTTCATTTCGCTCGTTTGGTTAAATGCAGTCGTTGGTCAACTGTACGAAGGGGGCCAAGGGTGAGCGGACTGAAATTCCACCCCTGATGAGGACGACGATAGTCTTGGAACGTTGGAACGTTCGGGCCAATCTGAGGAAGAACCAATATTACGCTCAAGCCAAAAGAAGAACGTCGAGGAACAGTGCATTGAAGTTGAAACTGCGCTATGTTTTGCTAACATGGTGCGGTGCTGTTACTTCCATCCCAGGCCATTCATTTCTATTCTGCTCTATTCATAGCGAGCGCTCTCCATTTGGAAATGCAGGCAATGAGCAACTTGATCAGTCCAAGCCGCATAAAGACATGACGACGGTACAGTCGGTCGGTCAGTCCACTGTCCGTCCACCTGTCTCCAACATGTTGCATGTTGATTTCTACTCTAGCCTGCCACCCGATGGAATAGACGGGGAATAGACAATCGTGGTATTTCAAAGTACAAATGGTTATCATTTTTAAAAAAATTTATATTGCAACTTTTCCTCACCGTTTTCCCCCTCATACCAATGCGACGTGAGACTTGTAACCTTACAACATTTTTTTTTTTGGGGGGGGGGGGGGCTTGATAGCATCATATCAATTCATTGTTGTATTAATGAATCATTTTCCTACCTAACCTCTTCTTTGTTTCCTAACATTCTCATCTCCCTAATCCTCTTTTTGGGTTAACAGTTTGTCTGGCCTCTGTGCCGACTGATCATTTGTAGTATTGCTAAAACAACAACTGTGCAGATCCGACAGAATGTATGCCAATAGGACTTGGAAGCAAATTGTTTCAACCTTTATTAAACATAGCTTGCAAGATAAATATTACAAAGTTATTTCCTCCAAAATTAGCTTATTTTTTCAATCAATGCATAATTGTCAATCAACTGGCAGTATTCAAACAGCATTATTTTCATTGACTTTTTTTGAAGACCGTTAAATATCAAGTATGTGCAAAAGGTCAGGATTGATGTAAGCAAACAAACAACACAAAAAAAAAAAAAGAAGACGTAAATTAGCCTCTGCTTCATTTCATTGCGTTTCACCTCCCCAATGATTTGCAGCAATACAAACACGATGCTAACGCTTGGAAGTGGATTCAAAATGATTTTGCAACCAAATACTTCCCTGCACGGGCGGGTGGAAGTAGCTTTTCGCAAAGCTTCCGTGCAAACGTTTTGGGTTACATCAATAGCACAAAAAGTTGTCGGCGCACTTTTATCACAACGGGGCTTCTCTTTGAGAAAGTATTTGTCCAGCGTAACTTTTAAGAGCAGTCTTTGAAGCCAGCAGGTTCACTTTAGGGTGCTTTGGCACATTCACTGCAAATCATACCAAATCTTTGTCCTTTTAAGGAAATGTATTTGCGCTTTTTTAAAGGGAGAAAAACAGGGAAATGAAAATACATTTTTCTCAACAAAGCAGCGCGCTCGAAAGCACTTAGAATTGGTGTGTCACTTTTTAGACAGCAAATTGCTCGATAGAAGGCCAAAAATAGTTTCAACGTTATTGCATCAGTTCGGCAGTTTTGGAAAAGCAACATTTGTGTAAAACAAATCAAATTCATAGTCATTTGCCTGAATACACGGACGGACATGCAGCAGTGCTGAAAGATAAGACTCAAATTGCAAGAACCATCTCAAAACGCCGCATTTGTGTCCTGAAATGACCCGTTAGATCTGCAGTACTGTTGTGTCCACGGCAAGTTACCAATTCAAGTATTGCCGTTCTAAGGAAGAAGAAGAAGAAGAAGAAGAAGAAAAAAGGAGGTGTACTTCTCTGCGAACTGGATTCAAAAATTAAACCGAATCGAATGCATCCAAGCAATCAATTTGAAGAAGCAGAGGGGAAAAAATGGGGAGGAGAAAAAGAATCCCAAACATTTTGCACATTTGTTACACAATAATACACAGTGATCACAAAACCAAATGACAAGCTTCACAATATTCATGGCTTTTTGTTTGCTTTTCTACACAATATACAACCATTTAATTTTTTTTCAGTACAAGGGAGGAAAATGCTTATGTACAATAAGTCATTATTACTTCAAACCTAGCAAATATCGTGTCATTTATCTCATAGTCAATACATTTGTTTATTTCTTTTTCTTAAACTGCAATAAAAGTAAAGGTAAAATTCAGTCGGCAGAAATAAAAAGACTTTTTGAGAAAAAAAAGAGACATTCAAAATAATCTGCAGTCAAAATACAAAGATGTGGATGCAAACAGAGAAAGAGAGAGCGAGAGAGAGCGAGAGAGAGAGAGAGAGAGAGAGAAAGAGAGAGAGACAGGAACCTTTTTGGAAGTATCAACTTTAGCTTGGCAGCAAAAAGGAGATGCATGACAATTTCAAAACCAAATGGGGAGCGCTATTCAAAATTCACCCCGACGTAAAAAAAACAACAACAAAAAAAAACCCTGAACATATATCTGGGAAACTGTTTGGATAAAGGGAAAATTGATTTCTTTTCTTTGACTACGTTCAAATGGATTTCGTTCTGGTGTAAACTTTAGTTTACATCTTTTCTTTTAGGTAGTTTTTCCTCTCACTCGAATGCTGTGAGCCAGTCACGGCCTGGATTGTTCAAGCATCATCTTCATCATCATCGTCGTCATCATCATCATCACACCCCCTTGCGTTACCATTAGACTGGTGAAAGCTACTGGCAGCCATGATGCATGTAGAATGATTAACACGTGTAGAAGATGGGGATGGGCGTAATGATGGATTAAGCAATGAATCAACAATGAGGTACATACGTAGTATAAGGAGGGAGGGAGGGAGGGAGGGATGCTTCATCAAATGGAGTGCAACCAGCAGAGGCACCGTTGATTGTTGTCTCAATCAGTTTGTGGTACAACCATCAACGTTATAAGTGCCTTTCGTTTAAAAACAAATAGAGGTCATTTCTTTTGGATTTTCTGCCATTTGAAAGGAAAAATAAAATGATGAGCGAGGCGACTGAAGAGGCCAATGCGCTCGCTAAAATTCACGATGGTCGGCCCAACACAAATATATTAAGTTTGCCCAGCATGAACTTTGAATATGTTTGTGTTCGCCCAAACAAAACTGGCTTGACATTCACAATAAGGAAAGTCAATAAGGAAGAAAAGGCTTGTTAGCTTAGCTTCAATTAGAATACATGGATGTGAGCTGCGCTCGCTCGCTCGCTCATATAAAAGGCGGCTGGCCGGCCGTTCAATTTTTCAGATTAAGCAAGAATAATTCAAGTCTTGTAACAATGGTCTTAAAGTATGCTTTGACTACTTAGCTTAGCTTAGCTTGCCTTAGCTTAACCGACTAGCAGATTTATTTGCTCAAATGACAAGTGAGATGCTGCGTTCACTCATCAAACTAAGTGCTGTGGTTGTTATTCGTTTCATTTTTCAGCTTTTAAAGCATTGTTTTACAATTTGCCTACCGACACATGGATGACTAAAGACTTCAAGCAAAAAAGGATACTGATAGAAGTTGAAAAATGCAATACTAGTTCAAGCAGTGCTTCCGCGTGCATCTTTGTGAAGCTGGCTCACCTTTAAAGATGAGTCATGACTACCTCATCTGCGGACGCCACGAAAGGATGCAAACAAAAGACTTAAGGGTGCGTTCACTTTCATTTGCTTCAAATGAACTCTGGTGCCATCACTCCTAAAAGTGCCGTTTGTTTAATTACGCTCAAACGTCAAGTGCACCAAACCAAAGGAGTCGAAGGGCGAATGAATGCATCTCGCTTTGCTTGAACAAAAACCCGGTGGGATTTTTGAAATGCGAATGCAATGCGGATAACCAAAGACCTGGACAACGAGAAGCGCCGGCCGGCCGACCCGCCGCCCGGCCAGCTACAAAAGCGTCACTCACGTGTCTGCAACGACGGAAATGAAGGAGTTGGTGATGGCTTGTCAGTGCAACACAATGTAAGCTAATCATATCATGACATCATGAAGTGCAACAAAAGAAAACATCCAGCATGGCCGACCTTCTAAGTGTCCAACCGACTGCGGCATGTCTAGTGTCGCTGGAACTTTGCTACCCCAAATAAGCTTTCAAAAGAAAAGACAAATGTGCGTACCGTTCATAATGGAGGTATAGTGCTTGATAGAAACGATTGCCAGAAGCAAGCCGGCTCATCTTTTCCACAACATCCCATTCCGAGTGGCCCAGCAACAAAGCCATGTTCAAAAGGGTCCTCTTTCTGCTTACATATGAATTCTTGGGCTCTTGTCTAATATAATCAAGTTCGGTAGACATGAACGGGACCCCAAATCCTATCCTGTCGACGTAAGCAATTGGTCCACCTCCAGGAATAATACTGCACTATGTTTGAACACTGATTATGCATGCTGGCTGTGTGCACCTTGCCCTGCAAGCACGCTGCCTTGGGAAAAGACCTCTGAGAGCGGCGCCAACTGCTTCAGCATTCCACAAAATGCTCGCATCACACCATCCCAACCTGGCGCTTAGGCAACCACGCTCGTCGCTCCTTGGATATTTTCACGCAACTTTGGATACAGTTTTGAACTTGAGGTACGGTCCTATCCATTTGGAAATCTTACACAATGAAACCGCAAAGAATCTTGGAGTATGATTCAAAATATGTTGATGAAGCAGGAAGACATTGCAATATACAGGAGCTCCTGATTTGGGATAGAGATGTTACTGTTTAAAAATGTGCAAGCAACAGAATGGGGGGTGGGGGGGGGGTATGGCAGAGAATGAGTTTGCAAGGTGGCTGGCTGTGGCACAGGCTCGCTCAGCAGCCGCATCTCAATGGAATGGAAGTGGATGCTTTTCAACATGTCAAAAATGAACACGGCACGAGTCGAGTCGCTACTGCGCAGCCCGAAAGATTCTCGGCAGTCAGACTCAAAGTGGATCCTTCCTGCTACCGTCAGATTTCCAATTTGATTAAGTTTAGACTCGGATGAAGACATTTGGGTGAAGTAGTCATGCTTCCTGGTAGGCTGGGTCTAATACACGGCAAGAGGGAGCAGTGACATGCAACTTGAGGGAGGTCACATTCCAACATTCCAAGAGCAACCAAGCCCGAGAACATTAGAGGTAAACCATAAAAGCTGTGACTCTTAGATAGGCCCTAAGCCAGCTTCCAGACCTTAAGAGACTCTTAATTGTAACATTCTTTTCCTCATTTTTTTTTTTTTGGGTAAAAAAAAAAGAAAAAGAAAAAAAAAGTTGTTTTTTTTTTCCAATTGGAAATATGCAAAGTGCTCCTCTGGAGTGAGGCAACTTGTGCGCACGACATGCACACAATGATTGATCCATGTCTCTCCCATAAAAGATATAATCCACATCCTTTGTTTTCTCCCTCTGACGCTAGGTATCGATCTATACATAATCCTTACAGATATTTTTTTGTCTTTTTGTTTTTAGCTTTGTTGATTATTATCGTCTCCCGAAGGCAAATACCTCTCAGGTCCGCCAACGTTTCAAGAGGAGACGCCGCAAAAAAAGAAAAGAAAAGAAAAGAAAGAGGGAATATTTTTTGGGGAAGGTTTGGGGTGGCGGCGGCGGCGGCTTTGGAATCACAAAATATAATCCCAAACATAACAAACTGAAAAACCAGAATTCAACATTTGTAAGTACAGAATCTGGTTTGGATGCACAAAATGTGCTTCCACCTTCAAGAGTGGAGTCCTTTTTCACATTGAAAGAACATGTGACGCCCAAAACCAGCTGAGCTGAGCTGAGCTGAGCTGAGCTGAGCTGAGCTGAGTTGAGCTGAGCTGCTGGGTACAAAGCATCCAGTCTGTGCATAACCGACGGTGGGCTTGGGTTGGGGGGGGGGGGGGGTCTTAGTGGAAGCAGGAGGGTCATCATCGCATCCGCTTTGTTAAGCCTCGTTCCTCAATGTTTTCTGATAGAGTTGCAAAGCTCCATCCTCTGGAGTGTGCGTTGTTCTGATGGAGCTGCATCGCTCAGTCCAACTCCTGTCCCGTCCGTCGTCCGTGTTTTACAGAAGAGCAGATTTGGGCCACCCGCAAAGCGCCGACCAGCAAAAGGAAAAGGTTTGATCGCTTGACATACTTCTGTCTGACAGTCATTTTCCGTTGGATGGAGGGGATTGAATACTTTGGATGATGGATGCTGTGTCACTTTGATGATGACAATGGGTCATGCTCTGTCCTCAGTGTGGTGTGCCATCGTAGCCTTCCTTCCTCTTCATTTGGAACCAAACATTTCTGTGTCCTCCCCGTTAGAACTTTTACTACCAAGCTCCAACGTTGCATAGTAACCACCCTCTGTTGATCTTCTGTTACTAGCAACACTCCAATCCAAGCTTCAAAAAAAAAAAAAAAAAAAAGGGGCCCTACAATGATTTAAGCGTCACTTCCTTACGTGAAGGAATGACAGCGGAGAAACATAAAATGACACTTAAAAAAAGGATAATAGAAAAAATAAAAGGAGTTGCATTTCAAATAGTGCAATAAGAATGGGAATTATAAATGGCAAACAATGCTAATTGGAATTTGAGATGTGTTGACGTTTTATTGTCTTTGCGTGACTTTTGAATGGGTCAGTTGAAGGTAGGCACATGGACAGGCACTGCATGCGATGGAGGGGAGGGGGCGGGGCCTCGGGGCCAGGTATTGGCTGATGGTGGAGTGCTTCCATGTGGGGTAGGGCAATAGGGCAATAGGGCCCGGCCCGGCCCGGCCCGGCCCGGCTCGGGTGTCCTCAGAAGGGCTCATTTCTGTCCGGTGATGGATTGCGATATGGATCTGGGTGGGATCATGTCCAACAGGTACTCTCTCTGCCGGTCTGCTAAGGTGGAGCTCTTGTGGGCACCGACTGCCGCTGGGTTCAGATAGGCGATATTTAACCCTGTGAAAGGGGGCGGGGGGGAATCATGTTGAAAATGGCCAATCGAGACATCATTGAAAAAAATGGCAAACCTGGGATGTTATAGATCTGGCGCCGGCTATCATGCTGCAGTCTGCTGCTGCTACTGCTGCCGCTTCCGCCGCTGCCACAGTGCTTTGCAGCGCTCATCCCCATCAGGCTGCTGGCCACTGACAGCTGAGAGGCCTGGGCGAAGTTAGACAGGACACCCCGCGCAGAATTGGACAGACTTCTCTGCATAGAAGCTTGAGGTTGAGGAGCCTGAGTAGAAAAACAAGTGCAAGCTTGGTTGCAGTGAGGCGCCCAGGCAGGCAGGCAGGCAGGCAGCCACGCAGGCAGCCACGCAGGCAGCCACGCAGGCAGGCAGCCACGCAGCCACGCAGGCAGGCAGGCAGCCCCAAGTGAGTTGAAATGGGGCCAAAGCAGCGGATTTGCTGGCCAAAGCTACACTGTGACAGTGTCATCGAGAAGCTAACCAGCTTCATCGCCGCGGGCCGCGCGCAAACAGCAGCGTAACGCACCGACTGCTCGGCTTGCTCAGGTGAGTTTCAACCGGATTAAACCGCCTGCTCGCATTACAACAGAACGCAAAACTGGCTCAGGTGAGCAGAAAGCGGACAAAGCCAGTGGCAGCAATGACGCACGTGCGTTACTTGCTTTGACTAGCAAAGCTTGTTCTGCTTGTTAAAAGGCATTTCAAGCACAGTCAAAATTGTTTGTCTTGCAAAAATTTGGAACTTGTTTTACTAGGGGGGTATATATAGTAGGTTATGTGGCCCCATTCACCTAAGGCACTAATGAAGTGCTTAGAAGAGACACGATTTGACTTAGTCAAGAAAGAAAACTGGCGTGCGCTTCAGAGGCAGGCCCGGCCCGGCCCGGCCCGGCCGCGTACCTGGCGCAGAGCATGATGTCGGATCAGGGAGTCAGTCTTGGAGGCGTTGGGTCCGCTGGGGGCCGAGCTGGGCGAGAGGGCGGCTTGCTGCAGCCTCTGTTCAATCTCCTGAAATGGAAGAATCACATGGTTGGTGTATTTGCAGCAGGTCTAACCAAACAAAGCGCTTTGACGCTGACCTGCTCCTGCTGCAGGGCCTTGACAAAGGCATTCTTCAGCCTGTTGGTGTGCTCTGCCTTGAGAGCCTTTTTCTGATTGGACATCATGCACTGCTCGCAAAGGATTCGCCCGCTCTTCTCCTGCTTCCAGTGGGGGGTGAAATCAGTTCGGCACTGGGCGCAGAAGAACGGCTCCATGCGGGAAAGCGTTCCTCGCAGCTTACCTGTCGGGGAAAGTGCAAACACCGACTTGCATCAATCATTAGAGCCAGCTAATATCAACTACCATCTTGACAGAAGCGTGACCAAAAACACCATCTATCCATCCATCCATCTGTCATCCATCCATCTGTCATCCATCCATCTGTCATCCATCCATCTGTCATCCATCCATCCATCCATCCATCCATCCATCCATCCATCCATCCATCCATCCATCCATCCATCCATCCATCCATCCATCCATCCATCCATCCATCCATCCAACTCACCCATCCTTCCGCCTTAGCAATCAATAGGCTAAAAACGGAGGAGCTGGTGAAATGAGTGTAATGTCGCCATCTGCTGGCCATGAACAGAAGTAGAAGAAATGGATTTGGCATTCAAAGGAGATTGGTCACTTTTTCGATGGACTTTGGTTTCAAGAAGGAGAAGGAGCCTGGCTGCCTGCCTGCCTGCCTGCCTGCCTGCGTGCGTGTTCACTTTGTATCATTTCCTTTTGTCATCACAGGCTTACCCTGACTGTCGAGAACACTTTGCACCACCTCCTCCAGGCCCACCATGTAGATGAACTCGCTGTTTGCGGCCGACGGTAAGAAGTGGAGGAGTGGGGCGGGGGGTTTGGGAGGTGGGATCTCCAGCAGCGTTTTCTCCAGCTGCTTTCTCAGGGCGAGCTTGGCAGCAGCCTGGCTGCTGGCTTGGTCGGCCATGGAATTCACCCCTCCGCTGGCAGAGCCGGACAGATTGGACGGGCTGACGGCCGAGGCTCCGCCCAGGCTGCCCGCCACCCCGCTGGCCCCTGCCGCCGCCGCTGCCGCCGCTTGCATGTGGGCGAGGTTCATGTACATGGCGCTGGAGCCAGACCGCTGCGATGCCGCGACCTGCTGGCTGGCCTGCCGGGGGGAGGGAGGGATGGATTGGGGGGGGGGAGACAAACGCAAACGTTGGTTGGCCTCAATAATAACAGTGCTTGTCAGTATCAAATACAAAAATGTCAATAGTAAAGTTTTTCATTTGTACTGTTGATTCCCGACTGACTGGTTGGTTACTCTGAAGTCTGTGCTTCTACTTAATTCCATAGCGTGAGTACTTTTGCCACATGTGCATGCAAATAGGACAATGAGCTGAAGAATAGAATGCCTTGAGCATTACACTCATCAGACATAGCAAAGCATTTGATTGTTATATTTGTTTATAGTTGTGATCGCTATCCGTGGTGCCAAAGACAAGAACCTGATACCTGGAAAGTGACGAGATTTGACAGCTCGCTAGATTCATCACTTGCTTTAACAAGTTTGCGTCGCAATTAAGGTTTCAAGGCCCATCCCCAATTAGATCATCATAAAAAAGGACCTTTTCCAACAAGAAAAGACCGCCAAAGTGAATAAGTCACTTTTTGGGGGTGATTTTTCACGTCACAAGGAAACGTTGAACCTGCCACAAGAAAAAGTACAGGTCTGGCCAACCTTTGCCACCTCGAATGAACCCCGACAAAAACATTGTCTGTCTTAGAAAATAGCTGCAGTAGCATGAATGCGGCTTGCCAAAAGGAAGCACTTAACAATCCGCCAGTTGCCTTCCAGTTTGCGGGGCACGCACTAAAGAAAACCAAACTACTGCGTGCGTTGAACAGATCCAATCCAATCCAAGTAAACAACTTATTCCGGGCATGTTTGCAAAATTTGCACAGACAACCATGGCCGGCAATTGATGACCAAGTTCCTGTTGCATACGTTCCCTCGCACGGATCCGACATTGCTCCGCGACCCCAAAGTTCAGCTCACGCCTCCGTATTACCGAGGATCTTGAATTGTCTTGATAGCGCAAAACAGAAGCAAGCAGTGAGGAGCCACTACGGAGGCGGGCGGGCGGGCGGCCGGCGCTCTCGTCAACTCACTTGCCTCTTCTCTTTTTACTGCTCACCAGTCAAGTATCATGTGGATGGTATGCACCGCAATTGAAATAGGACTTGTTCATTTTGCTACATATTGATTTGGAGCAGAATGAAAAGATGACGCTATTGACATTGTTCCCTCCTTATTTGCCGCTTGCACATTTTTTTCAGGTCAGCCTTACTTGCTGGTAGCTAACAGCGTTGCCCATGCTGGAGCGACCCATCCCAGGTTTGGAGAGGCGCTGTCCTTGCAACGTGGCAGGATTGGGGGCGATCACTCGCTGGGACATGAGCATCGGTGGCAGGTTGGCATTGGCTCCCGACCTGATGACTGTGTGACCCTGCCCAAAGAGAACATTCAAAGTTTCTCCTCTGTACTTTGACACGGTACACAGTTACATGGACTATGTATGAGCAGCAGTAGCAGTAGCAGTAGGAATAGTTGGAGGGTCATGCAATACCAAAAGAGGCCAGCAGAGGGCAGAAAGTGCTCGATGAATCGACTAGCAAGCAAGCAGTGCATCATAGTACATACAAAATGAGCTGACAAGACACCACACACACCCACACGTCATGCACACGTACACACACGTACACACACACACACACACTGAATATTTAATCCAATCTCAACATGTAATGGAGGAGCAGGGCTACAAGAACAAAGGCTTGCAGCAGGAGATGGGCTCATTAGCGCTCCCGCACGCCCGCACGCAGGCACGCACGCACGCAGGCACGCACGCACGCAGGCACGCACGCACGCAGGCACGCACGCACGCACGCACGCACGCACGCACTCAGAGAAATTCATTACCATCACATGGTCTAAAGCAGATACACAAATGATTATATAAGGCAACGGTACAGTACGGTCATTGAGACAAACACAAAGGTTGAGGTCCACATTTTTTCTCCTCACTCACTCACTCACTCACTCACTCACTCACTCACTCACTCACTCACTCACTCACTCACTCACTCACTCACTCACTCACTCACTCACTATGTGTTGTGTTCAATGGTAAACCATCAAATTGACTGCATTTTGGAAAAATACTAGCATTTTCATGGTGAGGACGCATTCCAACAACCCAATCATACGGAGCTAACAGGTCTCCTTTCTGCAGAAAAAAGAGAAAAGTTTGCAATGCACCTATCACTCACTAACCTGTGCAGTCCGGAGGTTCTGGGGCTCCGGGTTGTGCATGCCCGGCCGTACCGGAAGCTTCCCCAGTCCGGAGGAGCCGTGGATGGAAGGAGAGTGGCCGGAAGAGGCGGCGTTCTGGACCACCGAGACCTGCGCGCGCATACACGCACGTCTGTAAGTACGTTGTCTGAACGGCAGAAAAAGAAATGCTAACCCTCTGACCTTCTGCACCACGTTTTCCTTCTGCATTTGACTCTGCCGGAGCTTCTTAAGCAGCACCAGGCGAGCCTCCTCCAAACGCAGCTCCTCTCGCAGAGCTTTGATCATCTGCTGTCTCTCTTCTCCCGTCTTACCCTGCAACATTCACGTGCGAGCAAACATTTGATCCTGTAAAGTGCCACGCAGAAGATTTATCGCCGCAATGTCCTATTAGCACAAAATGAAGTCAATGACTTTACCAGTTTTACCTTAAACATGTCCAGGTTGGCATGGTTCAGGCGCTCCTCGGGGCGAGGCGTCGCTCTGGGACTGGACGCCTCGTTGTCGGACAGAATGATGACGTCCGGGGATGGCGTTCGTCTGTCGTGCTCGCCGTCGCTGAGTGACAAAAAAAGAAGCACCGCGCACGTTGGGACGCGGGAGGAAAAGGTGCGTCGGCCTCCCGGCCGGCCGGCCGCTATGATGTCACGCCGTTTATGTAAGCCACTGGGCTCGGTCCGATTGCCCCCATTACTTCAATTAAAAGTTGAACTGCGGTTGACTTGCGGCGGCTCCATCTCAAACAGCCAACGACTCACTGATATCTTTTCAGCATTAACACGACGGATGGGTTTGATTTTGTCGGGCTTCCCTATTTGATCATTTGACAGTAGCTTCGGCACAGTGTAGCCAAAGCACGCCGACAGACTTGGAGTTTGGTAGAACTGCTTCAGTAGCTTTTTCCTTCTCACAAGAATTCGGCCCGCATCAGAACATGTACACTTTGTGCTATGCAAACCCCCTCCCTCGCGCCCTTTCAAATGACCAAGCATTTGTGAAAGAATGCAGCGAGGCTCGTGCGAGCGGCTAACGCGTCGCTCGCAATCAACAGTCGTGGCCATCACATCTTCTCTGATGTGCCGGCCAAGGACTTCTTGGGCAGGGAATTTCAGTGACTCCCAAACGGAGACTTGCCATTTGACACTGAGCTCAAAACCCCAAACAAACACTCTTTCAAATTGAAACGCTCACCATCTCCGTCCCGCACTCATGTCCACTGGCTCGTCCAGCATGTTCTCTTTGCCATTCTTGCTGGATCCGACATGTCCGCCGTGTCCTCCCAGTCTCAGGCTGCCGTTTAGCTTCTCCTCAAAAGCGGCGGCGCCCATGAGGCTCTGATGATGGAGCGCGCTGGCGCCGGGGCCCTTTGCGTCTCCCAGAGGCCCGGCGACCTCCAGGGCCGCCAGGTCAGCCAGATCTTTGCGTTTGAGCAGCGCCAACATCTTGAGGCGCTCCATGGCCTCGTGGCCCTCCATCTTGAGGCGCTTGGCCAAGGCCTCCTCTCGCTCGTTGGGCGACTCCAGACCCCGCTTCAGCAAGTTCAGCCGTAGCGCCTCCTCGGACATCTGCTCCATCCTGCCTGCCAGGAGAAAATCAGGAGAGGAGAAAATCAGGCGAGCCACCTTTAAGCCATTTTCCTTCTTGGAGTAGTAGTACTACAATGGAGCGGCGGCGGCGATGATGAAAACGCATCGGTGAGTCACGCACGCTCTGCTACTCGGTGACATGTTCCATCACACAATTTGCGCCCCCACGTACCTGGCTTGCAGTACGTGACTCACAAACACGGAACGGAGCAAGATGGCGATCAAAACAATCCTCCAACGATAACAATGCAGTTCTCCAGTCTGAACGAGCGATTAGTCATTTTGGTAAATGACAGACTTAGTATAAGCAAGCCTTCTATTTCCAGTCTGCGCTGTAAGAAATCACGGCAACACGGATAATCAGAAAATACGAGCGGCTGATCGTTCAGACAGAAGTGGGTTAAATAGAGCGTGCTAATAATAGCTTGGAACTCTGAACTCGACAGTGATGAATATTGGGATTTCCGCTGTGAGGGAAAATGCCCTTACTTGTACTTGCCAATATGGGCCCCATACTCGGAAGGATACGGATATGCGTACCTTTCCAACAAACCGTCACCGATGATGCGATGTGGCAAATTCAATCCAGAATCACAGCAAGCTCACGAGCAAAAATGACTTTTAAAATGTGCTCGTCTGGGATTGAAGTGGGTGGGGCTCAATATGAACCTGAAAGTGTCATTGAGGCCAAGCTACCTCGAGCAGCCAAACGGGCCATTCCTTACATTGACATAGGAAGTGCTGAGAGAGACACTCTGCAGGTAGCTGGATCCCATGACAAAGGATTATATTCCAGGTCAAAGAAGAAGAAGATGCTGCTGCTGCTGCTGTCAGTCCATAGCTTTTAATGACAGTGTTATCAATACATTCCATGGTTTGCCCCAATCGATGGATCGTGATGGCTTTTGTTTTGTCACTTTGCCCTCCTTTGACTTTTTCTGCCATCAACATTCTCCTCTTTAATGATTCCACAACAAAGCCTGCCTTCCTTCCTTCCTTCCTTCCTTCCTTCCTTCCTTCCTTCCTTCCTTCCTTCCTTCCTTCCTTCCTTCCTTCCTTCCTTCCTTCCTTCCTTCCTTCCTTCCTTCCTTCCTTCCTTCCCTCCCTCCCTCCCCTGTTACTAGCAATTCATTTGTGACGCAGTGGTGGTCGCCTCCATTTGCTGGGCGAAAAACACAAGAAGCTGGCGCTCTCTCTGCTGAGCCTCCCTCCACCTTTAATGAGCGCCACTGAGAATGGCGCTGATGAGCCAATCAGGGACGACCTTGTGTTGCACGTCAGTAACTGGCACCCCCCCCAAGCCTCCTCCTGGCGGCCATCGCCACCGCCTGCCTTTACATAATATAATGACTGTTTCAGTCAGCTGCTACACAAGCCACACACACACACACACGCACACACACACTCTTTCTCCTCGACCCCACCCACCCAACCACCCACCCATCCTGTCTCATAATCCCTCCCACCGCCATGCACTCAGCCCTCCCTCCCTCCGCCTTTGGGCACTGTGCCAGGCCAACGCAATAAAGAAAAAGAAACACAGCTTGGAAGAAAAAAAAAAAAAAAAAAACACATATATGGCAGGGGTGGAGGGGGGGGGTCGATGGAGGGCCGACCGACCGACCGACCGACCGACACGGTGCTACTTTTTGTCTTTTCATAAATCACGGGTCCGGGTGGCACAGGTAGACCTCTCCATCTTCAAAATGGACTCCTCGGAGCGGCGGCGACAGTGCACGGAGAAGGTCATGGTCGTAAAACAGAAGAGAAAGGACGTCTGGAGACTCCAGACATCCACGTAGCGCGCAACATTCCGACAGACGGCAGCGTTTTGTAACCCCTTGCTCTGTTCCAGCTGTATAGTACCACAAAGAAACCCCTCCCTGCTCCTCTCTCTCTCTCTTTACCCTCCCCCAATTCCTCAAACCACTCGTCTTTTCCTCCCCCTCTGGTTGACTGTAAAAATAAACACATGCTTACTTTCAGGGCCCCTTACATGTAGCCACGGCTCAGGGCTTCATTTGTTGGCGTTCCACGGGCCAATCAGGAGTGCCCGCCGACTTTCTGTGTGTAGACATGTGCGCACACACACTGTGCTGGCAGAGGAGAGGAGGGGGTGGGGGTTTTATTAAAAATAATAAAAGAGTGATAGAGCCACAATACCCCCCCCCCATACATGCAAGTTTTTTTCCCCCCCATTGCGCTTGCTGTCCTCGCATGGCTTTGTGTGCAAGCGCGCGCGCACACGGGTAAAAAGGAGACAGGGATGGCAGCTCTCTTCTGACATAATGCCAAATCTTAATTCCCTCCCTCCCTCCCTCCCTCCCTCCCTCCCATCCCCCACACACACGCACGCACGCACGCACACACTCACGCACGGCATTCTTTATGCACAGCGCTGACTGTTGATCAGATGGCTGCTGCTAAAATGTCGTCTGCACAATTGAACCGGGGCGCCCTTCCTGGGAAATAAATGGCAAAGATCAGCCTCCTGTCCTGGTGTCTTGTGGTGGTGGTGGTCAACGGCACACGGGCAGCGTGCCAGCTGACGGAGGAGCCATTTGCAAGTGCAATGTGGAATCTGCTGCTCATTTCACGCATGGTCTGCATCACGACAATTTATTTGGCTGATGCAACTCCAATCCTCCCAGTCCGCCTTCTGCCTCGCCACCACCTCAATCGCTGGTTTGTCATCAGGGAAGCGTTCCCTTTCGCTTTTTAACGGCTCGCTTCATCTGCTTAAGCGCAGGGGCCCGGCCAGATGTATCGCACTCCACTTTCTAACCTTCTGCCAAAAGAATAATACAAATAAAAATAAATTACTTTTTTTTTTTTGGGGGGGGGGGGGGGGGGGGGGGGGGGGGGGAATGCACCGCCTGAGTCAGTGTCGCACCAGCCCCCTCCATTTATGCAATTATTCCTTCTGGTGTTGTCGTTTGCTGGTCGCGGGCATCTGCTGTGGCACTAAAAAACGCAAACTGTTTGAAAGCGGGGAGTGACAGTGGAGAATAACGTTGCTGTGCAGGTTAAGCTAGCTAATGTAGCACGCGTGTTTATCTTTTGCATTCACCCTGGTAGGGTCACGGGTGAGCTGGGGTCAATCCGGCTTAACCCAGCCAATAGCGCTCTTGAAATATGACAATGACAAAAGTGCCTACCCCGAAAAATAAAGCAAGCAATCCGAACGTGGAGTGTATTTATGAAGTCATCCTGCCTTGTTTACTTCCTCCGTATTCTTGCACGTATTCTCGGGCTGCGTAACAGTAGTACGATTCAAATAGAAACATTGTCAACAGAGGCGCAGATTTATTTCTTCTTAGGTCTCTCTTTGACTTGAAAGTACAAAGTAGGGTGGCACTCACTTCCTAGTTATCCACCAATCAGCAGCCAGCCCCGACATTTATATGATGGACTGTTAATATTCATTTGCCTGACGCCGACCGGCCGACCGGCCGACCGACCGACCGACCGACCGACCGACCGACTCTTGTCCTCTGTTTCTCCAGCCATCCAAGTGTTTTTTTTTTTTTTTAAACGTCACCACTTGACCCAAGGAACGACTACAGCAGGTTTTACTATTCTCGGCATTTTTGCATTTGTGTACTGATGGATTCCAGTGATAAGGTGAACTCCAAATCCTAAGGCTATAAAAGGCTTATTTGCCATTTTAGCTTTGAAAATGATTTGGAAAAGCAGCACTGTGAGCACAGTACATTACATTGTTGAAGGTATTCAAATGGAGCCATTACCAGTGTGAAGATCTATCTTTTGATCAGGTCTCGTGTTTTAGTCATGACTTTTTTTTAGCAATGACAAACTATGATCAGATCGGTGCGGTTATTTGGTAAATTGATTGATTGATTGGTCGTGTCTAAATATCCCAAAGCAAATTAACTCCACCCACCCTGATGTGCTAAAATGGAAGTGCAATGCCGGTCCCATACAAATAGGTTGAACACTTTTGCAACTTTTGTAAAAATGCCAAGCAATGGATAGATTGTTTGACGGCAAAAGAAATCTTGAACACCATGCAAGAAAAAGGTTTGGCTGAGGTGATGTGTCAAGGACAAGCTGGGAAGACTCCCAAGTCCAGGGCTGCAAAAGTAAAACAATGCCATTTTGTTCTCGCAGCTCAAGGAACAAGAACGTTTCTGTTTTTGCAAAGTAAGCCGCGTCATGCTTCAGTGTTTTATGTCCAATCTTCATGAGCACGTTTATTTAGAGATATACCATAGCTGAGTTTTACTTAAGCTTCTATGAGAGTCCACAAAAGTTCAAATGTAACTTAAAACATTGTTAATACATCAAAAATGGGTTACTGATGAAAACAGATTGGACTCAGGCATATATATATATATATATGTATATATGTATATATTTTAAATTATAACTGTGAAGCTGACAATTACAATCCACATGCTCCAAAATGTATAACATTTGATCCATTTCCAAAAGGAAAGTACAAATCCGTTCAACTGAATCCATTCGGTAAACAAGCACTTTAAAGTTTGTTCAATTTCCCCCGATCAGCAATCATTTAGCCCATGTTCAGGGAGCTTGGAGTAGATTGTGAGAATATCAATAAAAAGCAGCCATAAAGTGGCGGATGTACAAAAAGCCTGTTTGCATTGATGCACAAATCAATAAAAGACAGCCTCCATGAAGTTGTCCTATTACGGCCGTAAATTTCCAACATTTCAGACAGATGGCCAACACCCTTTTTTTGGCAAGTCCAAGATGAAATGTTGCAGCATTACTATAGACTGCATGGAGACGTCTTTTCCCAAAGCCCTGGTGTGCATCGCAGTGCTGGAAGACATTGCAACACAACATAAACCTCTCAGCTCAATTAAAAATTAATGATAAGAAAAAAGAAAAAAAACAAAAAGGGGGGGGGGGGGGTTGGGTCGACAATTTAGCTAGAAGTGGCCAATTAAAGATCACAAGTTTGACTGCCGTGACATGCACAAGATGGCTGCCAAATCCCCCGAGATGCCTCAAGCCTCCGATTAACAGTCAGCAGCAGCATCATCATCATCATCATCATCATATAGGCCAGCGTGAAAGCCGCATTGCATTCTCCGCCGCCATATAGGTCATGTTCAGCAAAGAGCTTTAGGTGGCTGCGCGGCGGCGGCGGCAGCGGGTCAAATAGGGTAAGGGATGTTTGTTGTGCACATGCTCAACACTGTCTTATTCTGTGCCTCCCCCCTCCCCCCCCAAAAAAAAACCCCCAAAGCAATACAGTGTGTCTTTGTGTGGGGGCATCTCCTCTGTGTCTGATCCCGTGGCAAACACAATCAACGTGTTATGAGATGACAGTCGTGATGAGCCAAAATAATGATGCTATCTGGAGGCTCGGGTTCATGGGCTCTTTGCTTTTACTTATTAGTTCCACTTAAGTTAGAACAGCGTGTCAATGTCAACAATCGCCTTGTCGGTCGGTCGTAAAACTCAAACCGAGAATTGAAGAAGGATTCTTCTGGGAAGCTATAGTAGTTCCTGTGCAACATGCTGCTTTTTTTGGTGACACACAAAAGGTGGCGGCGCGCTTGGGCACACTTGACTTCACCTGGTGCGTGCGTTGTGTGCGTTGCGTGCATTGTGTGCGTGCGTGCTGCTCATCCACTTGACGGGCCTTTGAAAGTGGCCTGGAGTACTGGATGCATGCAACAATCCAACCAGGATGTGTTGTCATCTTTCCTCCTACATCATCATCATCCTTGATAAGCTCCACAAAATAGGAACAATCACAACACTTCTAAATGAGTCACAAAGTTTGGAACGGAATCCTTGATCCGCTCGTAACGCTGCGAAAAATTCCTTTTATTTATTTATTTATTTACCTTGAACTAGCAGCAGCAGCTAATTGCTTGTTTACATCACGGCCGTCGGCCATTTTAAGATTCTCAATCTGAGGATTGATTTGAAGCTAATGGCAAGATGGAATCTCTCTCACCTATTTGGTTTCCATCCATCATTTTTGCAGCAGCAGCAGCAGCAGCAGCAGCAGCACTTGTGCTGTCTGTCCCAGCACATACGGGACCAGCTAAATACAACAAAGCGTGACTTTGATGTGGCTTTGGCTTCCCCCAAATTATAGGCAGCATTTATTTTCTGAAAGGCTGATAGGTTTGTTTGCCACTTCCAGCGAGATTTCATTTGGTGCCTGCAAAATGGCGGAAAGCATCCCAGCTAGCTTCTTTCAAATACGGCGAGCTCAGGCTCCCTCCACCACCACTTTTGACACCTGTTGCCAACAGCGCATGTCATCGCTTACGTTTGACAGCTCAAAGTACAAGTGATGGCATATCGAACGAAAGTGCTGTGGTGGACAGGGAGGGAGGGGTGTCACTGTGCCCAAGAAGCAAAGTAGTGCCGTACATACCAGTGTGAAGAGGTGAAAGAAAATATATATAGCCATTGCTACAAGCATCACTTGGTTGTAAAAGGAGCTCTGCAAAGTCGTCCGTGGCTGCCATGGAAGAATGATTCCCACCTGCCGCCTATGACTCCAAAGTGTGGTGGAGATTCGCCGGCTTTTTAGGAGCCAGATGACGCAAAGGCAAAACTATTCGCCGTCGATGCTCCACATTCATAGTTTGACTACCACACGGCGATTCCAAAAAGGAAACTGGAGCTTTTTCCAAGACTTCTGTGGCTGGACAGGACTTTTGCTAACAATTAGCTTGAGGGAAAACAACAACAACAGGCAAAAACACGCTAATTGTGAACTGTCAACAATCATGTGACGCTTCAGGAAAGCCTAAGTACTTCACAACCAAGGAGAGAGAGAAAAAAAAAAAAAGGGGAGAGAAAAATGATGGCAATGTGAAGGCTAAACCTTTGTGACCTTTGACCCTCACGCAATACGGACTTCAAAGCCATCACGAGCCTATTGAGGACAACGTGGGCAATAGCCAGAGTCAAAATACGAATAGGTAACAAGTGTCCCAAATCAAAGTATACTTTCTAATCGGGCTTTGCAATATGGAGGTCATACTGCATTCGCTAGCAGCAATTGGAGGTGCAAGACCAAACAGAAAGAAGCTGAGCTGAACATCACATTGACAGCATCACAACACGTGCTTGACAGTCACACCATCTTTCTGCTTCATTGATGCTATTTGGGTTTTTTTTTTTCCTTGTGACTCAGCAACAGTACACAGCTGGGAGGCCGACTGGCCGCCGCCGCCGCTCAGGTGTGACGGACGGCAAAGTGCCGCAGTGTGTCGCTCATCTGTACGCAATCCTTTGGGATAACAGCACACCGCTTCAGCTGCTGATTGAAAACTCAAAAAGCACTTGTCGTGTGCCAACAGGATGCGGTGGCCGCCTTAGCCCCCAGTCCAGCATCTCCAGGGCAAATACCTGAATGTGCAGGCACGCGCAAAAAAAAGCATCCTCACGCACAGTGCGGGCGGGCGGGCGGGCGCTTGCTGGGCACAGACAGACAGACAGACAGACAGACAGACAGACAGACAGACGGGCAGACGGGCAGACGGGCAGACGGGCAGACGGACGAGGCTGTCGGGAATATGAGCAATATTTGCCATTTGCATACGTCCGCACTCGTACTTGACACTAATGAGGCCGATCCGAATGGCGCCCATAGCAACAAGGGCCAGTTGATGATTGTGATGCGGCTTCGGAGCCAATGACTATTGAGAAGTGTTTTCCCGTTGCCCAAAGCCATCAGAGACTTGGCGCCGTACATAAGTCACATCGAGCAGAACCGCAGCGAGATAATTACCTCCACCTTCACCTGCCATCCATGAATACACACGTATACACACACACACACACACGTAGAATGCAAAGCGTAGTCGCACGCACGTAGCGCGCTGGCACACACCTTCCACTTCGCTCAGACACAACGATGCTCTTTATTTAACTAGACAACAGCTCATTGTGGGCGTTGCTATGACAACTAGTCGTCTATTTTTAAGCGGTGCCACTAATCAATTCCTGCTCTGCTGTCGCCTGAGGGGTGGGGGCGTGCTTGCGTGCACGAGGGGGGGGGGCGCAAAAGGGGGAGGAGGGAAGGCGGGAAGGAGGAGGGGTGACGGCCAAGTTGGAGACAAAGAGCAGAGGAAGTGAAAGAAGCCGAGCCAGCGTCTGGGCTGCTTTATCTCATAGCGACACACAGCAGAGGTCTTCCTTCATCCACGTCGCAGCCCAAATCATTCAGTCTATGAATCAATTAGCGGCAGCCGCTAGCTAATCTGATGGCTGACCATTTCACTTCAGCGTCATTTGCTGCATCTCCTCTTTGTCGCTCATTGTTTACTCAACGACTGATCAAGTGACCGACTGCTGGCTATTTCAATTATTCATTCGCTGCGGACCCAAAGAAAAGCGCCAAATGAAGCTCCCTCCAATTTTGCCTAAACAAACACACAAACCAACGGTCTCAAATGTACAGCGGGCATCAGGTGAATGTTTACGTCAGTTTAAAGACGCCCTGCCCTGCCCTGCCCTGCCCTGCCCTGCCCTGCCCTGCCCTGCCCTGCCCGATGATAGGATGAGAAAAAAAGGCTCAAAGTGAGGATCGACTCGATTAGATAAGATTTTACTGAGCCAAGTCGGACTCGTAAATCCACTATTAAACTTCAAATGTGAATACAGTATCAAGGCCATGTCTATTTAGCCTTTTACAATGCTCTTTCTATTGTCATCATAAAAGCGGTGAAAAACATAAGTGTGTAAATGTGCTCGTACAACAGAGTCACGAGTGCAAAAACATCCGTTTGCATTTCTGTTGTCGGTGCCGTAGTTGCATAAAATGTGTCAAGTTTTTTACGCCGTGCAAAAAGATGGTTACGAGTTTTATTTCCCGCAGTTGCATTTGGAGGCGCTGCTGTGTCGTAATATTGTCAAACGGAATTTGCAGCACTATTGAACTCAATCAGACTTCAATTTTGACTTCATGACTTTTTTGGGGATACATAGCACTATACAAGATTTGATTTCTGCTGCCAGGTTATTGACAGTATACTACAGTATTCCACTAGGCCATCCATCTACAGTACGTTAGCATGAAGCTAGCATTTGTAAGTCCGTAACACAAAGATAAAGAGAATTTCTATGACACAACATGTCATTCTCTTTGGGTTACGGTCCTTCTATGACAAGAGTGGAAAAAAAGAAAATCATCTGTGAATGATACAAAAAAAAAAAAAAAAATAGGTGCTTGATTCTACTTACATTCATTATTGATATGACGGATTTGTCAATTCTTGAAAGAATTTCCAAGCCAGACAAAGGCATCACTCTCAACGTACGTAGTCAGTCAATTAGCACAACCACCAAATGTGCAAGCTTTGCTCCCCTGATAGTCATGCGATGTTGTGCTCAGTGCAGCTACGACTGACTGGTTGGTCCCTTTCACCCGGTGAAAGTTGCACGGATTACCTTGTTCACATCTTGTTGGAGAAATCATACAGCCATTCGATTGTCAATTCCCATATCAATCAGCCAAGGCTTTTCATTGCAGATCTTTTGCCCTTTCACAATCCTCAAAAGGGATGAAAACAATGTCGAGAGGAAAACAACAACTATATTGCAAAGGTAAAGTGCATAATACTGCAGTAACTCACTTGGAATCTTTTAGTTGTTACAAACGAAAAAACACGACAAGTCATCATCAAAGTTGTGTCTGTCCGTAGGCCAAAACATTTCAAAATGGATTGCTTCTTTCGTAATTTGAAGGCATTGTTGTGAGCATTAAGCGCGAGCTTTGGTTAAACAATGACAACTCTTTCCACTGTGCTTGACATCTTCCTCTGGTTTATTGTTCTAATAGTTCTGCGTATGATGAAGAAAGAATGAAAGAAAGGGGAAAAAAATGGTCCAAAGGTAAGCGAGACATCCCAAACAGGGTTGAGAATTCAGAGCAATGGCGTTTCGATGAATTCTTACGCAACTCGGTGTGTCATTTCCTGTACTACATACTGTACCATTTAGCGCTTGTATTGAAGTGGTGAAAAATGAATGCAGGAGAAGAAGAAGAAAAAAAAGTCACACCACGCAAAGCTAAGTAACGTGTCGAGTGAAAGCGTCAAATGCCCCCTCACACAATCAATAAGCCTACAACGGCGCTCGCTACAATGAAGCATTTTGACGAGTTGGGCACGCCGGTCGTATCGTCAGACAATGTGCGGCAAGGGTATCGTGTTGCCTAATTTTTGGACAATTTATTTGTTTTTGCCTAGAGACAGAGAGTGCAGTCAAAACGCACTGAACCAGTTTAAGCCGGTTTGTAACCTCAGGGTATGGAATCATCTCTTAATACGTAGCTGTTAGTGGTCAGGTCGTCACACGGAGGGAGGGAGGGAGGGAGGGAGAGGAGAGAGAGAGAGAGAGAGAGAGAGAGAGAGAGAGAGAGAGAGAGAGAGAGAGAGAGAGAGAGAGAGAGAGAGAGAGAGAGAGAGAGAGAGAGAGAGCGAGAGAGAGAGAGAGAGAGAGGGAGAGAGAGAGTGGAGGAAAGGAAAGGAAAGGAAAGGCAAGGAAAGGAAAGGAAAGGAAAGGAAAGGAAAGGAAAGGAAAGGAAAGGAAAGGAAAGGAAAGGAAAGGAAAGGAAAGGAAGGGGCAAAGGCGAGGGAGGAGCAGTGGCCCTGTGTTTTCATAGCAGAAAGAGGAAAATCTCTTCCTTGAAGAGCTGGCATTTTGACAGGGGAGGGAGAGCAGAACTTCAGACCACAGGGTGGGGCACTCACTGTTTCACCAGCCAAATGAGAGGAAAAAAGGAAAAAAGGAAAAAAAAAAAAAAAGGAAGCAGCGGGAACACGAGACATTTAGTCAGAGCCAGCCACTCGGAGGTAGCGGAGAGATCTTCAAATAGGGCGGCCAATAGGACTATCAATATCCTGCAGATAGAAATATGTCACGCGCAAGTACGATAAGACAATGCCTCTGGCACCTTACGCTCGGCGCCCATGTTTACATGTTGGACGGAGGTTAACATTTCTGTGGGAGAAAAATAGCAACAATACAATTTGGAGCTTATGGAGCAAAGACCAAAATACACACATACAGACGCTGGAGATAAAAATTCCAAAATCATTTCAAAATCTAGGAGTGCGATCATTTAAAAAAACAAAGTATGCTTTTGAGTTACAAGATGGGGGCGCACGCTTTTGCAGCCTCGTTATCGCAAATGTTTCTTTTCATTTCCCTTCTCAATGAAGTTGACATTAACGGTGGAAACAGTACTGAAATGAAATGCGTTTGAACAGGCAGGGGTGTGTAAACTTTTTCTATCCACTGTACACAGAGCGGATATCTACCGCAAGTGATTAATGAATCAATTGGAATACAAATTGCAGATGGGCACTTTCCAAAGGAAACAACACAATTGAGGTCTGCACCGTGCAGTTTTTGACAAGCATTGGAGTTTGGTCCTTTGAAAATTCAATTTCCCAGCCCTGCTTTTTGTCACAGTCAAGTAGCTTTGCCTGGTGCATCAAAACAAACGGCAACTAAGGACGCGTATGATCTCTATATATACTAGGATCATTTGTTCATGGATAGAAAATGGCGGCCTATTTGATTCATATTTAGGGAGTTCATGAGTCATGCTTCTGACATGCACATTACATCATCCTTTTCTTGCTTTTAGACCTGCCTGTGTGACTCAACCGACCGACCGAGTGTGGAAAAAGAGCCAAGGACAACAAGATCGCGACAAAAAAAAATAAAAATAAAAAAATCTTCAAGTCACAGTCCCAGCGAGCGAGCATTAGAAGGATTTCATTGCTCCAAGTTGACTGAGGTGACCTTGCGCCTGGTTAAATGCTGCTGCACAGCAATGCAGCAATGATCTGCACCCTGCTTATTCACCCACTGGATTAGTCATAGCTGCACTGCTGCTGACTGCTGAAGCGTTTCTACTCGGACAAGTAAAAAAAAGAAAAAGCCCAGGAGCAAACAGTTCCACTCAGTTTGTCACCCCAACCGATGCTTGCTTGCTTGCTTGACACTCTTTTTATTGACATCATACAAAAGAATGAGACGCAACTATTTCGATGTGCCGATACGGTCCTCATCATCGTCGTCATCATCCAATCATAAAGACAGCTAGCTGCCTAAGCCAAGCGGCGTATTCCCGACTCGGAATGCCAGCCAACCTACTTGGAGCTTTTGCCAACGTTAGCGAGCTCACGGATGTGCAAGTCCAGCCCACACATTGTGCTGCTCTCTCTCTCTCTCTCTCTCTCGCTCCTCGTCAAGCACCCGACCGACTGCAGAGACAAGACGCTTCCTTTAACGTCGCCGCGGACCAACGATGGCGTAAAAGCAAAGCCGACGCGAAGCCGCCAAAAAGCTGCGTGTGATTTGCGATCCGTCGGGCCTTCGCTTACAGGGGCGAGACGTGGCCGTCTGCATTTTAAACGACGAGGCCCTTTTGCTTGCAGACACCCGTACGTTAGTTACCGCAATGACTGCGTGAGAAGCGCCAAAGCACTCCTTGTGTATTTGGGTGACATGGCATTTTTGAATGGCTGATACCTCTGCACTTGGAATGGCTAACGCTCATGGCTAAATCAACGGCGAAGCACCATTAGCGTACCGCACGACGACGCTCGAGTCGAGCTAAGCCTCATCGGGCCTTTGACGTGAAACGGGCACATTTCACTTTCAAGCGCTAACGCTAACCAAAGTGAAGTGAAGTGGAGTGACGCCAGGTGCAAACGTAGCTTTAAACAGCGCTTAGATGAGAAAGTGCTTTGACAGGTATGGTCATAAGGGTTCCTCCGTGCAACTACTAGAAGACTCTCTCTTACGCTGCTATCTGGCCCATTAATTCAGACTCGTGGCTGGCTGAAAATCAGAAGAACATGTTCTAACACCCCCTCCCTCCCTCCCTCCCTCAATCCCTCCCTTCCTCCACCAAGCCTTTGTCTCAGCATATCTGTGTCTCCAAATGACCACAATATAGCTCTTTTTAACATGAGCCTATTTCAACTGCGCAAAAGACTATATTAGGCGGATCTTGCGAGAAGGGTCATTGAAAAAAAGCATGGACTCGCTTGTCACAGTAAAGCATATCCAAATGAAGAGAGTGCCAACAAACACCTAGCAACCGCATCAAGAAATTTTTTTTGTGGTTATTAAAAGCAGGATCCCTTGCAGCAACAACAACAACAACAACCAAAAAAAAAGGACTTCCAGCAGGACACCTGGGGACATCCTCGCAGCTACTGGAACACATTTTCCGTTTGGGGTTAGCTTACAGTAACACCACTTCTGTATTGCCGACGTTTTTATTTTTTGGAAACGCTTTGCCTACACGACTACAAAGCCGTAAAGATTGCGCAACCTTGCGGTCGCTCGGACGACCGGCCTGCCTTACGCCATAGTTTCCTCGATCTTTTGCAGAAAAACACGGTGATTTATTTTATTTTCTGCACAATGTTGAATAGACCCGCAAAAACATGGACTAGTCTGGACTTCTGGAGCCCAAAATGAAAAGGCGCGCGCACGCACACACACACACACAGACAGAGTAAGGAAATGAGTAAGTAGTGGGTCTTTCCATTAGATTTGTTGACAATAAAATAGCGAACAATAGAGCATCCACGTTGCAACGAAACATGGCGGAAGGCAATCTTTTTTTTTCACCGACAAAGGACAGGAGTGTGGGTGGTTGGGTGTATTATGGTTTGAAGAATCCAGCAGATGGAAAACTAATCCAACATCATGACACACAAGTCAGGCAACACCTCAAATGACTTTAGTAACCTCAACAATCTTGAAAAGTCCAGTCCATTTTGTCTTGCATGGAAACATTGCTGTGGTTGACAAGCAAATGGTGCTGATTGGAATTGTCTTTGATTCCAAATAAAAGTGGCAATAACACTTTGGGAATTATAATCATGACATCAAATCAAATCAAATCGAGAACAATGGTGAGCGAACCTGTTCTAGTTCTAACTCGTTTGGATGCAATTTCAAACGTTAACTGAACAGGCTACTATAACAACAGCTCCCTGTAACGATTGTTTAGTAGAAGACCAAATTGGGTAAACAGTGCAAAATCCACGGGTGCAGAGCTGGGAAGAGGAAAAGACTCCATCCATCATTGAGAATACTCCAGTTCATTCACTCTCCTCAACAGCAGGAAGCATTCATTCATACAGAGCAGACCAAGCAAAAAAAGGGCTGCAACTTCTATTCCGTGCACCAAAGGTTGTGCTGCTTTCTATTGATAAGGAAGTGACAATTTGATGTTGAAAAAGAGCAGCTGCTAGGAAACGATAGGAAGCCATTTGATACAAGTGCGGACCAGGAGTGACAAAGCAATGACAATCATATTGGAGGTGTCAACTTGAGCAATTCTTGTCCGTTTGCCGCCGCCATAGAAAAAGACATTGACCAAAAGATAAAGTTGCCAAAAGTGATCTTTACGCGATATAAGCATCTACTTGACTTGGGGAGCGGCAGCAAAGGTGAAGCCATAGCTGCATTCAAGTGCACAATAATGGGCAGACTACATTTCATATTGATTCCCTTTTGGTCTCTAAAGCCACATCTTGCTTAGTTTACTCTGGGAACAAATCAGCTAGCCCCTCGGCCCGGATCATTCATCGCTTGCCCCCTTCAAGTAAGATGTTGCTTACGTTGTCAGGCAGCCATTTAGTAGGTGCATGTGAACCCAGTTGAGTCTCCACGTAAATGGCTGATACATTTCGTATTTCCCCCCCCCTTCCTAATTGCTGAGAGCCATCAGCAGCCGCCGCCGCCGCCGGCCTCCTCCCCAGCCAACGCGTTTAATCCGCCACTTCAAGCTGCTTTGCCTGTATAAAACCATCCTAACGCCTCATCTCATCCCGGTGCTCTTTAAACGAGCATTAAGAAGTATTTGCAGGATCCGGGGCTCCGGTTAACCCCAAGAGACTCCGCATGAAACAATGAAGAGGACTGGAGGCATTCCGTTTCCATCACAAAGCAAGCAATCAACATCTTTCGCTTTGGATTTTTTGGAGGGCTTGCTTCAACAAGAAGCATCCGCGTACCGCCGAGTCAGAAAGAAGCAAGACATTTTCATGGACGTCAACGCTTCGAGGCGACGACGGCTGCCGCACGTCAGTGTCAAGCCGCATCAATTAATAGCCAAGCAAAGCAAAGCTAAGCAAAGCTAAGCAAAGCAAAGCAAAGCAAAGGCTCGCTCGCTCGCTCGCTCGCGCTCTATTGTCTGTCAGCATAAGCACCGGTAGCCAGCCATTCAGCCATTCAGCCAGCCATTCAGCCCAACGCCATAACAACACTCCCGCCGCTGCTGTCATTTGAAAACAAGCTCCTCTCCTGCTTGGAGCCCAGGCCGCGTTCGCATCCTCGGTCTCACCTGCGTCTCGCTTTCGCCTCAGTGTGCACCGTCTCCGGGTTCGCGCTCCCGTCCTGACGCGCTGGCTGGCTGGCTGGCTGGCTGGCTGGCTGCTGCGGATTCTCACCACCAGTCCCCGGCACCGGCAGGCGGCACTGAAGCGATGATTGGGCCTAGCAGACGATCGCCCCCTCCGTGGATCCCGAGAGACAGCTCATTGGTCAGCACGGCGCGCCGTGCGGCCCAGACAGGCGTCTGACTGGTCGCTCTTTTGTGATCCTGGCCGTGTTAGAAATGTCATTGGTTGGCTGCCGCGTGTGGTGGAGGCTTCCGGACATCTGATTGGATAGTAATTTCCGCGGCGGACTCAGCGAACCCACTCATTGGCTGATAGTAGTGTTGTTGTCTGCTGCTTAACCGAGAGCCATGTTAACTTAAGGAACCAATGACAGTATATTAATTGTCGAAAATGGATTGCATTTCTTTTGAGCTGCCCTTTCAATTTCAACAAGAGCGGTTGAAGCGATGATAGCGAACACCAATGCAGCGCATTCAAAGAAATCTATCTTTTTATTTCCCCCTCATAAACGTATGTGCATGACAATGAGCCAAGAGCAGGAGTGCAGATGGATGACAACGCTGTTACCTCTATCCAAATGAATTGACAGCGTTCGTTTCACAAGTACATCTCCGGTGCAGTGTACTCCACGGAATGCAAGTCAACCTGTGACATGCACTAAAAACACTTTGCTCATTTCAATGCAAATTGTACTCCACGGAATGCAAGTCAACCTGTGACATGCACTAAAAACACTTTGCTCATTTCAATGCAAATTGATGGTGATAAACAAAGCAGCATTTAACCTTGACAATTAACGTCTTTGGAAGGTGGGAGTTTCTGTCGCTTTGTTAACATTATTTTTGTATACATTCCATATTAAAAATACACCGTGATCGCTTATTGAATTTTACACGTACAGTTTATAATGTTCCCAACAAGATGCATAACCAACTAAGTGCCTGTGGACTTCCTGACCTACTTTGCACATTGGAATATTTAATTATTTATTATGAACTTATTGGCACAGTGGTGCGATGCAACAGTAGTATCGCCTTCGTCTGTCTCCTGGATCAACCAACTGCGAATATATTGCTCTAATGACGGAGGAATAAAACACACACTACATGCCTCATTTGTCAGAGTGGAAGGAAGAAACTTTATTTGCACTGCAATGAAAAGTACACTCGCTGTTTATAAGGGGAACGCGACCCCAAGTGGACAACATTAATCATTGCATTAAGAGAGCACTGTACTCAATATTTTTGGGACCTTACACCCAAATTTGCATCCCACGACCTGTGTGTAGATATTAAAAATACAATTTGCATCCTTTATTTCATCTCTGACCCTAAAATGTGATACTTCTTGCCCGGGTGAAAATTCACCTACCGCCACTGAAAAACACGAAGTTAAACAGCACTGCGTGAAATTAGTACTAAACAAATAGACTTCAATTTGACTACATTTCAAATGTCAATAATTAACCCTAACCCTAGTGGCGACGGAAGAGTGACTGAATAGCTGCTATTTTTTTCCTTTACCTTCAGCAGGAGGTGAGATTTTGTGATTCTCTGCACGGGTTTAATCAGGTAGGAGACGATTGAGTTGTCCTTCTGGTGCTTCTGCTGAATTTTCTGTGAACCCATCAGAGAGAGAGAGAGAGAGAGAGAGAGAGAGAGAGAGAGAGAGAGAGAGAGAGAGAGAGAAAGAGAGAGACAGAAAAGCATGTCAGACAAACAAATGTCATCTTCTGTAGTTTCGGTGTGATCACCTTGATCTCTAACTTCCACTCAAGTACTTTACAGCATGCTCCTGTATGCATGCATGACAGAGTTATTTTGATGCAGTCTCTCTTCCCAGGTGTGCCTAAAAGCAGCGGCAGCGGCAGCGGCATCGGCATCGGCAGCAGCAGTAGCAGCATTGTTCCTGGAAATTTCCCAGGGTATCTTCCATGTGTCACATGCGTTGCTCAGACTGCAGCAGTCGCCACGTCATGCAGCCCAATTAACCAATCGGAATCGATCCGGGCTCCTTTTTTCACACTGAATTCGCAGGAAGGGACAGAACGCGTGCCTGAAGGCGGGCTTAATGGCCGAGCCCACAGAGGTGGTTAGGATGCAGTAAAAAAAAAAAAAAAAAAAAAAAAAAAAAAAAAAAAAAAAAAAACGACCGGTGGGGATCATGAATGAGGTGGTTGAAAACCGCGAGACTGGCAAAGGACAGAGAGTCAAAGTGAAGCTTCAGCACGTTGGACAGCTACTGACACCGTCCCTGATGGTTTTGACTTCACCTCACCGTCGGTAGATTTGGCAAAGATTAGATTTCAGGTAAGAATATTGCCGATTGTAATGATGATGTTAGGGGATGATGGGTTAGGGCTGCGCAAGTCATGCGCTTCAATTCATGGACGTACTAAACTGCAGATTGATTGTGTCCATTGTGCTGTCAGTCACGGTTTGCGTCATAGCACAGTGAAACAAACGTGCGTTAGTTTCAGCGTCTGGAGATGTGTGCTCTATTGCAGACTGAGTGATTTCTTTGGCGCATTAGGAGTTCTTACAGTTTACCACAGGAGGGCGCTGCTTCACCAATGTTATCTGTTGGCTAATGAAAACCCACTTGGGGACAATTGACTTCATATTACAAACATTTGACTTTGTTGAAGGATTTTCATCTTACAAGAATTTCAAACGGCCACATGAGCACATGTACAGTCCAATGAGGTGAATGAGAAGAGGCACTCACTAATAAACAGACAGACTATTTGTTGAATGAAGGTTTTAAACACAAATGTAGCTTTGACTGGCTTTAATCAGAATATGCTGTTTTTGATTTCCCTGTGGCACGTGCCGTTGTTGCTTTCAGAGTGCCACCATGCCAGGGAACCTTTCCACAGCCGCATATCCTCCGGTCAACTCCTCGACGGGTACGGCCGCCGCACCTTGGGAAGCGCCGGCCTTCACCGCGGCCGCCCGCTGCCGCGTGGCCGCCACCCTGGTGCTCTTCGTCTTTGCCGCTCTGAGCAACCTGTCGGTGTTGATCAGCGTGCGCTGGGGCCGAGGCTATCGGCTGGCGGCGCACCTGCGTCCGCTCATCGCCAGCTTGGCGTCGGCCGATTTGGTGATGACCTTTGTGGTGATGCCGTTGGACGCCGTTTGGAATATCACCGTGCAGTGGTACGCGGGGGACGCCATGTGCAAGCTGTTGTGTTTCTTGAAACTCTTTGCCATGCATTCGGCGGCGTTCATACTGGTGGTGGTGAGCCTGGACCGATATCGGGCCATTCTCCATCCTCTGGATTCCCTGGATGCTGGGCTGAGGAACAAACGCATGCTGCTGGTGGCCTGGACGCTCAGCTTGTTGCTGGCATCTCCTCAGGTAAGATTGCTTGCTGGGACTTTTCCTCAGCTATACTTGTTGAACAAGCGCTTTCTTGTCAGTCAAAGTTGACAGCTGTAGTAGAATGGAGCATTTTTGAAAGGCTAGTATGAGCGAATTCAGGTTTGCTTACCTGAGAGACACTGTCTTTTGGGGCGGAAGAAGGTTTAGTTTAAAGGTGGAAGATGGTGGAAGACACTTTGTTGCCTCTGTGAAAGAGAGTGGAGCTAAAAATAGTGCTCGTGAGCAGCTTGTTGAAGCTGGGACCAGATCCATCATTGATAGGAGGGAGGGAGGGAGGATCATGGGCTGACAGGGTGCTCGCATTTGGCTTTCCTGAACCTGGAGCGCAAGCACAATAGTTCAACAATGTGCTTGTCACTGTGAAATGTTCTTCACAGGTAAAGAAAAAGAATCACCGCTGTCCTCCAATTCTGGTGTCACATTATTAAGGGACCTCTAGCTACGCTGCGGTGGAAAAAACCAAATCTCGTATCATCCAAAAAAACAACAACAACAACAACACCGTCGGCTTGATGTATCGTGGAGGGAATTACAACTACCCAGTGGCGTTTTCATTTGTTTTGTAGACCGACTAATTGAGGGCAAACCTTCATTAGAGTGGAGGCCCCTATTTGTCAGGTTGGGTGGTTTTCACCTCTGGCTTTTTCGTCAAATGGGGTTTTGTCGCATAGGATTTGGGCTTCTGTCTGTTTCCTGGTTCTTTTTGCGCCTTGTCTTCATTCCCTGGTCCTTCGTTGTGTTATGTTGCCTATTGTCTGTGGCGCTGTTCATCTTGTTTTTGGAATGTAAATGTCTTTTTGAGATTGCCGCGTAGCCAAGCCGACACGCTCCATTGGACGGCCGCTTGTTTCAATAGGGCTGCAGATTGATTGCTGCTGCTGCTTGCGTGCCTTTGGAGAGAGGGAGATGCAAGCCTCATGAATAAGTCAAACAAGAGCACTTTGCCAAGATTGTGGTGTACTTACAGATTAGCGTGTCAATCGTTGCTTGCTTTTGGTGCTCAACTGATGCTGTTCTAACTACTGTACAAGTGCCGCGGGGTTACCTTTGATCCAGCAATCGCGCAAATCGCACAAAGACAACGAGCCCGTTTGCCAAAGAGCTGCCGTTGGCCACAGCTCACATCCGGAAAGTGGCATACTTCCTATTTTCATTGAGCCTGCACATGTAAGACATATTGTCAAAGAGCGGTGCATTAAAAGCCATTTAATGCACAGGAGTGGAGCAAAGAACTGTTGCTTTCAAAGTTCTTTGGCGTTTGTATGCCATAAACAAAGGTGACATTTGTTTCCAGCAAACAAACGACGACTAAGCAAAGTGTTTCCCATGCTTCATCTTGTCACTCTCCTCATTCTCAGCTTTTCATCTTTCGGGCCATTAAGGCAGACGGAGGCAACTTCACTCAGTGCGCCAGCCACGGGAGTTTCCAGCATGGCTGGCAGGAGACGGCATACAACATGTTTCACTTTGTGACACTCTATGTCTTCCCGCTGCTTGTCATGACCTTCTGCTACACAAGCATCCTCACCAAGATCACTGGGCAGATGCACAAGAGCAAAGGTGTGTGTCTGTGTGTCTGTGTGTGTGTGTGTGTGTGTGTGTGTGTGTGTGTGTGTGTGTGTGTGCGTGTGTGTGTGTGTGTGTGTGTGTGTGTGCGTGCGTGCGTGCGTGTGCGGGGCCACCCCCACAGTCAGCCTTGACATTTGACTTGACTTTTGCTCGGTATCTCAAAAGAATCAAATCATGGAGCTCCGTGGAAATGCCGTTAATTGGTTCCAGCCCCTTCAACATTTTTCTTCTGTATTTTTCTAGTAAGGTCATTGTACTCAAAGGATACTTTATGCAGTTCTTACAGACTGATTTAACGCTTGGACCAAGTCAACTATGCTTCTCCTACTCTCCAGATGGTGAGCGATGCCTGCGACGTAGTGGAAAAGACAAGATTCCCAAAGCCCGGATGAAGACCCTCAAGATGACCATAGTCATTGTCAGTTCTTTCGTCATCTGTTGGACCCCTTATTACATTCTGGGGATCTGGTACTGGTTCCAACCGTCCATGATCCAGCACACTCCAGAGTACGTGCACCACATCCTGTTTGTCTTTGGCAACCTGAATACATGCTGCGACCCGATCATCTACGGTTTCTACACCACGTCCTTCCGGGCCGACTTGGCCGACGTGATGGCGTGCTGCCGCCATGGCTGCCGCCGCCGCCGCGCCAAGGGCGACTCGCCACGTTCTGTGGATCGCCTTTCGGCGAGAAACGCCGGAGCCGCTGGGGAGATGGAGTCGGATCTGAGCTCCAACCCACACAGCGGTAACGTCTGATGGCCGGAGAGGCCGGTCACCTCTGATGACTCAAGGGAACATGATGAGATTGGGAACGAAAAGCCCCACTCGTGATAATCGCTGAAAGTGAATATGCTGCAACATTCAGAGCAAGATGATGGCTTCCAACTTCTAAAGCTGTTTTGATGTCATTTGTTTTGCTCTTTCTGGGCATGAAACACACATTTGAAGCGGACTCACCCAATCAGATTGCTGTGATGTCATCAATGTGCTGCTGCATATTTGCATTGGACCTCGGGCTTGCCGCGGGAGCCGCTCATCTCGTTGTTTTTTGTAAGCAAAATGCAATCGAGATGCGCAACTTGATGCAGTTGAAGAGCACTGCCTGAAGCAGTGTTTATAATCATAGTGGTCGTTTTCCTTTTGTCCGAGTCAAGACGTTTTTGCCGTATTTGGGCATTGTGCAAAATGGTTGAAAAGCTTGATTTGGCTCAGGACTGTCCGAAATATGGCACTTGATATGAGCTGAGTGATATTATACGAGCCCCCCCCCCCCCAAATGCAGATACTGAAGTATTTTTAGAACAAATTGTATAACCTTGCATGATTGTGAATGAACTCAACGTAATATTTAATACTCATTGGTCACTAGACAGTGTTTATGATTGTAGCGATTGGCCAGAAATAGACAGTAGAGTACAGTACAGTACTTGTATGCTCCAAATACGTGATGTGCAATTTCTAATTTGCCGACTATCAAATAACGTGCGTGTACGCCAACAGAACAATAAAAGTGATGTCAAACATATGCTGCTTGCTTTGTCTGTGGAATGTTGAGAGACTTGAACAACTGCAGAAATGAATCAAAAATGTCTTTATTTGGTTCTAGGCATGTTGGAATATGAGAAATGTTAAGTGCAGACATTCAGAGAAATTTGCAGACAGAACAGAGACCAAGCCATACCAATAGGAATGAACTAGAATCTTTTTTTTGTTTTTTTTAATATGGGTCTATTCAATGGATTTCATCTGACTTTTTACGTCATAGAAATGAAGTTGCGGCCGTGAAGTTGAATCTTGCATCGAGCCTTAACAATAAATAAATAAATAACAAGGATCTGTCCTCACATGATATGACGCCACGAAGGTCCGTCGTCCACACTAACAAATGTAATTGGTGGGGAAAAATGTCATCATCATTGTGAGCTAGGACTAAACCAAATCACAGCTTGGCCTCGGTTCCCTGCTACAGCTTTTCTCCAGTCTGCTCTCTCCATTTCCACCTTTCCCTTCCCTTATTATTATGGTCAAAGACCTCTGTGACAACGGGTTAAAGCTTTTTCGTAAATCTTGGACAGCTTAGAGAACAAAGAAGCACTTATAGAAATATTAAAGCATCATTTCTCCTTGGTACTATATATATATATATAGCAGCCTGTTTCTACTTGCTAACAATTTCTTTCCTACTAGTAGATGGTTGTTTCAGGACAGGAGGTGAGTTTGGCTACAGACAAAAAAACTCACCCTGCTCAGAAAGCACCATTTTGCAATCCTACCGACGAAAAAAATCAAAAAAATCATCAGCAATTCATCATATGTAGCAAATCTAATCATCAGAACAACAGTTAAAAAAAAACATTCAAAAATATGAACATTTGTTTTGGCAGCTTTTCCTCTTTAACAAGAAGGATGAAAAATATTGACTATGAACAGAAACAGTATAAAGGCTTTTCCTTGTTACAAAACTATCTTGACCACTATCACGCTAACAAAAACACATCTTCCATTCACATTGTTTTTTTTTTTTGGTATCTTGTCAGTTGAACAACTCGGGTATGTTAGAAAAGAGACAAGGTGAGGCATTTCATTCAAAATTGCCCTGCTTCGTGTCAATCTTTAAAAGTTATAAAAGGATAAGAAAGACTTGCAACAGATCGAGACAACTCACTTCAGTCAATTTTGCTCACGGATGTAGTTCCAAAAGAAATATTGACTAGTAACGAGGAGAGTGGTGTCTCGTTGCTGTGGCAACCCTACATAATTGCAATCAATGTTGGCGGACAAGACCAAATTCCTCAATCGGGACTACCAGACTCCAATATCTAGCGACTGCACAAAAGCACTCGTTCATTTATGAATTTGTTTTGAAAAATGGGAAATCTCTTTGTATGCTGCAGCCCACAAATAGTTTCTCATGTTTCTGTGCTTTGGTTGTGAGGAAGTATAAAACGTATTTGGTTACATATTTCTCCGCGCCATCGAAATATTTGGCAAGAAATTCTGACTACGTATACGTATGTTGACATCTTCCAGAATATGACATTTTCATTTGGTCACTTTCAAACGGTTTGGATTTAGCAAGATAGCTCCGTGTTCAAAAATGTGGTATGAAATAATAAACAATAGCTTTCTTTCTTTTTTTTTGGCTTGGCTTGGGTTGAGTTGAGTTGAGTTAAAGCAAGGCAGGTGACTATTTTATACAAAAAGAAGAAAATTAAGAAAACCATCAAAATGTCTCAAAACAACGTCTTTGGGTGTCATTTAGCTTGGTTTTCATTTTTGGATAGGCTGACATGGTGAAACGCAAAAAGCCTAGTCCGTGCGCGTGCGCGCGTGAGTTCAGGCACCAAGTCTCACCTTGGAAATTCTTCAGCCGACCGCCCGCCCGCCAGTTCGGTACCATCGAGGGCCCCGGAGTAACCAAATTTGGCATCTGGAGAGCAAACTCTGCAGCCGGGCCGTTTGGTAAATATTTGTCTGAGGTTGGTTCCGTTTGGGTTCTTCTGGAAAAAAGATCTGAAAAGGTGGTCGGTCGTCATGGCTGTAATTCCGTGCGCAAATCCAATTCTCCTCTGATGTCAGATCAGAAGAAATGAACATTTGCATCACAAGTGGACACAAAAAAGAAGGCCTGAGGTGAGCAATTCCAGTTTTGGCCTGCAGTGCTTTCTCTCCACGGTGGTCGACCCATTGAGCTCTCTCTGGACTGGACTGGCCTGGCCTGGCCTGGCCTGGCCTGGCCTGGCCTGGCCTGGCACGCTGGCATTGGCACTGGTCAAACACAAATTCAACGGAATGGCTTTTTTTTTTTTTTTTTTTTTTTGGGAGGGTGGGGGGTGAGGTAGGTTGGCACAGGCAACATTAATGTTGTTCTCAACTATGGCTCAGGTATTGTGAGGTAGCTTTCTTTGGAGGTGTGCAAGGTTTTGTTTGTTTGTTTGTTTTTAAAAATGGCGTCCGCATCATGGCTAACCATGACGCTGTGACCTCGGTAAGGCTTTCGCAAAGGCCGCTATGTTTCTTCCCGTCTTATTGCAGACAAACTGAAGGCAAAGTCAAGAGTTCTGTCACAACAGATTATTGGGAACGTCACGTCAGTCAGGTGTGGTGGATATTTGGCTTGCTTTTTGTCTACACCATCACATGCTGGCGTGCTGGGCGAGATTTGAGGAATATAAAACATTTTGGTTATAGAACATTCTCCCACGAGCAAGCTGATGTGACGCGCATTTAGAAAGTGACAGGACCAAATCTGGAGTGACAATACTCTGTAAAGGCTTTTTGTCGACATGCACTTATGCTTGTACGCGGGCAATCAAGGCAATACGCTTTGGTTTGACATATTAAAGTTTAGCTTAGTTGCAAATAACTGGGGAAAAGGGGGGGGGGGGGGGGATGGGGTGAGGGAGGGGGCTGTTTGACCAGCGCTAGCCTGTGCCGGTGCCAGGAAGACCCGATGAGTGTTGCTCAATGACCACTTGGCACTGCGCCGGGCAAATTGGCTGCTGCTGACAGTGAGGAGAGAAGACAAGGCATTAGATAGAGAAGAGAGCAGGAGAGTTCTCCAAAAGCATGTCAGAAGTGGCCCTTCCTTCCTTCCCTCCTTCCTTCCCTTCTGCACTTCTTTTTGCTGAAAGCTACCTGAGGCACTGGCTCCATCCTGGCCGGGTTTGTTGCCTCCTTGTGGATGCCATTGTGGCCTGTGTTGTCACTTGGCACGGCCCAACTGTCCTGAGTCCCTTTAGCGCAAAACAAACTGCAAACACATTCCAGGAATGAATACAGAGCTGCACCATTTGAGCAAAGATTGATCCCAATCTGACCTGCGGCGATATCCAAACATGAGGAAGATGACGCAGAAGATGATGCAGGCGGTACCGATGTGGATGCCAATGACAATGCTGCCCAGAGAGGCTTCTCCGTCCCTGCACTGGCACGGCGCGTTCTCGCCTGCAGGTAACATTTCATCTTGTACTGCTTTGTCACGCTTTGCTCCGGCTG
This sequence comes from Syngnathus scovelli, assembly GCF_024217435.2. Classification (NCBI taxonomy): domain Eukaryota; kingdom Metazoa; phylum Chordata; class Actinopteri; order Syngnathiformes; family Syngnathidae; genus Syngnathus; species Syngnathus scovelli. Next base: position 439,338 of record NC_090865.1, read on the forward strand.
TAGGAAGGCGTGGCCTGGCCCGGCCTGGCCTGGCCTGGCCTGGCCTGGCGCGGCCTGGCCTGGCCTGGCCTGGCCTGGCCTGGCCTGGCCTGGCCTGGCCTGGCGTGCGACTCACCAGTGTTTTGGGCACTTGTGCCTTCATCTGCCAACGACACCAGCCTCTTGGTGCACTCGCTCTCCCCGTTTCCATTGTAGGCCACCAGTTTGACTTCATACACGCCACCCGATTCTGAAAGTGAATTTGAGATCCTTTTTCAATTGTAGCAATATTTGAAATACGATCCCACCCTTTTATTGGTCAAATGGAATGAACCCAAACCGCATTGTAAACACTAGCACAATGTTATTCAAGAGACGTGTCACAATGAAATCCACGCAAGCAGAGCGAGACCTTTGACACTCCAGAGCAGAGCACTTTGCAACATTGTCTATTATTGATTCCAGACTGGAGATGACAGCGTTTCATGGCATGGCATCAATCGGCTCCATCAGTGAGCCAGGCACACGCCATGATTCCCTTTGGTCATAATCTCCGGCCTCGTTTCCAGGCCCATCTCGAGCAGTTAGAGGGTGAAGCGATGAGGAGCATACTTTCATTGTTCACACTTGACTCATATATTGTCGCATCATTTACTATTGTGTTTGCATTATTATCCCAGTAAGTGTTGTTTTTAATTGATTAAGAAATGTATACACAAAATGAAACCTCATTGAAAATTCCAACTCCATTTTTTCGGTTTTATCCATACCTCTCTGACAGCAGCATCAAATGATTTGATGCAGCACCTCATGACATGATCATTTGTGCCTATTATGGATGCCACTAGGTCTGCGATCAAATAAGGATTGCCTGCACAGTGCAGCAGGTGCTGTTTCGCACTCGTTGTTATGGGAACAGCGAGCGAGTGGTGAGCAAATTCAGAGAAATGCTGCATGCAGAAAAGAAGGGAAAAGGAATCTTCCAAAAATAATGACGTATCAATTCAACGTATCAGTTTTGGACAAGTGTCCATTAGACTAGACAGGCACGTACCCAGGTTTGATAGAACGTGGGCATTGACGTGACAGGGCAGCTGGATGGGTCCCTGGAAATCAGCATTGGGGACCCGGCGGTAGGACAGCCTGAAGCCTTCGGCTCTGCCGGCCTTACTGGGCAGCTCCCACAGTACCTGGACAGCGCTGGAGTTCAACACCTTGGTGAAGAAGGTCGGCGTTGTCGGCACTTGAAAGGATGAGGCGGAGAAGAACGCAAATGAGCAAATGCAATGGGATCGCACGCAAGCTGGAATGGAAGAAGGATTAAATCAATCTCATATTTGCTTCAAGTAATACATAATCCAATAAAAAAGACATTGAATCCAATTGTGAAGATCAGCAAAGAGGCAAAGCTGCTTGAATGGAATAAATACCAGTCCGAAGGAATACCAGTCAGTGTCCTTACCGCCACCCAGTGTTGTTGCCACCACAGTGCGAGACTGCTGACTTGCTCCGAGTGGTGAATAAGCCTTCAGATAAAGGGAGTAGGTGGTGGCTGGCTCCAGGTTGTTCACATCATGCTGAAAGGCCCCTTTGCTGATGGCTTCTTGCAGCTCCAAAGCATCTGGCTCTAGAACCCCCCCCCCCCACACACACACACACACGCAGCAGCAGCAGCAGGTTAGTATTAAAGAGGAATAAATATTGACAAAGGTTTTTGGTGGTGCCACATACATACGCACCTCCTATTTTGCGGATATGCAGCACGTATCCAATAATGCCCTCAGTGACTTCAGCGGGCGGTTGGCTCCATGCGATTTGCAAAGCGGTGGTGGACAGCACGCTAGCGCTGAGGCCTTCGGGAGCGGCGGGCAAGTCTTTGGCTTGGGCCACGGCCAGTCGGGCGCTGGCCTGGTTGGTGCCGGCGCTGTTCTCGGCGATGCACTGGTAGATGGCCTCGTCCTCGGCGCCGATACGAGTCAGAGCCAGGGTACTGCGGAGGTGACGCGCAGCCTGATCAGTTTACACGCAAGCGAAAAGGTGGATAGAATAACATGCAGTCGGATAGTGCTCCTTACTGCGAGAGTCCTCCCACGTCATCACAAATAGCACTTGATTTACCTCCTCAAGATACAAAGGAATTTCTTCTAGCTCGCTCGTTCAAAATTTGCAAGGCCAAAATGTAAAGGTCAAAGAATGTCAAGGACACCAAATCAATGCCACGATAGCACTAAAAATAGATATTCTTTCCTGAGGGTGTCTATTTGTCGTATTGTATCGATTGTATTGTGGGGAGCTCATCCGTTCTCTTTAAGGCAACCGCTGCAGTATTGAAAAGAACCAAAAGGCTTTATGGAGAGCTATGAAACACTTGGGAGGTATTTTCTGTCCCAATATGACATTTGAAATAATCCACAAACAGCTTATTGCGCAATGTATACCTCTCCCGAGACAAGTGCAGCTACAGTAAAAGTGAATTGAATACGAATCATATCACACGATGGCCCATCACATGTTTCTAAAAAACATGAATAATTAATAGGGGTGGCGCTCTAAAAATACTGCAAGCGCTCCATTTTTCATCATGTTGGCATATCAATTGCCGACGATAGAATATAGAATGTATAAATAGAAAACATACGATATCTCACAATTCCTTTAAATGTGATTGGACTGATATGAAATCATTGAAAGAGGAGAAAAGGTCACATAAGATGAGCAGTGATAGTGACATGGCTTTACGTTGGCTGTGCAAAGGCGCCACCTTGTGGTGGGCCTCAGGCTTGGCAAACGACTCTTTGTAGCCAATGCACATTAGCACACGTAATGACATGACATGACATGACATGACGTGTCTACCTGTTGTTATTGGTCAACTTCACGTTGTGTCCAGGCATCAAAACCTTGCCGTTCTTCAGCCAGATGAGGTGAGGCTCGGGGACACCCTGTGCCACGCAAGTAAACACGGCACTGCCCCCTGCTGGTTTGGAAACTGACTGAGGCCACTGAAGGAACTCTGGAGGCGCTGTGGAGTGGAGGGAGGAGGTTAAATAAAGACAAAGAAAGAACTTTTTTCGACATTTTTCAACTTAACGTATTGCTGTTTAATTATGTAGAAGAGTACAAAAAAAGTAAACAATATTTCTTGTGAGAACAAACCACCTCCCTCGTGCACATACTGAACAGATGCAGAGGACTATTCTTCCAACACATTGCAATTTTGCCATCACAATAGACGTGCATATTAATGCACGGCTCCCTTTAAGCTTTTTTAAGCCCCTCCCAAAGCTCAGCATCTCATTGATGGGCTGATCTCCCATCCGCAGTGACCTCCCCAACCCCAAATTTGTGTCAACAAGATGCCCGATTTAATCAAGACATTCATCGGGGATTCTGACCTTTTTGTTTAGCTTCATCTCTTTGATTTTTTCCCCCTCATTTCTCAGCGCCTTAAAAGGAGTGATGTGTGGCCCTCTGCATGTTTGCATGTTCCTAAAATAGTTGCTCACCACATGTATTTGTCTATGTACTGAATGCAAAGACTAAACACGTCTCCAAAATGTCTGAAGTTCAATTCTTTGTTTTAATCAGCCCCTCCACTGCCCGCCCTTATGCGCGGTCATCATGCATCAAGAGGGGAGAGCTGTCCACCTCTCGGTCTGTTCATCTGTCCCAACGTCATGTTAGAAATTGTCAGGCGTCCTCAGCTGACTGCATACGGGTCGGGTCGATCCGTAGCGCGTATTGATCAGTGATTCTGTTGACCTTGAGTTTTAGCGCAGCTCATAAATCTTGCCGCCTTTTCCTTTGTTTGCATTCAGACATCTTTCCGTTGTCGTGCAAAGCACCTTTTCTTCATTTTCCTCCTTATGATGATTCATGATTGAAAAAAAATCAAAAGGAAAGCCTTCCCCAATCATTTAAACGAATGAATATTAGAGACAATTTGGAATTCAGTTTTTATTCGTTTTCAGAGTGCGTTGATTAGTTTCATATTAGTTGATTTTTTTTTATTGGTTTTAGTGTTCGTTTTTCTTTTTTTGAGATCATAAAAGGGGATGAGTTCCTGGTGTGGGAAAGTTGCTGATGTTGATATAATTTATGAGAAGTGAAGGCCTTTGTGGCATCTGCATGATAAAAGATCTGCATATCTTTTTTGGAGGACTTTGCGGACAAAACCAGAGGGAGGGGGGGGGGGGGGGAGGTTATGAGACAGAGGGAGTCTGGGGATTTTTTTTTTCTAAACACGATTCTATAAATTGGCTGGCCGTCTTTTGTGTCTCCCCCTAAAATGGCGGTGACACCCCGGTCACCACGGCGCTCCCCCTTGTGGGATGCTATCCATCTTCCAAGCCTCCATAATTAACTAAGAGACCCCCCCCCCCTCCTCCTTTCTCTTTTCATTTCAATGTCCGTCCCCCAGCTCAACCGTTTTCACACTATCATGCCCCCAGTCCTCCTGTCGGGGTTAGAGGTCAGAGGTCGCAGATCAGCGGTAACACCCCTTCCCCTTTTTCTCCTAATCCATGCGCGGCGTATTGACAATTTCGTCATCCCCCGTTTTTCGCTTTTTGTTCCATCTCCCCCGAGCGACCGTGGCCGTGAACGCGCTGGTGTGAAAGCTGTCTGCTGAAATCCCACGGAAGTTGATTCTGGATGGCGTGAGATACTATGTTGTAAAGTTGCAGACGCTCAATGTGTTTAGTTGTAAACTCAGGAAGCTACATTGTGCTCAGCATTATTAACAGATGTCCACGGCTCCTTATTGTCTATCAACCAAGTGAGAAACCAGATCAATACATTAATGAATATATTAGAGATGAACTCAATTCTCTCTATACTACACCAGAGGCCCCTGCCAATCACTTTAAGGGGGGGGGGGGGGGAGTATTGATTAATATGAGCGTTGGACGCAACATCAACTGAGGGAGGAATGATGGCAAAGCTGAATCGGATTAATATAGATTCACGTGACAAAAATGATGAGGAACATCATGTTTGGAATGGAATCATCTGTATCAGCAATTCCAGACTTTAGAAATGTAATCATGTTCCGCTTTGAGAAGTATTTCTTTAACAATGCGTATCATGAGTTTTTTCTCTCAAGTTCTCAACTATGATGCCTTTAGAATACATTTATGGGTTGGTGGTGTTAGGGGGCTGCTGCTCCAGACAGCCGCCCCCGCTGAGGAGTCAGGGGCAAAGGTGGGAAGAAAGGGTGGAGCTTTGCTATTGACCCTCTCCTTCCCTTTCACTCGCTGCCGCTGCAAATTAACATGGCCAAGTACACACACGCACACACGCGCGCACACACACGGGTCGGGTCGCAGATGCGCCAGTCAATTATCAAAGGTGGCCATGGAAGCTGAGGGTGAGGCTGACGACACACCTCAAATTCACAGCTCGTTTATTTTTGCATGATTATTTCTTATTTGTATTTTATTTTTCTGAACCGCTATTTTTCAGAGAATTGACCTGTCATGAAATTCAATGAATACTGTGGAGTCATGGTCTAACTAAGGTTTGAAAAATACAAATGCTTGGACCTCATGGAGTGACTCTACATGATCTAGTTGCACCTACCTTGTACCACAAGTCTGCCAAGCGCCGTTCGTCTCATCCTGGTGCCCGGCCGGTTGGCAGCGCACACGTACACACCAGAGTGCTGCAGAGAAACGTCTGAGATCATCAGGTTCCCCGTTCCAAGAACCTGGATACCTTCGACTCCGATGGAGCGTCCGTCTGATGGAGTGAAAAAGCAAAGCGGCTTTGGAAAATCCACACCCGCTTCCAAGTATGTTTGAGTGGTGTTACCTAGTCTGCTCCAGGAAACGATGGGCTTGGGGTTTCCTGTGGCAATGCACTCTAAAATGGCCGTCTGATGGACAGTGATGGTTAGATTCTGAGGCCCTGACAGGATGACTGGCTCCTTGTAGATTCTTGAGGTTCCGCCTAAAAAAACATACGCTATATCTTGCACGTACCATATGCGCGGCGTGCCATCGTTGCACATCCACCTACCGGTGACGTTGAGAAGGGCCTCGTGGCTATAGCGAGTGTTTGCAATGTTGGTGGCGACACAACGGAAGACCCCGACATCGGCCTGTCTCACAGCCGTCACCTGAAGGATCCCCATGGGGAGAAGAGTGTACCTGCGTGGAGATGTGAAAAAAGTGACCTGTGATCACAACCTGTGTGTGCGTGCGTGCGTACCTGTTGTCAGTGGTGCTAAGGGGCACTCTGTCTTTCTCCCAGGTAATGTTGGCCTCAGGTATTCCAGAGATCTGACACTGGAAGCGTGCAACACCTCCCTCATCTACTGCCATGGACATCGGGTGGGTGTGGAACTTGGGAAGAGCTGACAAAGGGAAGACAGACATCCAAGTGCCATCACAAATGATGTCAAGTTGACTCTTTTTGTTCATGACGAGATAAGAGCTAGAATGAGCAAGATAACCTTTCCGCTTGCTTGGCTCCCGTAAAGGTTTTCCCATGACTTAATGGATACGAGCGGAGTACGGCAACAAATTAGAGATCACCATGGAGACTCATTACACGGAGGTACGACAAGGTTGCAATAACTCTGGTAGATTAGCCATAAAGATGGCTTTTTATTGCTGTGACCCAAGTGGGGGCAGGGCAGGGAGGGAGGACACCGTACGGAGGTAGCAAAGACGGGAACAGACACTTACACGCCAAAAGGACTTTGGCCTTGCGGCTGACCAGCATGCCGTAGCGATTCTGAGCGGCGCAGTCGTACTCGCCCGTATCGGGGTCGCTGCCTTCTTTGCGTTTCTGGAAGTTGTCGATCAACAGGGTGCCGTTGGGCAGCACCCGAAGCCTGGAATTGGCGCTCAAAGGCAGCCCGTTCTTACGCCAGCTAATGTGGACGGGCTCCTGGCCCTGCACGCTGCAGTCCAACATGAGCGGGCGATCCCTCACCGCAATCACGTCTCGGGGTTCTTGCAGGAAAGACAGCTCAGAGGCCGAGCAGGCACCTGGGGAAAAACAAGGACATGGTCATTCTCCTCCTACTGTGGAAAATCAATCCTCGTTAAAAACAACAACAACAACCTCACGTTATTACTTTTATTTGACACGTTTAAATAAATAATAATCCTCCCATCATCCAATTTTACTTTGATTACAGTTTGGGAATAACATCTCGATCCAAACTTCAACAAAGGAAAGCAATGTCAAATTGCAAGACAACCACATTGAACGCTTTGCTGGATGATTTGTTGCATCCATCACTTTTGCCACAAAAGAGCCAGAATGCCATCCATGCATGGAGGGCAACAATGCCTAAAAGCGGCGAGGGTCGCGGAGGTCAAGTTTAGGAGAACGTCTGTCTATACAACAAGGGGCCTCGCGCCCGCCACAATGCTGCTGTGACTGTGGTTATTTGCGCCCAGCCCCCCCAGCAAACTTTCTTGTCAACTAGCACGCATGCACTCACGCATAAGGGCACGGCACCATCTGCCCCCTTCTTATGCATGCCCTCCGCCCTCCCCTCCCCTCCCCTCCCTCCTCGCCATCCTTTCAGATCCATCCGAGAGGTGACTTTCCCATGCCACCAGATCTCCTCCATCGCACCCGCGCGCCCTTTTGGCCGCGACCTCCCTGGGCATTTTCTCTCCGCATTAACGTGCTAATGACCTCATATGCAAAAGAGCGGCTGGCGTCGTCGCCTTCCCAGCTGCCAAGCTGGAACAATGGCAGACTGCCCTTGAACCCGCACAATGCCCGATCAGTGTCACGACCAAAGGCACCCCTCCCTTCAAATGTCAATGTCGTCCAGACGCCACGCAAGACAAAGCCGTTTGCGGCTGAACTTGACTCTGGATGCGTTTCGGTCGTCAGTAGGGTGAACATACATAGGTAGGTGCAACGAATGAAGACGCTTTGCACCACGCAAAAACAAATTCAAATCCAAATCTAACGGCAGCAGTCGTTGGTGCGATTGAAAATGACATTTTCAGCCATTTGGCAAACATTGCTACGAGAAGCTTGGCCCCTGTCATCGAAACAGAAAGATTTCTTTTCTCATTTGATAATGAATAACTCTAAGATCGATGAATACGTTTGCACCCATATACGTACGATCCATAGAAATGTGCATCAAAGAACAGTTCGAACAGCGCTTCAAGAACCGTGAAGCTTCCCTGCAGGTTCAACACGATTGTCCCTCCTTCTCCAGATCTGCGTCATTGCTGGGACTAATGTGTCACATCATGACACGAGCATCTGCCCCCTCCATCTAATGAGAAATGTCCCCGAGCACAATCGGGCTGTCCCCCACCCAATCAGCTGAGCTGAGCTGAGCTGAGCTGAGCTGAGATGGGCCCAGCTGATGAAATTCAATGCATTTTGTGGCTTAGGGTGGATGGGGGAAAGGGCCTACAATCACACTTGCTGGAGACTGACGGACGGGATCATCAACAAGGTCACTTTTTCGGGGGGGTGCGTTATCCCCATTTCAAGTGCATCTTAATGAGCCTGACAACACATGGTGTTTGGCCGTGGCTATTTTACACGAGTAGAAGACTCCTTGCTTTGATTGTAAAGTAAGCGGATGGGAAAATGTTGCGTTGATTGTCGCTTTGTTTTCTTTCCAGATGGAAGCTTCAAATCAAGCCATTTTCAATATCGTCGGGGAAGGACTAATAATGAGATTTTATTAAGGGAGGGGGTTGTCCGGCAACCCCCCACACGAGCACCCTGTGTCTGTAACCTGGAGCCCCTCGGGGTCATGAGAGAGTCAGAAGCGTCGAGGATGGATGTATGGAATGGAATGGAGTGGAATGGAATGGAATGGAATGGAATGGCATGGGGGAGGTACGGAAGATGTGGCCAGACTCCCGCATCTGCTATTGTTTGGCCCACCGCTGCCCGTGAACTTCACACATTTGTCCATCGCTCCAAGTCTTGGGATCAAATTTTCAGATGTGCCGTTTTTGATTCGGCATCATTCCAACTGTCGTCCATGACATACATACATCTTCCTTTGAGGAAAACAAGTGGCCGGATGAATGGGCATGAAATGCATCACCCCAGGGCTTCTTTTTTGATTCACTCCAAGGGAGTTGAAGTCTTGTCGCCGCGAGGCTTTTACCAACCACTATGTTGTGCAAACACGCTTCAAGCTTTTGTCACTGCTGTGGGGGGTCTGTCACGGATCTTTTCCACAGTCTCATTCATAACAATTTAAATGGAGGCCAAGTTCAGTGTCTGAAAGAGTCACTTCAAGGCTAACACTTTCAAAATGTCTTCTGAAATGACTTATTGGAGCTCCACTCACAAAAGCCTAGAATATGTTGAAGCTTAAGCGTTTTGGAAAACTTTGCATTAGCAAGAGTCAAAAGCGGTGACTATTGAATGTGGACCCAAATTCACATTCAAAATCTAAACCATAGGTGTGAGGGCCTGATACGGCCCGCCACATCATTTTATGTGGCCCGCAAAACAAGTTGACTTTGTGACAAATTGTCTTCACTTTTAAAAAAATAGAGACATTGCAACTAATGATGAGTTTGTTTACAAATAGGGATGTTAGCATTTAGGCTTTAAAGTCACGACATTGTGTCCCTGCTGTGGATTAAATTAAGGGGTGCTTCTGCTGGCCCGCCCACTCTAGCGTGGTGGACACGGCCATGGGCAGCTTTCGGCAGATTACCTCCTCACTCACACATGTTTAATAAAGTCTCAATCTGAGCGCAGATTGGCGCTCGCCCGCCCGCTCGTCTTATTGTGTGACGGTGAGGTCAAGGAAGACAGTGGAAAAGGGCAGGCAGCCTATTGTGTCCATGGCGACCACCCCTACTGCTGGCCAGGACGAGCCTACCCCCTTCTGCACAGGTCAAAGGTTATTGACTTGAACCCTTCATTAAAGACGGAGCCTCCCACACCGTCTGCCCAGCACCCGTCCGTCCGTCCGTCCGTCCGTCCGTCCGCCCGCCCGCACCCCTGATGCAAATTTGGGGGGAGGGTTGGGTGAAACAACACCATCAAGATGACCACGGAAAGGTCGCGATTCGGACTCATCCCTTTTTATGGCTGGTTTTGCTACTTTGGACCTGTTCTGGTCAATCAACTCCCTCCAGTCACAGGTGTATCTCCTTGCCACTTTGCTTGAATTTTCTTCTCTAGTTTCTTTTAGTCCTGCTTGGTTCCTTTGGTGAGCCCAGACCCAGTTGGAGCCTCCAAGTTCAAGAAATGCTTCCATTGTTTTGCACTACAAGAGTTTTGTCTGATCCCACTTGTGTTGCCCCATAAGTCAAAGTTCTTCCGTGTGACTTCTTGCACTCTAAAGTGCTCGTTTGGTGTGTGCATTGAGGATGAAGCAGCTATTGAGTAAATCTGCCAAACATTTCAAATAGATCGGTCAGTGTTTGCTGACAATATCTATGCTAGCAAGTGAGGAAAAGAAATGCTCAAGTAGGATCTTCAAAGCAAACGAAAACAATTGAAGCATTGATGCAATCCTTGTTTCAAAGTTGAGGCAGGTGCATTAGGGCAAGTCCCATTACACTAGCGATAGTTGAAGCACAACAACAACAACAACAACAAAAGATAAAGTCTACTTACTCAAACATAACAAAGCTGTCAGGGCAGAGAGCAATAATATTCTTGGTTTCATTTTGGTTTTCTTCACGCCAGTCTCTATTAAGTCAAAGCTTCGGCTTTTCCAAACTCTTCAAGGGAAAAAGGTAATCCGGATGAAAATAGGAACTCTTCTGCCTCCACTAAGTATTCTTTGGTTAGTAAGCTAAAAAGTGTGTAATTCTATGACTAAAGCATTTCTATTCTTTTGAATTGACGGTCCAGTGACGGGCCCTGCGCAAGGCTGCTGGTCATGTCCAAAGCCACTCTGATCGGAGAATAGTGAGAGGATGGATGACACCTCAGCCTGGATGGGGCTCATTAGTTATTCCGCCTCATTGTTGCCACTGAGCGGACAATGATGCAGCGCCCCATGGCAGGTTGGTCTCTTCTGGACCAATGGCAGCCCAGGGGTTTATGGAGGGAGGGAGGGAGGAAGGGGCGGTGGCTCGCTCGCTCGCTCGCTCGCTCAGCCTGGGAGGCATGATTGATATTCATTTCAATTGAGAGCTGCTGGCCACCTACTGCCTGATGGACCAGCTGTGGCCTGAGCTGGACACGCTGCTCACCGGAGCTGCTTTTATTCTGATTGGCTGACCTGGAAAACGGCATGCTTCTGCAACACAGTAGTCCTACTCAAGACATTTTTAAAAATTCATCTGTGATTTATTCTCACCTGCATTTTGGGTGACTGCATTTCATGCCTTGCTCCCCTCTAGCGGTTAGAATCTGAAATGGCAGTTTCTCGAGCAGCATAGTAGAAAATGCGCATCATAAAACATTTTCCTTTTCATAACCTAACGTTATTAAATAGTATCTCAAAAGCTATTAAAGATATGTTTGAAAACGTTTTATTTCAATTAAATTGGAAAACAGGTTTGATGAAAATTCGTCAGACTTTTTTGGTTTTAAAATTGTGAATTAATTTTAACGTTACAACAAGTTTGAGAGGTCAAATTGGACGGATGACATCATATTTTGGGCCCTCGGTGGCAAGTAGCTCAACCCAACCCAACCCAACCCAACCCACATGTGACGTATACTGTCATGTGACCGACCAGGAAGGGCAGGATTTTTTTGGGACGGCAAGAGGAAAACATAACGCCTATGTGTTCTCGCACAGCCAAATAAGCAAGTATTATCCGTAATGTATATTATTCAACATGTTTCTAAAGCAATATTGCGTAGAACAGGTTTGAAGATGATATCTAATGTCAAATGAATGATTTTGTGATTTTTAGCTTCACGTAGCTACGATGCTAACAGCTGAGCAGGGCTACGCAACTTTGCCTTAATCCACAGCAGTAGCAGTGTCGATCCGTTTGAGGAGCACACTTGTGATAGCTGGGCCTCGGCGCTTGTTCGATTATTCACACCACTAGTTCTCAGCGTGGCCGGAAAAATCTCATGTGCGTGTTTAGATATTTGGTTCGGTCATTTAGTGAGGCATTAGCTGGCGAACTGGTCAACTAGCGCTAGTTCATCAATGTTCGCTGACCTCATTCCAAGGCCAATTAAGTTACACAATCCTAATGATGCCAGTCGTTACTATCCGTTTGTGCTTTGCTCATTGTGCTTCCACCCATCAACAGCCACGACCGAACAGAAATATGTACAGTAGTTCTTAACATGGCTTTCATTTTGTGTGCAGCCAACATTTCAAGCCATCCGGTTCTTGGAGAGACAACATGTCGTACGGTCAAGGAGACAGTTATCGCGCAGTCCCTCGGGATTTCACTAGCCTCATCCAGACATGTACCTCCAATATACAGAAGATCACGCAAAACAGTAAGTCCTGCAAATATGCCGCTCTTGCTGAAACTGGCAACGTATATGTCAGGATGGCGACCGCATGATCATTGAGTGAGAATTGAAATTCAGGTAATCTGGTGGTTTTCAGACATGGCCGCTGAGTTCATGTCTAGAGTTCAAATAAAGACAGGAGGGCCTTTGTTTTCTCCCAATGAACAGAAAGTGGGCCATGTGATGTGACCGTCACATGCTTCTTAAGCCACTTGCTCGCTGGCTTCCCGCTAAATCGTCTCATCGGAGGCGTTACGGCAGAGATGAATTTGCTCGCTGCTTTGAGACAGAACTGACAGAAGCGAGACGCTCGGCGCTGTCTTCATCGCTGCGTGTCATCGTCTCAGAGCTGCTCGATGAAAGTTCAAAATACAATCCCTATTTAGATACTTTGATGTGAGCGCAGCAGCGTTCTAACCCTAACCTAAGTTGTAAATGTGATGAGTAGTCCCAAATCCTGCCTGAAACCAAGTGACAGCTTTTGACAGGCTGAACTCGACCTTGAACGTGTTGAAAGCACTTTTGTCTCCAGAGTCACCTTCATTTGATCTCTTTCCTCTGACAGCCGCTCAGATCAAGAACATGGTGAGCCAGTTGGGAACCAGGCAGGACAACAGTGAACTTCAGGATCGCCTGTATGTACAAAACACATACATACACATACGTATACGCAGTACTGTATCTTGCAATTAGATTCTTTTCCCAATCATTCAGACTTGTCATGTCATGTCATGTGACGTACACGAAACACACTGAGGCAGTTTGACTTTAATAATCCAAACTCAAATTCCATAGAAGGACCTCAAGGGTTTTCAGCACAAGATGAATTCAATGGTATCATTCTTCAAAACATGATGTCGTGATAGAAGCTTTCTTTTGAACGGCAAACTTTTTCTGTTTCCACAGTCAGCAGATCCAACACTACACCAACCAGCTTGCAAAAGAAACCAACAAGCACCTGAAGGAGTTGGGCTCTGTTCCTTTGCCAGCATCACCCTCAGAGCAAGTTAGTCGCGGAGAGCACGCTCATCTTGTCGCCCTTTACAGTCACTTCTGGACTTAACGCTAACAATGATCAGTCATGTTTGCCTTCATACAGAGCGCAATGCTCGTCACTGAGCTCGTGGCGTTGTCCGAATTTCATATCATAACTGCGCCATCTTTTCTTCCTCCCTTGGCTCCGCCGTGTCCAGAGGCAGCAGAAGATTCAGCGGGAACGGCTGATGAATGAGTTCTCGGCCGCTCTCAACAACTTTCAAGCGGTCCAGCGGCGCGCGGCCGAAAAGGAGAAGGAGTCGGTAGCTCGAGCCAGAGCCGGATCTCGTCTATCGGTACGCAGGAATGTTTATAGAAAGAACTAGCCGTGCTTCAAATGATGGTCTGAAAATACGCCCAAAGCATATCACCTGACCTAAACATTTGAATTTCAAACATTGTAATATTGTCATCCAAATTGGCAGCATTTGTTTTCCTTCTCTTTCAGGCGGACGACAGTTTGCGAGATGAAAAGCTGGTCTCTTTCGATAAGTAAGCGGATGGCGGCCGGGGATTCGTATTGCGAGACATTGTTAAGATAGTGTGCAACTTTTTGTCTCCAACAACAGTCAGGACGACTGGGGTCAAATGACCACTCAGACGGAGGAAGCGGCCATCACGGAGGAGGACCTGGAACTTATTAAGGAGAGAGAAACCAACATCCGACAGCTGGAGGTCCGTGTCTTTCTCTTGATGGTCATCGCCCAATCAAACAAACGTGGCTTTCCCTCTCGCCACCACATAGATCACATTTGTTTCTTGTTCCTGTCTGTTACAGTCGGACATTATGGACGTCAACCAGATTTTTAAGGACCTCGCAGTGATGATCCATGATCAAGGAGAGATGATTGGTGAGAAGAAGCAGTTGTTCTCAATCAAAATACGACAGAAATCATTTGAGCACAAAATAAAGAATAGAGAAAAAAGCTGATTTCGGTGAACGGAAGGAATTATGGCTGAACGATTGAGAAAAATCATTGTATGGCGCACCTCCGCTGAACATTGTGCATGTTTTGTTTTGCAGATAGCATTGAGGCAAATGTGGAGAATGCCGAAGTTCACGTCGAGCGAGGAGCAGAGCAACTGCAGAGAGCTGCCTACTACCAAGTAAGTTCTCAAGTGTTGATGTTCTGGCTAGAGTGTATTTCCTCCTGGACTGAGGACCATATCAAATATTTGCTTGCGTCTTTCCATGGGATAACAACTGGAAGAAAAATGACACATTGCCGCCATAATATCTACAGCTTGTGTAACAGTGTCAATATTTGGGCTTTGAATTGATACTCATGATTTATTTCCTAAACAATACATAAAGAAATAATACATTTATCAACCTCAGGGGGGTGCCATGTTGGACATTTCCGTCCCGTTGTCAATTGAAAAATACCTCGCGAATGCTTTTCCCCCTGGTACAAGCGTAACGTCATCCCGGCCAGCAATGACGCGTTCAAAAATGCGCACGCGCCGGCTGCTTCGACGTGGCCGGTCGGAAATTCAGCGCGTTGCTCAAATTTGCCATTTGGAAATTCAGAGTGCACCAAAAACAGAATCATGCGAATAATCAAGACTGGAATGGCGCCTTCCTCAGGTGAGTAAATGCCATGTTTTGAATCTTTTTTTTGTTTGTTTTTTTACAATAAATATGTGGTAGACTGAAGTTTAAAAACGATGCCAAATTTAGATGAAACAGCATTTTGGATTGACATACGCTTGAGGTAGAACATTTATTTTGTTGTTCAGATTCTTCGATAGTTCTTTGCCACAAGTTGCTTTATTGAACTCGTAGTTACTGTTATGAAAGTGTCACCCTATGTCACGCTTTGGACATGTCAACAAATACTCCCGTTTGTGAGCGACTGTACTCTTCATTTGACTACGAGTTGTCTTTGATTCCTTGCTAACACCTTCTTCACTTTTGCCAGCAAAAGTCCCGGAAGAAGATGTGCATCCTGGCGTTAGTCTGCTCCATCGCACTGGTCATTCTGGGCATCATCATCTGGCTTGTATCAAAGTGACTTCACTCCATGTTAACTCCATCTTTGTTCTTTCTATATTATACGCTGCCCTCCTCTCACCTGAAAGTACCAGCTAGAAGAGCAGATAGCTGCTCACAGGATCGCCGGCATAGATTAGTGCAGAGCTGCAAACATACGACCACGGATGGGTTTGGTTTTGGTTTTGTTTTGTTTTGTTTTGTTTTGGGAGGGAGGGAGCATAATTCACACATTTGAACTGCATCTTAAGAGGAACTGAGGTGGTTGAGGGGATTGATTGATTGATTGATTGATTGATTGATTGATTGATTGATTGATTGATTTTCCTGCACTAACACTCGCAATTTCAAGTGTTTAATTATTGCAATTAGTAGACCAAACTAGGAAAGAATATCTAATAATGTGATTTTTTTTTTCTTGTGGCACCTTCTCATCAAAAAGTGTGTATATTGCACAATTGAAGTCAGTTAGAAAGACTACAGAGAGCTGGCTGGCTGGCTGGCTGGCTGGCTGGCTGGCTGGCTGGCTGGCTGGCTGCCTGGCTGCCTGGCTGCCTGGCTGCCTGGCTGCCTGGCTGCCTGGCTGCCTGGCTGCCTGGCTGCCTGGCTGCCTGGCTGCCCGGCTGCCCGGCTGCCCGGCTGGGGCCGTAGAACAAACACACACAAGACTCCAAGCGGTGATTGTCGTAAAACTGTTGTATACACAGTCAATTCATATTTGTAAATATTACACTGTACTGCATTCTAGCCTATCATGTACGGTATATCGCGAAAACGCAAAGCCTGTCCCAAGAAGCAACGGAATTGATTTATACGACTCATGTCAGTATATGGAATAAATGTCTTGATTACAGTACTTTTGATTTGGTCATTTTTGTTCATTTCGGGATGCTTGCTCATAAAATAGGAGTGGAATCAACACGGTAGATTCAATCACACCGCATCTCAATTGTGACTGCGCGTACAAGTTGCCAAGTAACTGTGGATGAGTCCAATCGTAATCAGCTCTTCTTGCGCGAGTCTTAATACGGATAATCAGTGGAGGAATTTTGCTTATATGGAGGGCTACGCTGTGGGGGAAAAACAAACCATCATCTGCTTAAAAAGAAATGACTGCAATTTTGGAGTCAGCATAAAAATCGAACTCAACAGAATGATTGATTTATACTTGCAAATTGTTCCCCAGTGTTTGGCAATTCTGGGCCCTATGAACTCAAGGGGGCGCTGATGTCTTGCCATTATGGGCTCTGTAAGTGAGGAGAGAGGGAGTTCACTGGGTTAATTTTCAAGGTTACCCAAGTATACCATCCAAATTTGCACTTTGACAGCTCCAGTAATCGGTTCGCATGCCAGAAAAAAAATTGGCCAAATACCTTAGAGCCCAACACATGCAGGCACAGAAAAGGGCCCAAATACCCAAGATGATGAATGCAAATCAAACAAGACTTTCATTTCAAATGATGATGTTCAATCATAAAAGCTCTCCAAATACATTTGGAGCCAACTCTGGAACATTCTGCAGGCCCTTATTGTTACTGCCGCACAGTAAAGTTACGTTACCTAACAGCAAGTTCTATATAGCGTGTGCTTTATCATCCGAGCGTGTCATGAAACGAATGTGCTCTGCATACGGCCGCCACACTCAATCTCATTCGATGGCACAAAGGTGCGTGAGAAGGAACAACCAAGATTGTTTTCTTTTCTTTTCTTTTCTTTTTTCTACTTCCATGTCTGCATTTGTAACTGTGCGGTCTCTGATTGACTTTTGATGCTTGAGAGTGGCACCTCTCGCTCCGACATACTTTCTCCTCTTGTCCACTCTTGGAGGGAGGGAGAATCAATGCCAGCTGCCCGCCCGCCCGGCCGCAGCTCAATGCCAGCTGAAAAGTTAGAGAGAGCTTCAAAGCACAGAGCTTAAAATTGGAAGGCCTCACCCAAGTAGCATCTGTGTACTTTACATTAAAGTCGCCTTGTAGTACATATTCATGGCAGAAATGCAATTACATATGGTTTTATTCTCTTTCCGTGGATGTTTTCATCGTGCACTTGCACTTCTCTGGAAAATCATTGTGCGCCTCTTCTGTCTTGCACAAGTGGAGCCCAATGTTTGAATGTATTCATTCGGATCTTTGTGGCCATTGTGGATTTCTTCCTTCTCTCACCCATTGTCGGCGTGTAGTGACGTAATGGCGCTGTGGGAAAAGCATGTCAAGTAGAAGCTGTAAGACTCCAAGCCGTGTGACTGATAAGAAGCCATTCAAGGTACACTTTGTCAAGGAATGGGTGTTCTCTGTTTACATTTCAACGGCTTGCGCCACATTTTCCATAAGGTTCACCCCGCCATCATTAACAGGAGCAATGGCTAGCAGATGTCAGTCATGCTTTGATGATGCATGCATGCATTCTTGATTCACTGCTCCCTCCGCACAGCCATTGGATGCCTTGCTTTGGCTCCACACTTGGCTTTGGTCTCAGGAAAAATGGTGAAAAGGTCGGTGATGAATTCAAGTCTCACAGGAGCGTGACATTTCTATCTGCATCATTCCCACCCCAATATCATGTCGGAGTGACGCACAAAATGGTGTCCCCTCCTGTGCAAGGCGAGCGACCGGGCGGGCGGGCGAGCGAGCGAGCGAATGGCTGCGGTGGTTGAAACCGCGCCTGACTTGAACTGGCAGACGCTGCGCCAGCCAGCCAGCCAGCCAGCCAGCCAGCCAGCCAAGCCTTGACACATTTGATGTCACGCGAATGTTTTGCTTCACAGCAGCAGCAATAGCATTGCAGCAGACACCACAATTAGTTGCATTGCCAGCGGCATCAAGTTTGTCAAAAAAAAAAAAGACTCACGCTGAGACTCTGTAACCGCAAACGACTCAGAATAAGAAAAAACTAAATTTGGATGCCAAGCCTTAGAATAGAGAAACAGACCTAACCTTGTTGTGATGTAAGAAAGCCTGCTGCTGCTGCTGCTGCTGCTGCTGCTCAGTATAATTGAATGTATGAAGGATTCAAATCTATACTTACGATAGTAAAAAGCAAGAACTTACTTCAAGTCACAAATCAAAACTCCACTTCATGCTCAACTTTTTAACGCAGTGCCCAGTATAGAAACGGCGTAGCTACATTTATGTGAAAGTGCTCATCACAACGGTGCTGAATTTGGAGGGAACCCGGGAGACATAGCCCGAGTATCATGTAAGCACGCCATTTCTCAAGACCATAAAATTGGACGTCAAATATATAACCATGGATTTATTGATTCTAA